>NC_090372.1:72839474-73163228 GCF_036365525.1 Heterodontus francisci | reverse complement strand
TCCCCCCTCTCTCTCTCTCTTCTTCCCCCCTCTCTCTCTCTCTCTCTTCTTCCCCCCTCTCTCTCTCTCTCTTCTTCCCCCCTCTCTCTCTCTCTCTCTCTTCTTCCCCCCTCTCTCTCTCTCTCTCTCTTCTTCCCCTCTCTCTCTCTCTCTCTCTCTTCTTCCCCCCTCTCTCTCTCTCTCTCTCTCTTCTTCCCCCCTCTCTCTCTCTCTCTCTCTCTCTCTCTCTCTCTCTTCTTCCCCTCTCTCTCTCTCTCTCTCTGCCCTCATTTTCTTCTCTCCTCTCCCCCCCCTGTCACCGCCTTGTCTGGCCGCTCCACTCCCCCCCTTCGCTGCTTCCCCAGTCGCTCCGCTTCCCCCCCCTCCTCGCTGCTCTCTCTGGCCGCTCCACTCCACTCCACCCCCCCCCCCCTTGCTGCCCTCTCGGGCCGCTCCACTCCCCCCCCCCCTCGCTGCTTCCCCAGCCGCTCCACTTCCCCCCCCTCCTCGCTGCTCTCTCTGGCCGCCGCACTCCCCCCCCCCCCCTCGCTGCTCTCTCGGGCCGCTCCACCAGCCCCCCATCGCTGCTTTCTCCAGCTGCTCCGCTTCCCCCAGCCTCTCCGCTGCCCCCCCCCCAACCACCACCTCCCTCCCACCCGCTGCGCTGTCTGGCTGCTCCACTCTGGTATAGTCGATCGAGCAAGTGCCTCGATACACAAAGTTTGGCTCGAGAAAGGAGGAACCCGATGGTACCATTTTGAATCAACTGGAAACCCTTTGGCAGGGTAAACAGTCATCATCAATTAAACATGGCCATAGATGCCATGGAGGAGGATCCTCCAGCCTCCTGTTGCAGGCACCTAAAATGCCATCCCAACCTCCACCTCTGCCAGTAGTAACCAGTCCGGTTGTCAGACCGAAACAACCTACACCATCCTCATCCCAACCCACTTTGGGAGATTTGTTCAGACAAATGGAAGGGAAGGATTGGGCGTTTTGACAGGTTAGTCCTACGGACCCCACCCAGAAGGAAAAAAGGTCCTAGGCACCCTCCTTACCAAATGGGATGACATAGGCCATCACCTAGGCCTGATGGTATGAGGAAACGGTTAAAACGACCAGGGGATAATGATTGTGATCCTGCAGATCTATCAGATGACCGATAACAAGAGATAAGGCACTTGTTTTGCAGGAAACCACTGCGCGGAATCAAAATGAAGACAACGTCCAACACCTCAATACTGCTGCTATCAATAATCCTGGCCATGGGAATGGGAAACACTATCCAATGTAAACCAGGAACGAGAGTACTCTGTTACACCACAAGCCATGCAGAATGTAGCCCTCAACATGGGACACTGTACGCAACGATAGGAGAACAGGTGACTCTACTTTGCAACATGGGTCAACTTAAGTTCGTATGCGGGCACATCAAGAAACTGATGCACATGGACTGTTGGCGGGGACTTCTAGGAACGAGAAATGGTTCACTGGTCAAATTCCCAAATCTAACCAGTGTGTGCTTCAAACATGAGACTTATCAGTATTGCAAAAAAAGGTCACCTACATGTGGGGTGCGTGTCAAAGATCAAGGTCGACAAGGGTATAAAGGTTGGACTCTCGGGACCATCGCAAGCGAGAACCCCAGGGACCAACACTCGAACGAGGAACCCGAGTCAGGGATTCAGTGACAGAACCGACTAGTCTGAAACTGATCACCTTGGCTAGACACGGGTAATGCGTATGCGAATTGTGAGGTTTGCATATTCTTTGTAACTGGTTTCTTATGTGAATTATTAAATATATATTGTACTCACCATTGGTGTCTGTAACATTTGCTGCTGTTACCTTGTTGGCGCTTGATGCCGGCCAGGAGTTGGACAACACAAATATAAGCAAAAGCTCAGAGGGCGCTACAAAACAACTGCTCCCCAATAGTAAATTTGAGGGCATAATGAAAAGAAGAAAGTGTAGATATAGCATTTTATCACATAATCAGGGTATCCCAAAATGCTTTACTTGAATTATTTAGCACATTCACCAGGAAACAAGGCAGACAATTCACACACAAGGCTCCATAAATTGCAAACTAGAGTAATAACCAGTTAATCTTCTTTCCAGATGGTGTTGTTTGAGGGAAGAATATGAAAATTCCCTGCTTTTCTTTGAATAATGCCACAGGACATTTTCCATCCACCCAAACAGGCAAATAGGGCCTTACTTTAACGCCTTACCCTAAAGACAATGCAGCACTCACTCAGTACTGCTTAAAAATGTCAGTATAGATTTTGCACTCAACTTCTGGTGAGGTTTGAACCTAGTCTTCAGAATCCGATACAAATTTAGCCAAATTGACACCTAAACAGAGGTTGCATGGGGCCTGTTGGCTTCCCAGTGCAGCTACAGTCCAGGCTCCTGGGTGTTTGCAGTGTTGATCATAAAGTGGAATTTCACAATCAGAATATTGATAAGATTCCACGATAATTACAGATGAGGAAGGTCATTCATTTCCTGTTTGGCTCTTCTATTCAGAAACACTTGACAGTTTCCACACTGCAGCATCTAATTATTTCCTAAATTCATCAAAGGATTTCACCTCTACTGCTTTGGGTGTCCACTCCATATTTTGATCATTATTGCTGTGCAGAATTCCCAATATCAGTTTTAATTGTACCTTTTACACTTTTGAAATCGTCCCTTTGTAATTTAAAGCAATTTTCCATACCATTTACTGTCTTGTACTCTTCTTCAAGATCATGGGGTTGAAACTATTCTTCGGCACCAGTATGAGTCATACGGTAGTGAATTGACAGCCTGTCTTGGATTCAAAAAGAAAATCACTTTCCCTCTTTCGAGATACCGCCGAAGTCCAATTTTATCCTCCACCTCTCTAACTCCTCCTTTCTAGACTGAAAAGCGCCAGTTTCTCCAATCTTCTGTCATAACTCAAACCTGCGATACAAAGGTCATGTGAAGTGGATAGCAGAGGACTCAGCTGTAATGCAACCCCCTCCTCCCCCTAGAATTGAACAACACAATGATATTCAAAGATCACACTGGGTGAGATACCAGGAGCTTGGTAACTGTGGAATCAAATCACGGCAAGTCAGGTGAGGAGAAAAGCTTACTGAGAAAGGGACCAAAACTTGAATTCAGTAAGAGAGATCTTCATTAAATGCAGATGGTTAATTCCTGAGATAGGTTTCAACCTGGATTCATTGGACTTTTATATGTAGTGGCTGTTATATACTTTACCTAGGAGTGCTTAATATTGGCTCAAAGAGTAGAATTTTTAAATCCCGACAGTCAGGATTGGAGCCGGGTGGGCCCGGAATTTCGCACTAACCGTCCTAGCGGTTCGGTGCCACGATCCAGAACCCGAGCCATTTTTAAAATAGCTGATGAAAGGTCACTGACCTGAAACATTAATTGTTTTTCTCTCTCCACAGATACTGCCAGACCTGCTGAGTATTTCTTGTTTTTATTTAAAGTAGCTGGCTCGGGTTCAGAAAGGCTACCGGCACGCAAGCAGCCTGTTAAGGCCCTTGTCATATGCCAACTAAAGGTTTCCAGTCGGCATGCAAACTATGCACTGCAGCTGAATCATGGCCAGTGCAACAAGGCAGCCTCACGGGGTTGGGGTACACTTAATCCCACGAGGAACCCGCCCTCGTCACAGCAATCGCTGCTAGCTACCCCTTTCAATTTTAAAAAATCTACCTTGTCTTCAGAGGGTGCCTCCATATTGAGGCACCCTTCCTCTCTCTTTACCTGCAACAGCAGCTCCCACCTCAGCTGGTGAGGCTGCCGATGTCGCAGTGCTAGCGGGCTTCCCATTGGCCCTCCAGGTTCGGGAGCCCACCCACCATCGTTAATTGGACGGCAAGCCCGCTCCCCTAGCCATTCATTGGCCTAACAGTTTGAAAACAGCTGTGGCATGTCAGGCTGATGCCGTGCGGACTTGGAACCCGGAAGTTTTCCTGATGTTGGGTCCTGACCCCATAAATAAAATCTCGCCCAAAGAGTCCAAAATGGAAATGTTTCATTCCAATAATGGACATACACATACAAAAGAGGTACCGTGTTATCTTTAAACTGTGATTATCAGTGTAAGTACTGTTCAGTTTTCAGTGATAACATATTTATGCTGCACACTACTTCAAGGAGAGGGAGTAGCAAATGCAATATCGTCCATGGTTAACAAATACCTGTATATGTAGTCACAGCTTGTTTTTGGCAGCTGGACCTTCCACAATAAGTGTTTGCAACCCAATAAGTAGACAAGCACAGCTGTTTTTTGAGGCCAAAAAAGCTGGCAGCCTCTCCCCCCAGCAGCATTACTTATGTTTGGTTTTCAAGATGCTGCTACCACCACCAGGAACCCTAATGAAAGCAATCTGTTTAGATGAATGTTGATACTCCTGGAGAAAGTAGTAAAACCTCATTTATTTTACAGCAAAGGTTCCATCACTATCAATAACAACTTGCATTTATATAGTGCCTTCAACATAGAAAAGTCTTGACACTTCAGAGGCAAAATCAGACAGAAATGGAGCTGAAGGAGGAGATACTAAGACGTGACTGAAAGCTTGGCCAAAAAGTTTGGGCCTTAGGAGGATCTTAAATGAGGTGGAGAAGGAGAGGGGTTAGGAAGGCATAGCTTCCAATGGTTCAGGAATTACTATTTAGCACAGACCCTGAACTGGACCAATCCTTGCCCATCTTTGGTTCCTCTATATCCTTTGGCCCCAGGCTCTGCAGGGCTTCCTGACATAGGGGTAATACACAAAGGGTTAGGTGTTCTTTCGTGCAGGCTGGTTTCTCCTTGAGTTTTAGTGAGAGCTTGCAGTTAGGGTCTTAATAGTATACAATGATACAAACTAGGATTAAGAACGCATACATGGATCATGCAAGTATATTTGATGAGGACAATTGCTTTGGCCTGAATGGGTGGCGCAGTGGTTAGCACCGCCGTCTCACAGCTCCAGGGACCCGGGTTCGATTCTGGGTACTGCCTGTGCGGAGTTTGCAAGTTCTCCCTGTGACTGTGTGGGTTTTCACCGTGTGCTCTGGTTTCCTCCCACAGCCAAAGACTTGCAGGTTGATAGGTAAATTGGCCATTGTAAATTGCCCCTAGTGTAGGTGGGTGGTAGGGAATATGGGATTACTGCAGGGTTGGTATAAATGGGTGGTTGTTGGTCGGCACAGATTCGGTGGGCCGAAGGGCCTGTTTCAGTGCTGTATCTCTAAATAAAATAGAATGTATTTAAGGATGTGAGAATACTTCCAGGTAAAGGCTGGTGGTGCTAACCACACCCTTTACATAATGAGAATTCGTGATAAAGATGGAATTTAAGGCTGTGTGTAGAGCTAATAGTAAGGTGCTAGGTTAACATTCCAGTGTAGTACAGAGAGAGTGTTGCATTATGAGAGCTGCAGTCTTTTGGATGAAACATTAAACTGAGGTCCTGTCTGCTTTCTTGGGCGAATGTAAAAGATCCGATGGCACTATTTTGAAGAGCAGAACAGTTATGCGCAGTGTCCTGGCCAATATTTATCCCTCAAATCAGCATCACATAAACTGATTATCTAGTCATTATCACATTGCTGTTTGTGGAAGCTTGGTGTGCAAATTGGCTGCAGCATTTCCTGCATTAAACAGTAACAACACTGCATCTCAAAAATACATCATTGGCAGTAAAGCTCTTTGGGATATCCTGAGGTTGTGAAAAACACTATATAAATGCAAATCTTTCTTTTTCTTCAGTCTACTGAATTAATAAGAGCAACAGCAATGTCTCTTATCTTGGTTGACCTGGTGAGATCAAATTTCTTCTGACATAACAGCCAGATACATTGGTTGATTGCTTATGGCATTAATATTCATTGTCAGTTTCCATCAACCGTCTTGTCCAGCTTGCCTGACGGAATCTGTGACACTCCATCCTGAGTGGAGTTCTGCTTTGTGTATTGTTTGATCCATTGCAGAAACAAGACCTGCTGAACTGCTTGCAAGACATGTTTTCAAACACAATGGTTCTGTCTTATTCAGTCATGCCAGAAAGTTTGTGGGTTCAAGCCCCAATCCAGAACATGAATACATAATCTAGCCTTACAATTCAATGTAGTACTGAAGAAGTGCTGTATTTTCAGAGATACTTGAATTTATGTGATGTTACATGAAGGGCTCATCTGCTTGCCTAGATGGAATTGGATAAATACTTGAAGGTGAAAAATTGGCAGTGCTTTGGGGAAAGAGCAGGAGAGTACGACGAATTAGATAGCTCTTTCAAAAAGTCTGCACAAGCATGATGGCCCAAATGGCCTGCTTCTGTGCTGTATGAATATAAATCATGTCATCGGATCACTTACATAGAGTTATCTCATTGTTCTGACCTACATCCATCCTTCAAACTCCACTCGCAAAACAAATGAACTAGTCCTTCACCACATTTGCTGTTAATGTAAAGATTAGCTACTGTATTTGTCTACATAAAATTAGTGGCTGGACTTCAAAAAGTAATTAACCAGCTGAAAAGCACTCTGTGCTGTGTGGAGAACATACAAATTGCTATTTAAATGAAAGCTTCTTTTCTTTGATTCCTGTAGGCCTTTAAACCCTGTAGCAGCCCAGAATTTTGCACACAGCAACCACAAACTCCTAAACACAGGCCTTTCCGGCACCAATTTAATTACCAATAGTGACACTGACCCTAAAATTATGTAAGGCCAGTGCACTAGGGTTTATGTGGATGATTGCTGACCCACTTCCAGTTTGGCTTATGCTACATTGGAAAGTAAAATCTAGGACATGAAGCTATTTCTTGTACGTCCAACTAGCAAGTGGCAAACATTTCTGGACTAGCCAAAGTAGGAGAACTGGACTGACTTTGTAGATAAACAACTGCAATATTAGCTGGGGATTGGGGACACAAACCCCAGAAAGCATCACACAATATTTTATGTCACTTATTCTGGGAAAATCAAATGTGGAATATAGGGAAAATTCAGGATCAGAGAAGGATGCTGTTCATCGACTGGTGCCAAAAACTAAATCGCTCTTAATGGTCCACTTCATGTCAAAATTGATGTTCATTTTTTCGTTATTTCCATGGGATCACTGTCACATATTTATTACCTGCTGCAAAATTAAATCTAAACTATTATTTGCACATCTCCCTTCCTTTCTAAGTGTCACTCAATTCTATAGTTAGTGGCAACCTTGAACATGGAATTGGGGTTCAATTTATCTACTTTCAGGTTCTTGAATGATATTGCCTTCAAGTTTTCTGTTCCAGAGGTTGTTTACACTGGAAATGTCTTCCAGAAACAACAACTCTCCACACACTGTGGAGTACAACTACTTGGTCTTCAAGTTTAGCATGGCATCAAGCAAACAAATCAATGCAAATCCTGAAGCACACCTGGAAATGTACAATGAAGCTTCCTTCAGACACACTGGGCAGGCCTGTCCATAGAACAATTACGGCACAGAAGGAGGCCATTCAGCCCAGCGTGTCCGTGCTGGCCGAAAAAACTAGCCGCCCAATTTAATCCCACCGACAGCACCTGGTCCAAAGCCTTGCAGGTTACAGCACTTCAGGTACGTGTCCAGGTACCTTTTAAAAGAATTGAGGGTTTCTGCCTCCACCACCATTCCTGACAGCGAATTCCAGCCACCCACCACCCTCTGGGTGAAAAAGTTTTTCCTCATGTCCCCTCTAATCCTTATACCAATCACCTTAAGTCGGTGTTCCCTGGTAACTGACCTCCCCACTGGGGAAAAAGGTCCATTCTGTCCACTCTATCCAGGCCCCTCATAATTTTGTACACCTCAATTAAGTCTCCCTTCAGCCTCCTCAGTTCCAGGGAAAACAACCCTAGCCTATCCAATCTTTCCTCACAGCTGCAACTTTCAAGCCCTGGCAACGTTCTTGTAAATCTCCTCTGCACTCTCTCCACAGCAATTATGTCCTTTCTGTAATGTGGTGGCCAGAACTGTACACAATACTCCAGCTGTGGCCTAACCAGCGTTTTATACAGTTCCAGCATCACATCCCTACTTTTGTATTTCATACCTCGGCCAATAAAGGAAAGCATTCCAAATGCCTTCTTCACCACTCTATCTACCTATCCTGCCACCTTCAAGGACCTGTGGACATGCACTCCAAGGTCTCTCACTTATTTTACCCCTCTCAATATCCTCCCGTTTATTGTGCATTCCCTCGCTTTATTTGCCCTCCCCAAATGCATTACCTCACACTTCTCTAGATTCAATTCCATTTGCCACTTTCCCACCCACTCAACCAAACCATTGATACTATTCTGGAGTCTACGGCTGATCTCTTAACTACACAGCCAATTTTTGTGTCATTAGCAAATTTCCCAATTATGCCTCCCACGTTTAAGTCCAAATCATTAATATATACCACAAACAGCAAGGGACCAACACAGAGCCCTGTGGAACGCCACTGGAAACAGCTTTCCATTCACAAAAACATCCGTCAACTACTACCCTTTGTTTCCTGTCCCTGAGCCAATTCAGGATCCAACCTGCCCTGTATCCCATGGGCTTTCATTTTACTTACCAGTCTGCCATGTGGGACCTTGTCAAATGCCTTACCAAAATCCATGTAGACCATATCCACTACACTACCCTCATCAATCCTCCCTATTACTAACTTAATGGAGTTTTTTGAGGAAGTAAGACATGACCTTCCCTAACAAATCTATGCTGACTATCCCTTATTAATCTGTGCCTTTCTAAGTGGCAGTTTATCCTGTCCCTCGGAATTGATTCTAACAATTTACCCACCACCGAGGTCAGACTGACTGGCATATAATTATTTGGCCTATCCCTCGCAACTTTTTTAAACAATGGTATAGTGTTCACAGACCTTCAATCATCTGGTACCTCGCCTGCATCTGGTGAGGATTTGAAGATGATCCTCAGCGCATCCGCTATGACCTCTCTGGCTTCCTTTAACAACCTGGGATGCAATCCATCCAGTCCTGGCGACTTATCCACTTTCAAGGATATCAGAACCTATAGTACTTCCTCTCTCATTATGCTCATCATATCTAATATTTCACACTCCTCCTATTTAACTACAATGTCTGCATCAACCCTCTCCTTTGTGAAGACAGAGACAAAAACTCATTAAGAACCCTGCCCACATCTGTGCATCCACGCACAAGGTCCCTTGTACATCTGATAGGCCCTATCTTTTCCTTAGTTATCCTCTTGCTCTCAATGTACTGATAAAACATCTTTGTGTTTTCCTTGATTTTACCTGCCAATAATTTTTCATGTCCTCTTTGCTTTTCTAATTTCCTTTTTTACATCACCCCTGCACTTTCTATACTCCTCTAGGCTTTCTAAAGTATTAAAGTCATAAGCTTTCTTTTTCTGCTTTAACATCCTGTAAGCTTCTAGATAACCAGAGGGCTCCAGTTTTGGCAGTACCGCCCTTAATCTATGGGGGGGGTGGATGTGCCTACACTGTGCCTGTAGTATCTTGCTTTTGAATGCCTCCCACTGGTTTGTCACTGATTTTCCTTCAAGTAGCTGTAGCCAGTCCACTTTCACCAGATCACCTCTCAGTTTCATAAAATTTGCCTTCCTCCAATTTAGAACCTTTGCTCCTATTTTATCTTTGTCCTTTTCCATGATTATGCTAAAACTATCTCTAAAATGGTCACCACTGTTTCTTCATCCACTTGCCCAAATTCATTACCGAAGACTAAATTGCACCCCCTCTCATTGGGCTTGTTACATGCTGGCTAAAAAAATTCTCTTGAACACAGTTCAAGAATTTTGTCCCCTCTGTGCCCTTCATACTTTGTATCCCAGTTGATATTGGGGTAGTTGAAATCCCGAACTATTAATGCCCTATAGGTTTTTCACTCAAATTTGCCTACATATCTGTTCTTCAATCCTCCTTTCACTACTGGGGATCTATAGTATACACCTAATAATGTGGCTGCCCCTCTTTTATTTGAGCTCCACCCATATGGCCTCATTTTATGATTCATTTAACATATCATCCCTCCTCAAAGCTGTTATGGATTCCTTAACTAATAATGCAACACTTTTTTTTTATCCCCCTCATTATCCAGCTTGAAATCTCTATATCCAGGGATTTTGAGCTACCATTGTTGCCCCTCTTTAAGCCAGGTTTCTGTTATAGCAATGATAGCATGTTGCCATGTATCAATCTGTGCCTTCAACTCATTGGCTTTATTTACTAGACCTTGCATTTAAATAAATACCCTTTAACACTGCCAAATTCCTGTGCTGCACACTTTTTAACCTATGCTTCTTCTGTCTTTGAGTCACTCGCTAATTTTCTGCCCTGAAATTGTCCCAAGACTGTGCTCAGGTTCCCATCCCCCTGCCAAACTCATTTAAGCCATCCCCAATAGCACTAACAAACCTTCCTGCAAGGATATTTGTCCCAGTCCTGCTCAGGTGCAGACCGTTGTACAGGTCCCACCGCCCCAGAAATCTGAAGCCCTCCCTCCTGCACCATCTCTCCAGCCACACATTCATCTGGTGTATTTTCCTATTTCTATACTCACTATTATAGCGTCCTTGGGAGAATCCAGAGATTACTACCGGTGAGGTCCTACTCACTAATCTCATTCCTAACTCCCTAAACTCAGCCTGCAGGACCTCATCCCTCTTTCTTCCTATATTGTTGGTACCAATGTAGACCATGACCTCTGGCTGTTCACCCTTGCCCTCCAGAATGCTCTGTAGCCGCTCAGTGATATCCATGTCTCTTGCACCAGGGAGGCAACATACCATCCTGGAACCATATCTGCGACCACAAATGCCTATCTGTTCCCCCAACTATAGAATCCCCTACCACTATTGCTCGCTTGTCCTTTCCCCTCCCTCCCTGCACAGCTGAGCCACCCATGGTGCTCTGGTCATGACTCTCTCTGCAGTCTCCGGAGGAACCCTCTTTCCCATTGGTACTCAGAACTAAATACCGGTTAGAAAGTGGGATGCCCTCCGGGGTCTCCTGTACTACCTGTCTTGATCTTCTTGTCTGGCAGCCACCCAGTGTCTCACTGCCTGTGCTCTTGAGGTCCGGGGTGACTATCTCCTGAAGTGTGCTATCCACATAGTTCTCTGGCTTATGGATGCACCACAGTAACCCCAGCCGCCGCTTGGGTTCCGAAAGCCGGAGCTCAAGCTTCTGCAGCCGATGACACTTCCTGCAGATGTCAGGCTGCTGGCCCCCTGTGGTGTCAAGAGCACAGCAGCTGCCTGGAGGCCCCCCTCTTCAGCCTATTTGGTTACAGTTGCAGCCGCAAGCTACACTGCGGCAGGGTGCTCCAGCAGCTGTGGCCATTTATTAAAACTTCAAATTTGTTACAGTTGTTGAAAGGGTATCTCAAGATAGTGATGCTTTCTCTCTCACCCTGCAAAGGCAGGCTGCAGCTCCTTCCATGCTGGAGGGTCCTCTGGCTGAGACAGCACGCCTGTCGTACTTAATTGGATGGCAAGCAGCCCTCGAGCCATTAATTGGCAAATTCAGGCAAAATCACTGTTGTGTAACTGCTTCCAAAAGTGCAGGGTCCCAACCCAAAATGCAAAATCTTGCCCAATGTTTCAAAGGACTGCAGAGTGAGGTACAGATTACTTTTCTTTATTTGTTCGTGGGATGTGGGCATCGCTAGCTAGGCCAGCATTTATTGCCTATTCCTAATTCACCACCATGTTCTCAAGGACCATTAGGGATGGGCAATAAATGCTGGCCTAGCCAGTGATGCCCACATCCCATGAATGAATTTAAAAAATTGCCTGAGGTGGTGGTGGGGATCTGCCTTCTTGAACTGTTGCAGTCCTCTGGCTGTAGATACACCAACAGTGCTGTTAGGAAGGGAATTCCAGGATTTTGACCCAGATAGGAGTTCCAGGATTGTGACTTGCTACAATGATCCTGAAAATAAGAAAAAACTAGAGGCTTAGTTATTTAAATAAAAAATCTTCCAAACTGAACTATGATAGTTTAGTGGTTTGAAACAAAACTATGATGGAATGGTTTTTTTGTAAAATTTACATTTTCTTGGCTCAGAATTTCTGGCTTTAAAGGGGTCAATGTTCTAGGGTTCCTGCTCAACACAGGCATCACATTCTTAATTAAACCAAATTTAGTTCTTTAAGTCAGGATTTTTTTGAGCTATAGCAAAGCTTCAAATCCCATTACAGAGATTGCTTATTTCCACTTGCGCACCATCATCCTAGCATCCAACTAAGATCCTTACTTTTACTTTCAATACCTCTTCTGACCCCTTAACTCCAAGATGTACAGAATTCAGTCAGCTGGCAATCTGCCACACACTAAGCCTCACTTACCCATCTTTACTGAGCTATCAAATTTTAAATCCCAATTTATTAATTTCTTCACAGCCTTGTCACACCAAACCCTCTAACTGGCTGTCGATCTCAATATTAGCTGTGTCAGGAAATGGAAGGGAGGGAGGAACTCAAGAAAATTTACAAACACCAGGGAAGTGGTACTGAACAAATTGTTGGAGGAGCGGGCTGACAAGTCCCCGGGTTCTAATGGACTTCATCCTACAGTGTTAAAAATAGTGGCTAGTGAGATAGTTGATGCATTAGTTTTAATTTTTTCCAAAGCTCCCTAGATTCAGGGGAAGGTTCCGTTAGATTAGAAAATAACGAATGTAACTCCTTTACTCAAAGAGACAGAAAGCAGGAAACTACAGGCCAGTTCGCATTAACATCTGTCTCGGGGAAAATGTTAGAAGCTATTAAAGACAATATAGCAGGGCATTTCAAAAAATTCAATGTAATCAGGCAGAGTCAACATGGTTTTATGAAAGGGAAATCATGTTTAACCAATTTATTGGAGTTCTTTGAGGGAATTATATGTGCTGTGGTTAAAGGGGAACTGGTGGATGTGTTGTACTTAGATTTCCAGAAGGCATTTGATAAGGTGCCACATCAAAGATTATTGCAGAAAATAAAAGCTCATGGTGTAGGGGTAACATATTGGCATGGATAGAAGATTGGCTAGCTAACAGGAAACAGAAGGCATAAATGGGTCATTTTCTGGTTGGCAAGCTGTAACGAGTGGTGTACCACAGGGATGTGTTCTGGGGCCTCAACTTTTTACAATTTATACAAATGACTTAGATGAAAGGACCAAAGGTATGGTTGCTAAATTTGCATATGACACAAAGATAGGTAGGAAAGTAAGTTGTGAAGAGGACATAAGGGGATGACAAAAGGATATAGATAGGTTAAGTGAGTGAGCAAAGACTTGGCAAATGGAGTATAATGTGGGAAAGTGGGAAATTGTTCACTTTGGCAGGAAGGATAAAAAAAGCATTATCTAAATGGTGGAGATTGCAGAGCTCTGAGATGCAGAGGGATCTGGGTGTCCTAGTGCATGAATTGCAAAAGGTTAGTATGTAGGTACAGCATGCAATTAGGAAAGCCAATAGAATGTTATTGTTTATTGCATGGGGAATTGAATACAAAAATAGGGAAGTTATGCTTCAGCAATACAGGGCATTGGTGAGACCACATCTGGAGTACTGTGTACAGTACTGGTCACCTTATTTTATTTAAGGATGTAAATGCATTGGAAGCAGTACAGAGAATGTTTACTAGACCAATACCTGGAATGGGCAGGCTGTCTTACGAGGAAAGATTGAACAGACTAGGCTTGTATCTGCTGGAATTTAGAAGAATAAGAGGCGACTTGATTGAAACACAAGATCCTGAAGGGTCTTGACAGGGTGGATGTGGAAAGGATGTTTCTCCTTGTGGGAGAATCTAGAACTACGGGTCACTGTTTATAAAGAAGGGGTCGCCCATTTAAGACAGATGAGGAGAAATCTTTTCTCAGAGGGTCGCGAGTCTTTGGAATTCTCTTCCTCAAAAGGCAGTGGAAGCTGAGTCTTTGAATATATGTTAAAAGCAGATAGATTCTTGATAAGCAAGGGGGTGGAAGGTTATTGGGGGTGGGTGGAAATGTGGACTAATCAGTTGAGCCATGAACTTATGGAACGGTGGAACAGGCTCGAAGGGCCGAGTGGTCTACTCCTACTCTGTATGTTTGTATGATCTCCCCCCACTCCATTATTCGCAATAGAATCTTCAGCTGTTCTCCACCCTAAACTGTGTCCATAACAAAATCACTTTTCTATTTTTAAAAGTCTGCTTAAAAGGCCATCTCTTCATGAAAGTTTGTTTTTAAACCTCTCAATTCCTTTTCTGTGAAAAAAAAAACTAGAGGCTCAGCCTTTCTTTTTGTGTCTGCTTTGGGACACCCTTGTACTTTAAAGGCTCAATATAAATGCAAGCAGTTGTTAATGTTCTAATTTAAATTTCAGTCCTGAATTCTACTTTACCATTCTAAATTCAGTGACAGCAATCATTTATTCAGGATCACTTTGAGCTGGAGTTCCTACGCACAGTGTAATCAAAGGATCACCCATGAAATTTGCTGCAGATTGCCAAAGTGCATTACACATTGTAGATACACAAGTTAACCAGATGCAAATGCCTGCTTAGAACGCCCAACACAAGTCAAGTAGCTCCATTAATCTACACTTGCACTATTTCTACTCAGTTTGGTCAAACTACCAGTGCTATCATCTTCAGCTTGAGACACCGGAATTTGTGTCATGGGATAAAGAGATGAAATTTGTATTCAAAAAAGACAAAAATAGTTTTATTAAACATTTTCCGCAGCAATCAACAAGAAATGGAAATCATCATGGAAGAAACTGGACAAATCAAGTACTCAACAAAAACATTGCTCATTAAGTCTAAATTTATAAATAAAAATAAGCTCAGCTTTCATAACCAACTCGTGTATTGCAAAACTGTCACAATTCCTTAATTTGAGAACAAACTGCTGCACCAGCTCAACATTAGGGCAGAATTTTTTTTTAGTTGATTTAGCTACATCATGATCATACATGTTATAGACTTAAATGGAGGGCCAACATAGGATAGTTACAGCCTGTAATATACAAGTGACCGTTATTGTCAAATGGCACTTAGCAACTTAATCAAGTACCTAAGCTTCAATTCACCAGCTGCATTACAACAGACTTATTGAATCTGAAGTGCCTGACCAGTTTCTTGGTTGTTTGAACCATTGAAAAAATCCTGAGTGAATTACAACTCTACAGAAATAGTACATGGCAAATTATATTTTGAAACCATACATTTACAAACTACCAATGAAACTTTACAACAGTAACTTTAGAAACTGGATATGGTTAAAACAATTAAAATAGCTACAATGAAAGTTGCTGAGCCAAACATCCTGCAAGTTGGAACTTGATTGATCATTCATCCAGATTTAGACTTTATGCATTATTTGTCCACTTGCAGTTGAGTTTTTTTTTTAAAAATGGATAATGTAAGCAAACAGGTTCACATAAAAATGCCATTTAAATCAGGGTGACTGCAGGTCACGATTCTCACGACAGATGTAACACAAGCTATCCACTGACGTGCACAAACAATTTTTCTGGCAAACAGCCAAGATGACTGACTGTATTATTGTCAATAAAAAGGACCAAAAGTACATTTGATATTTATGGATTTAATCAATATATCCTAAGTAACAAATGTTCCAGTCTCAATGCACAAACCATCCAGCTGAAATTCACCTTGCAGTCAATGGGCATTAAACAGATGGCGAACTTTATATTTCAAGCGCAGGTTTTTAAACTTGACAATAACAGTACTTCTGAACATGAATACATAAAATTTCTCCACAAATCCTTTACTTTTACTGCATGCTGCAGTTAATTTTCCTCATCATCTGTGGAATAGGAATGCCATGTCAGTCTCTCTTCATAAAATGCAATTACAACCTGTGGACACTTAACATTGGCTTCCTTGGATGGAACCAGATCTGCGTCATCAGAATCCTTCCTAAAGGGCGCAAATAAAAAGGATAATGTTTACATGATGCTGGACTACATTCAAAGACAATATTCTTAAATCAGACTTGATTTAATGAACCACTCATGCAGCAAAATCTCAAACTATCAATGTCTGATGACTCCTTCAGAAGCCCTTGCTCCTCACTCAGACTGAATTCATAACCTTAACTTCTATCCTGGGTACATGAACCCAGTCTCTGACAGAGCTCAGATCCCAGAGTTCCAGGTATAAAGCAAGCGTAGTACTGGCACAAGTTACCTAAATTATAATATATTTGCGGGTAATTCCATTCACAAAGCAAAGATACCGTTTATATTGTAAAGCAATTTCATAAACCAAAAGGGGAGGGGAGAAAAATCCACCAGCCTCCTAATTTTCATAATTTTTAGTAGGTTTGTCTCAAAAATCACATGTTCATTAGAAGCTCACCACTAAAAGGATGACCTGGTATGAGGAGGTTATATAGATGGGACCGCAACCATTGTTTCTCCAAGTTTACTTGAAATTTGGACAGTGGCAGTCTCAATGCAACTCTAGGTAAGTATGGGGCTGGAGAAGAAAATTGCCTGTTTAGTATCAAATGTGGATCAATCTCAAAACACACATGGATGATTCAAACTGCCATAATCATAGTAAAGGTCACTCTCTGGGGTCCTAATTGGATAAGCACCCAAGAAGAAAAAATTTGCAGGGCTATGGGGAACAGTAGGGGAGTGGGCCTAGCTGAGTTGCTCTTGCAGCGAGATGGCACAAACACAACAGGCTAAGTGACCTCCTTCTGTGCTTTAACCATTAAGATTGAGACCATTTGCTTAGTTCCCTTTGCCAGACCTTCCTTTCCCCTGCCAACCAAGTCAAAATACCCCCAAGGTTCCTCACTGCCCTAGCCCATATTGTGTACAATTACATTTCTATGAAGCGCCTTGGGATATTTTCCCATGTGAAAAGGCACTTTAGAAATGCAAGTTGCTGTATTTATTGTAATCCCAGCCTCCACACCGCTCCCCCCCCCCCCCCACAATTTATATGAAACTGCCAGTAACAATTGTGTTTGATCCTCTAAATAGTTTCTTTAATTTTCAGATCTAATGTATTTTGGCCTAGTGCTTTATAACAAACTCAAATTATATGACTAAAGTCTTACAAATGTTAAGGGTAGAAACAGGCACTGGTTGTACAACAATTAGGGTCGCGTGAGCGTGAAGAGGTGCTGTATATGGTGCCCCAGGGCTCACTACCGTACCATTACACTAATGACTTAAAACATCCCCCCATTCTCTAAGCTATGGTGTGCTGGCTGCTAGGCCACTTCAGAAGGCAGTTAAGAAACAACCATAAATAACATTTTCAATGCAAAAGATGCAAAAAGATTCAGGAAAAATAGTAACATATCCAGAAACATACCTATCCAATCCCTCCAGCAGTCAACCCCAAATGATCCCAGCCATACAACTGGGATTCATGAACCTCCTCCCCCAACACACCACAGCTCAGCCCGTACAGCTAATGTTCTGAATCCCACAAACTATTGTCCGACTCAGCCTCCAGCATACGTTATACACAAAGAATATAATTATAATGAAACTGCTGCAACAGGGCTTCAGTTTCTCTGGGGCATTGGGACCAGCTCTGGGACAGGAGGGACAAGATGGATAGTTTTCACCTCAACAGAGCTGGGACCAATGTCCTTGCAGGGAACCTAGTGCTATGGGGGTGGATTTAAACTAATTAGACAGGTGGAGAGGGATCAGGATGAAGCATCTGAGAGAAGAAACAAGTGAGGATGATAGTAACAGACTTCAGGAGGACATGACAGACTGGTGAAATGGGCTGACACAGGATACATGTATGGACAAACAGACAACATAAAGTAAAAGGGTACAATTTTGAAGGAGCTGTAGGAACAGAGAAAGCTAGGGAATGTACACAAGTCTTAAAAGGTTGCAGGACATGTTGAGAAGGCCGTTAAAAAGCATACAGGATCCTAGGCTTAATAAAGAGGCATAGAGTATAAAAGCAAGGAAGTAATGCCAAGTTATTATAAAATTCTGGGCACCACACTCTAGGAAGGATGTCAGATCCTTAGGGAGAGTGCAGAGGAGAATTACTGGAATGGAACCAGAGATGCAGGACTTCAGTTATGTCATAAAAGTTCTTCCTCACATGCCCCCTGCATCTCTTGCCCCAAACCTTAAATCTTTGTCCTCTAGTCCTTGTACCATCAGTTAATGGGAACAGTTTTTCCTTGTCCCAAGTTATCTTGGCCTATCAATCTTGTACATCTTTATCAAATCTCCTTTGCTCCAGGGAGAACTACCCCAGCTTTTCCAACCTAACCATGCAACTAAAATCCTCCATCCCTGGATCCATTCTGGTAAACCTCCTCTGTACCTCTCAAGGGCCCTCACATCCTTCCTGAAGTGTGGTGATCTAAACTGGACACAACACTATTCCACTGAAAAACAAAAACTCCGCAAGAAAGCCCCATCTGTGGCTCACTCAGGAAGTTAAGGATAGTATTAGATTAAAAGAGGAGGCTTACAATGTTGCAAAAAAAAGTAGCAAGTCTGAGGATTGGGAGTATTTTAGAAACCAAAGAGTTGATAAAAAAAATGAAAAAAAAAAGCTAGCCAGTAATGTAAAAACAGATTTTATATACCTATAAAAACTCTTACAAAGGAGAAAGTAGCTAAAGTAAAAGGTCGGTCCCTTAGAAGCAGAGACAGGAGAAATTATCATGGGGAATGAGGAAATGGCAGAGGCATTGAACAAATATTGTGTGTCTGGCTTTACAGTAGAAGACACAAGTTTCATACTAGAAATTGACTGTAATCTAGGGGCTAAAAAGAGGTGAGGAAATTAAGCTGTGGCGAGGATACAGAGAGGCTGCAGAGAGATATATCCGACAGGTTAAGCGAGTGGACAAGTTGGCAGTTGGAGTTTTATTTTATTTTATGGAATGTGGGCGTCACTGGAAAGGTCAACATTTGTTGCCCATCCCTAATTGCCCTTGCACTGAGTGGCTTGCTAGGCCATTTCAGAGGGCAGTTAAGAGTCAACCACATTTTAAGACCGAGGTAGATGACTAACAGGGAGTCAAAGGGTATCGGGGGTAGGCAGGAAATAAGAGTTGAGGCCACAATCAGATCAGCCATGATTAAATGGTGGAGCAGGCACAAAGGGGCCAAATGGTCTACTCCTGCTCCTAATTCATACATTCATATGGAGGGATGAGAAGTTGGTAGTGTTGTTCTTGGATCCCAAGAGGTTAAGTGGAAATTTAAGAGGGGTTCAAAAATCAAGGGTTTGTTTCCAGTGTCAGAAGAGGCAGTGACCAGGATACAAATTTAAAAGGCAAATTGGCAAAATTGGAGCAGACGTGAGAAATTGTTTTGTTGAAAAAACACACCGAGTTATGAATCACAATGGTTGCAGCACAGGAGTCCATTCTGCCTGTCGTGTCCATGCCAGTTCTCCACAAGAACGACCCTACCCCTTCCCCATAGCCCTGAAAAGTCTCTCTTTAGGTGCTTATCCAATTCCCCTTTGAAACCCACAAATGAATCTGTCTCCACCACACACTCAGGCAGTGCATTCCAGATCCTAACCATTCACTGCAAAAAAAGTAGTTTTACCTCCCATCGCCTTTGGTTCAGGTTCAGAATACAATTCCAGAAAGGGTGTTGGAAGCAAATTCCATAGTAGTTTTCAAAAATAAAACTGGATAAAGACATGAAGGGGAAACATTTGCAGGTCCATGGGGAAGGGGCAGGTTAATGGGACAAATTGGATAGATCTTTCAATGAGCTAGCGCAGGCACAATGGGTCATCATTCTATAGGTTGGTGTGACTGGAGTGACAAGTAGGCCAGACTGGGTCAGAATGGCAACTTTCCCACCCTGAAGGACATTAATGAAGCAAGTGGGTTTAAAACAACCTGACAGCTTCATGTCCCTTTTACTGGTACAATTTCAAATTCTCAAACTGCTATGTTGAGATTTGAACTTGCATTGTCAGGACTTTAAAAACATAAAAACCATCTGCCAGCTTTGTGCCTAACATGAATGTTGGTTACTAATATGCATGATCATAATCATAATGTTATGATCATAACCAGAACCAAAGACCTACTGAATTGGCCAGTACATCCATTTTAAAAAGCTAAACTTGTTGTGGTCAAACAGGGAAAGAAAAAAAAAAGGGAAGCCCTTCGATCCCTCCTCAGCTAACTGTAACAGTGTCCAATTCTGGGCATCACACTTTAGGAAGGATGTGAAGGCATTAGTGAAGGCGCAAAAGATTTGCAAGCATTGTTCCAGGGATGAGTGACTTCAGTTACATGGATAGATTGGCAAATTGGGGCTGTTCTCAGAGAAGGTAGAGAGGAAATTTGACAAAAGGTGGTCAAAATCATGAGGTGTCTGGACCGGAGAGATAGGGAGAAATTGTTCCCACTGGCAGATGGGTCGAGAACCAACGGACACCGATTTAAGGTGAATGGCAAAAGGACCAAAGGCGACATGAGGAAGAACCTTTTAAAAAAAAAATGCAGCAAGTGGTTAGGATCTGGAATACACTGCCCGAGTATGGTGGAGGCTGATTCAAATTGGGGCTTTCAAAAGAACTGAATAAATATCTGGAGAAACAATTTGCAGGACTATGGGGAAAAAGGTGGGGAAGTGGGACTAGTTGAGTAGCTTTTAGACAGCCAATATGGATACAACAGGTCAAAATGGCCTCTTTCTGTGTTGCAATCAGTCTATGATGCATAGGCCTGAGTCTACAAAAGAACCTCAAATATAATTACACAAATTCAGCACAAAACATTATATCACAAAATACTAAACAATTAAAAGTACTAATTCCAGTTTCACATACATAACCCTTTTTCTGATGTAATTTCCAACACCATAAAAACAAAAAAAAAGATTCCCCCACCATTTTCTCCTTGCAAAATGGTGTTAAGCAATTTCCTTGACGACCACAGTCCACAAGGCCAGTCACCCATAAATATTTCATTTAAGAGACTAAAAGCTGATCGTGTCCCCACACATGCAGTTACTGGTTAGTGATTTGGAGGGAGAACTTTGCAGCTTTTCCTCAACCTGACCAAGGGACAGGAATCAACTGTAACAGCCTCCTAACTGTTAACCAATATTCTACCAACCTCCCAGTTACATTCTGCCTGATATCAGTTAACTCGGCATATACAAATCCAGGACTTCTAGTCTGTGTAGCTTAGTACTGCATTATGCAGTGCATTTACTTGCTAGTACATCAGATTCTCTATCCCCTCGACTTCAAGCATCTATGAATGCTATTATAGAGGGGGAAGAGTTAAAAATTGTGGCTTTACTCTTGTAATCCAGAGTTCAACCATGATCAAGCTAGTCTATGGGGCAGTCAGACAGCTGTATGACATTCATTTCAGTTTAGTATAAAAGTAACATTTCAAAAGTTTAAAAGCCCTCTAGTTTTCTTGCGATCTATAACAGCATCTAAGGAAAAGAAAGTACTTCCAAAAGCAATAGAACACTGGCAACAAGTTCTCAAAATTGGTCATTGGAGGAGCTCTAAAGGAAGCAGATCCAAAAAATAGAATTTCTGCAAGGTTGACAATAACTTGAAATTTTTAACAAATATCATGGGGTGGGAGGTATGCAGGTGTTTAAGAAACATAGAAACAGGAGGAGGTCACTTAGCCCCAAAATAAAAAATGAACAGTGTCCTGACCAACATATATCCCTCAACCAACACACAGGAACAAAAAAAAGTCATTATCACATTGCTGTTTTTGACAGCATGCTATGTACAAATTGACTACCATGTTTCCTAGATTACAAAAATGACTACACACTTTTAAAGAGGCGGTGTTTGCTAACAATGCAACCACTAGGTGGCACTGTACTTGCACATGCACAAAGCAGCCTGTTTCACAGAAACGTCATTGTCTGCGACGCTGAGGCAGCTGCCAGGATTAAAGATGGTGCTGCTCAATTTATCACAAATAACCAACCCAAAAATCCCAAAGGTTACCACCACCGCCTCCGTCCACTCCAAACAGTCCCCCACTCCCTCCTGCATATGCACCAGTTATATAGTACCTAGTCATCTTACTTCACCAAAAGTGAATTACTTTAGTAGTGACTGTCGATTCAAAAGCAAATATTGCAGCACACAAGGAACATGTTTTGGTTGATACTCTTAGAATGTTACACTGTTTAAAGTCTCATCAGAAGGACAGCACCCCCGACAGTGCTGCACACCCTCCGTAATTCAGTCAGGTTTCAATGCCATCCCGCTCTGACTGCTCACTCCTCCACCCCCCCCCCATAACCCCGTTCACTGGCTTCCCCCCATACTCCTCCAATCCCGTTCGCCAGCTGCTCACTCCCCACTTCCTCCCATCCCACTCTCCGGCCGCTCACTCCCCGCAATCCCTCCAGACGCTAGCTCCAGACCGCGTGCCGCGCCGCTTCCCTCCTCTTGGCCAGCCACTCCAACGTTGCCCAGTCACCCCTTGGGGCCCGCCTTGCTTCTTCGGACAGCACGGTGACAAACGTTGGAGCAAGTGGCCAAGAGGAGGGAAACGCCATGGCCTAAAGCTGGCATCTGGAGGGATTGGGGGGGGGGGGGGGGGGGTGTGAAGCGAGGAGTTAGTGGCCGAGAGGCTGGAGAGTGTTTTCCTGCATATGCGGCAGTTAGTCCTAGCAAGATGGAGGCTGCGCACGTGTAGCATCTCAGAACGCAGGAGACCGTTTATACACGTGCGCAGCTTGAAGCGCTCTAATGATGTCAGTGGGCTGCTGCGTTGTCAGGAGTCACTTTGTTAAAAAAATCATTGCCTATTAGACACTTTGGGACATGAAAGGTACTATATAAATGCAAGCATTTCTTTTACTTCCCTGAACTGAGCTTCTTTTGTAGGTTCAGTATTTTAGGCAGATAGTAAGCTGCATTTAATATTTCCTAAAGCATCTCTAATGATGAAATCTATTACATACAATAAAGCTTTATGAAAATTAAGTTAGATGAAAAGGGCAATAAAAAAAAAATCTACACAACTTAAAATTGGAAACCTATTAATCCATATTTTAGCTCGAGCATACTTTAGAATAGAAATCCTTACCATTTCATTAGAAACATCAATTCGCCGCTTGAGTCAGTAGCACCAATGATGCGTTCTGGTTCTAACCCCCTTGCAAAGCCTCTTGGTTGGTTGTCGTTCTTTTAAGGAAAAATGCTAGTTACATATTTGCATTCCAAGTCAACTAAAGTTATAGAAAACACAAATACATACACTGGCCAACTATAGAAACAAAGATTATATGATAAACTACATATTTTAAAAAAGTCTGAAACCAAGTGGATTTCGTCAATGCCACAATTTGGTGCTGTTCATCTGTTCCCTTATCTCTGCCTTAGAAGACCAAATTGATCACCCAGTCCATTTCATTGCTTCCTAGTACTCCACCTTTGCTCCCTTAACTGAGGGCTTCAAACAGGAGCACACAACTGATCTGCTTTCAGCATTTTGAATACTAGTGTCATTGTTGTATTTAGTAAAATCCTTAATAGTTCAGGATCAAAGAGGCAGACACATTTTCTTAAAATTGACTGTTCACTTCCTTAAACGCCCTTTGTCCCTGCAACCTTCAAGTTGAAAAAGAACTCACAGATTTTATCATCTCTGAAGACCAACCCTTTAGCAATTACCATCTCTCCTCCTCTCATCTATTTACTTCTAATTCACAAATCATTAGCTTCTTTCCCATCTCTGCTCCCCTCCATGGCCAAACTATTCAATTTTACCAGCCATCTTTGGCTCCCTTAATTTCTCCCACTCAGCTGCCACTCCTGGCCCCTAATACTGGATAATAAAAGACCCCATGGCAACTTTAAAAGGAGAGCATTCAGGTGCCATGGTCTACTGTTATCTCTTAAAACAACACCACCATAACAAGTTAGCTTGTCATTAACCACTCCCCCAATACTCCAAACACAGCACATTTCTCCATCTCATTCCCCTCAAACTCTTCAGTGTTGGATGCAGTCAACCACACCATTTGCATCCACTGTACAGTTCCATGGGACTGTCCTCATGGTTCACTTCATACTATTTAAATGAAGCTAGCACATATGCAATAGTTTTGCATCTCATCTCCACAATCACTTCTGGAGTTTCATAATAATCTAACCTCAAACCTCCCTCCTTTTCCTAAAATTACAGATCAGGATTATCCAAAGGCATGGGGACCAGCTTTGAAATATAGTCCCATGGTACCCAACCACACAGCTCCATCATTTCCTTCAATTCCATAATCATCTATGTCTGGCTGACATCAAGTCAAAGTATTTTCCTGATATTCAGTAGGAAAAAAATAATAATTTTGGCTTTTGCCAACTTCAAGCACATCTCAGCTACTTGCTCAGGCTTGCAAAACCTGCTTACTTCCACCTCTGCAACAATGGCCATTTCACTGCCACTGAAACAGTTACCCACACCAACACGAAGACCCATCAGAAACACTTTCATTACTCATTTACCTACAAGCTCTGTCACTTCATTATCGTCTTCACCAATTGTGTTGGAGGGAGGTTTCGACTGAACTGAAAATTGTTGCTCTCATCGAAAAATTCCATAATCTCAGCCTGCCCCAATCTCCCCCATCAGCGGCATAGCATTCATTCATTTCTTCTATAAGCGCTGACACCTTGGGACTTCTTTTTTTTTAAATAAAGTAAAATGTTTAAAAGGTGCTCGAAAATGCACCTATTAATGTTACAAATTCTGTTTTTCTCACCTGGTCTAATGCAAGAACAATAGAATTTAAAAAAAATTCATGGGGAGTCAACTTAAAACACTGACATTCTGAACTTAGTCAAATCATGTTGAATTTTAAATGTCAAAATGTTGGTAGCCACATAAAAAAAACTCCACTTATCACCAAGTTGATTTCCATTTGCAATGAATCAAATTCATCTCTGGGTTAACGCATTATGCAGGTGGCAATCTGATGTAAATTGGCAGCAGACTCATGATCTGAATTTATACCATCTGCTTACATTCTTCCCAATTGACTCAGACTCTCATTGTTGGGGGTGGAATGGGAATAACCAAATGCTTAAGGTCCCAAGTGCATCAATACAAGATACTCTTAACACACCCAGCAACTAGACACAAGAAAATTAGTCACAGCCTGGGGTGTATAGCTCGTTTGCACTCTTGTGCAAGAAACAGTGCAACATACATCAAAAATTAGCATTGTTTATTCTCGTCAAACTATTATTTTGCACAGTCTCGTTGTAAAATAAATAAAAGCTGTTTCAGTTAAATCAGTCCTAGAAATATCAATCTAAAGACAGCAGCTTACTGGATCTTTTTTCTTTTTTGGCTTGTTTTCTTCACTCTCATTTTCAGAGACAGATTTTCTTTTGAATCCATCAGTACGCTCCTTGGTGGCCTTTTGGGAATCCAGAAACTCTTGGATCAACTCTGGGCAATCTAAATTATCCTCTGGCTCCCATGTATTGTCAGCACTGTAACAAGTTCATATCAAAATTAGATAAGTGTTTACTCAGAATACTCCATTTAACTTAAACTAATTTAATGGGATCCCTGCTAAATAAGAGCTTGTGAAAGAAAGCAAAAATGCAGATCCTGCACTTGTTCACTCAGCATGTGAGCACTTATGCACGAGCAATTTGTTCCATTGGTAACCTGCATCAGTTCTTCCCAAGAAACAGTAATACAAATGTAAAGAAAAATGGATACAAATAAGACTAGAAATAAATCCCATTACATTGTACCCATTCTTAATGAATGATCACTAGTTTATATCGTATGTATTGTATACCTGCCAATATGACCCTTACACTTAGTAACAATGGCAGAAACAGTTAACTCCTTATTCAATAACACTGCAAAAAGGAGCTGGATAAATGTTTGGTACTTTTCTTTAAAAAATAGCATTCAGGAATTGACAACATAACTTGTAGCTCTCCAACTGGAATAGTTCACTTATTAGATAACATGGTTTATAGTGTAATCTTACTTTCTTTTATATATTCAATCTTTTAAGAGCCGTTCAATTATAATTCCATAATGGAAGTCCACATAACAGTATACATACATACATACTTACAAGCAGAACTGGGATAAATTTGTTAACATTCATCTCTTCTCAGATTTCGTATGTCTGCTAGCAGGTATTAAGCTATAGGTGGTTTCGGATTACAGTATCCTCCAAGCTATGCTGCAAATGCATACAGCACAAAAGTTTACCAAACAAACATGAATCATTCTGTACCTTGGAATACCAGGGACACTAATATTCAGTGCTGCAGAGTTGAAGAATATAAGTTAGAGGGGTAGGCTTTTTAAGAATAGAATAAGTGATGAGTCTGGCCCCATATTTGCAGTAGATGAGGAATGGCTGCTCTAACTTTGTTTTAACACTTATGTTAAAGCACTGCTGTCAATCACCTCAAGGGATGACTTTACCCAATGCCACCAATGGGAACATTGTCAAATATGGCGAGTGTTAAATACTGCAACTAGATTAAGTGCACAACACAGACTAATTTTGCCATTTTGTCTCCATTTGTAGTTTTAAAAACAATTTTAAAAGTCATGCAACTTCTCAAATGTTATGAACAGTTGTTGCTTGTCTGTTGCCCTCAGTACTGAGGAATCTGTCTCAACATAAAAGGGGTGGATTTCACAGCACCAGGTGCTGCAGCATATTGCAGAACCAGTTCCAGTTGATGTGTTCCCTTCATATTGCAGGAACTAAAGTGAACGTCATTGCAAAGTGAATTTTATGCTCACTGATTCAGACAAGCAAGATATCAAGTGATTTAGAAGCAATTTCACTACATTTATTGGTGTCAGTGGGATACCATCAACATTATGGCAGCCATTTTAAGAGTTGTTAGCAAATGCCAAATTTGATTTTATTTCCAAGCTCAAGGAGACTTGGCAGACTGCTATATTTCAACAGAAAAAGCATGACTATTTCACCATCTAACATTCAAACAGAAATTGAAGAGTAAAGAAAAATCACTAAATAGGTTGGCCTGCACAGTAAATCTCCTTACTCTGTAAAACCCTTCCATTTCAAAAGGTATTCAACCCTTCCTTGTACAACTCGTCTGTCTAATACTCTTTCGACAATATATTCTTCAGGCTGAACATCTTCAGACTTTTTCGTCTTGCTACCTTGTTTCTTTCCCATTTTGGCTGTAAAAAAAAAAGGACAGCATAATAAAGCACAAAACAGGTCCCAAAATCATTTTTTAAATCTACTTAATTTAAAGTTTAGAAATAAAATGACAAATCCAAACAGGTAATATTTGTTTACTCCCAATTCCCCACGCTCACCTTGTATCTTACAATCAAGTCCGAGCTAAGGCCAGCATTTGGGTTTCAAAAGCATACCGGTTTTCCCCATTATCAGCTGTTGAGTATGTCTCTTTCACAATGGCTACGAACACCAAAGTAATGGGCCAACAACAAAAGCTTTTGAGGTTTTCCAGTCAGTGGCCTGGTCATGAACTGCATGGCTTTGATGTAAGGTTGAACCAAACTGACCAGTAGCACCTGAATTCATGCACTGTAGCTGGTTAGTCCTATATGTAAGTGCTTTTACAAAAGTAAATGCAAGTACAGGCTTGATGGAACATGTATGTACAAAAACATGGGCAGGCTGCACACATCAATTAAAGATGCTATACCAGGTAGCTTAGCAGTTGGCAAAAAAAAAGCATAAAAGCTATTTATCTAATATAACATTTCATTTTCATCCAAGTCATCTCTAAATATTTAATCATTAATTTTGAGATGATTACTACAGATCTTGTATACATATTTTCCAAGATCAACTGTAGACTTTAGTATATGGTTTCATAGAATCAGAAATTTACAGCACAGAAGAAAGCCAGCCATTCAGGCTATCATGTCTGTGCCACTGAAAACTATCCAGCCTAATTCCACTTTCCAGCTGTTGGTCCATAGCCTAATGGGTATACACTTTAGGTGTTGTAACCCAAGTGCCACTTTAAATGTTGATGAGGAATTTTGCCTCTACCATCCTATGAGGCAGTGAGTTCCAGACTCCCATCATCCTCAGTGAAAAAATTCTCAACTCTCCCCTAATCCTACCAATTATTTAAAATATTGCTACACACAAGTTCAAAACTGTACGCTCAAAAACATGCTGCATATGTATATGCAGTTTTCTTGAGGAACAAAAGCCATTCTTTACAAAATTGTTGATCTGCTCTCCTCAACTACTGAACTGAACACAATCTCATCAGACAATTGACCTACTTCTCATACTACCGTCATCATTGAAACAGTTACACTAGGTGCAAGATATGCACAAGCACATCCCAGGGCTCAAGAACTACATGCTGCAGCATCTAGGTATAGAACCACATGCTGGCATTTAATATTGCACAACCTCATTTCTGTTTTTTTGTAAAATAAAAACATTGCTTCCCCCACCCCGCCAAAGCCAAATATACCCAACTGAAATTAAAGTAATCACAAGGTACCCGAGCAACAATTTCAAAATGTTATCAGTACCATATAGGCAGATAAAACAATTTATCATATGGAGAATCTCAATTTGAAGGCTTTCAATAAATGTTAAAGCTGCATAACTTGATTAGAAAGACCAACTGCAAATCTTTAATTAGGGCTCAATTAGAAGTGCAGAACTCCTACCAGTTTTGTTGGGCATAAAAAGATATATACATATTTGTTTTGCTTGGGTTACTGGTGTTTTTTTAATATAAAATACCGTGCAATGCACTCAGTGACAAGGCATTATTTAGTCCCCATGTCTAACTTGCCCTGAGGGCATTAAATATCAACTATATTTAGGTCAGTCAGGAAGGAGTGGTGGATCAGTTCCATAAAAGGATATTATTGAACCAGCTCAATTTTTGTTTAAAAAAAAACAACAAAATGGTGCAAGTCCACAAATCACCAGATTTATTGAATGCAATTTCCTTACTTGCCATGGTGGGATTTGAACTCATGACTACTGGTCACTGGTTGAGTACCTTAATCATTAAGCTACCCTAGCACCACATACCCTCCACTCATCCACAAATGAATTACAAACTGAAGCAGAAGGCAGAGAGGGGGAAGGGAAACATTTTGCATTCACCTTTTGTAAATTGAATTAAAAAAAAATAGTTGCTTCCCATGCCACAAGGGCAAAAAGGAAATACTGGTCCTAAAAACAGAGAAAACTGGTTTCTAACAAATTTCCCTGAGAGATGACTTGCACTCAAGGGTAGCTTTCAGCTTAGTCAATTCAAAATTAGTCAGTCAATTTCTATTCGAGATTGAAAACAAAAAAGGCCTGGAATTTCCTCAAACAGCATAACCATTAAGTTATGCCAAACGTACACCACTTTCTACATTGACTAGCACTGTCAAAATTTCAGAAAACTTCACTAATATATGCTGGAATGCAAGAAAACAAAATGCAAGCAAGTGAAAGTCAGCAAAAACAAAATCAAGACCCGAGGAAAATGCAGGCCTTATGCCATATTCCTTCTTTAAGTTACTCTTTATGGATGAAAATTAAAGCTTGAAGTCATCGTACCATAATAATGCACTTTAGGCACACATTTTTAAAAATGCATTTGTGGAAGCTTCTCAGTTTTTAATGTGGTTCATTCTGTTGTCATAAAAATGCATTCAAAGATTCAGAAAATAGAATGCTGGTCTCAGTGAGAAGGAAAAGATAGAAATACCATAAAGCAGTAGAAATGACTTATGTTCATGCTGTGCTTACATATTGAGGGTAAATGAACAGCCAGTTCAGATTTGCCATAAATGCAGCAAACTCGGTGTTTTTTTCTGAAGTTCGAGGACACTCAGATGTAAAGCACAAGCTCCTCAAGTGTGAATTTCCTCTACCTTTTGCACTAAAAATTGACATGCCATTCTGGTCATTACTTTGGCAGAAGGTTCAAGGAAATTCCAGCCCAGGAGTAATTTTGAGTTCAAGGTGAAGATGTGGAACTGAAGGAAAAAGTTTGAAAACCTCCCTACAGAAGGGCAATACACAATCTGTAGGAGATAAAGTGTTAATCAGTGATATGTATGAAGACAGTGAAAAATGCTCAGCCTGGATTATAAAACTAGAATGGTCCGTAAATGCATCTTGTGTCTCAGGAAAGAAGCCAGAGTTAATGTGAACAGTTACCGTCGTTAAGAGATTTTAAAAGAAACTGAATTACAGGGTAAAAGGAAAATGCGTGTGCTCTTGCTATACAGAGGAAATTGGGAGTCAGTCCAGAAAAGATAGTTAGATGTACTCTTTGGGACTTAACAATTGAAATGGCTAAAATCTGCTGAGTACATATGAATTAGGAACAGGAGTAGGCAACTCGGCCCCTCGAGCCTGCTCGGCCATTCAACAAGATCATGGCTGATCGGATTGCAACCTCAACTTCACATTCCTGCCTACCCCCAATAACCTTTCACCCCTCTGCTTATCAAGAATCTGACTATCTCTGCCTCAAACATATTCAAAGACTCTGCTTCCACCATCTTTTGAGGAAGACTTTCAAAGACTCACGACCTTGAGAGAAAAGATTTCTCCTCATCGGTCATAATTGAGTGACCTCTTATTTTTAAAACAGTGACCCCTAGTTCTAGATTCTCCCATAGAAAAATTACGACACAGCAGGAGCCCATTCAGCCCTTCGTGTCAGTGCTGGCTGAAAAAACTAGCCACCCACAAGAGGAAACATCCTTTTCACATCCACCCTGTCAATATCCCTCAGGATCTTATATGTTTCAATCAAGTCACCTCTTACTCTTCTAAACTCCAGTGGATACAAGCCTAGCCTGTCCAATCTTTCCTACGAAGACAACCCACCCATTCCAGGCATTAGTCCAGTAAACCTGCTCTGAACTGCTTCCAACGCATTTACATCCTTCCTTAAATAAGGAGACCAAGACTGTACATAGTACTCCAGATATGGTCTCACCAATGCCCTGTATAACTGTAGCATAACCTCTCTACTTTTGTATTCAATTCCCCTCGCGATAAACGATAACATTCTCTTAGCTTTCCTAATTACTTGCTGTACCTGCATACTAACTAATCTTTTGCGATTCATGCAAATCCCTCTGCATTTCAGAGCTCTGCAATTTCTCACCATTGAGAACATACTTCTTTAGTCTTATTGCCAAAATGGACAATTTCACATTTTCCTACATTATACTCCATTTGCCAAATCTCTGCCCACTCACTTAACCTATCTATATCCCTTTGTAGTCTCATGTCCTCTTCACAACTTATTTCCCTACCTATCTTTGTGTCATCAGCAAATTCCCTTTATCCAAGTCATTGATATAAATTGTAAAAAGTTGAGGCCCCAGCATTGATTCCTGCAGCACACCACTCATTACAGCTTGCCAACCAGAAAATGACCCATTTATGCCTACTCTTTTTCCTGTTAGCTAGCCAATCTTCTATCCATGCCAAAATGTTACCCCTTACACCAGCTTTTATTTTCCACAATAACCTTTGATGTTGCACCTTATCAACTGCCTTCTGGAAACCTAAGTACAGTACATCCACCAGTTCCCCTTTATCCACAGCACATGTAACTCCCTCAAAGAACTCCAATAAATTTGTTAAACATGATTTCCCTTTCATAAAACCATGTTGACTCTGCCTGATTACCTTGAATTTTTCTACGTGCCCTGTTATAACAGCTAACATTTTTCCTATGACTAATGTTAAGTTAACTGGCCTGTAGTTTCCTGCTTTCTGTCTCCCTCCCTTTTTGAATAAAGGGGCTACATTCGTTATTTTCCAATCTAATGGAACCTCCCCTGAATCTGGGGAATTTTGGAAAATTAAAAGCAACACACCAATGATCTCACTAGCCACTTCTTTTAAGACCCTGGGATGAAGTCCATCAGGACCCAGGGACTTGTCAGCCCGCAGCTCCAACAATTTGATCAGTATAACTTCCCTGGTGATTGAGTTCCTCCCTCCCATTTCCTGATTTACAACTATTTTTGGGATGTTACTTGTATCCTCTATGGTGAAGACTGATGTAAAATACCTGTTCAATTTATCTGCCATCTCCTTATTTTCCATTAGGAATTCCCCAGCCTCACTTTCTACAGGACCAACGCTCACTATTAACTTTTTAAAATTTTTATAAATAAAAAAACCTTTTCCATTTGTAGCCAGCTTTCTCTCGTACACTAATTTTTCCCTCCTTATTAATCTTAGTCATTCTTTGCTGCTTTTTATATTCTGTTCAATCTTCTGACCTGCCACCCATCTTTGCACAATTATAATGTTTTTTCTTTGAGTTTGATACTATCTTTAACTTTTTTTTTTTTAAAGTTAACCACAGATGGGTCCTCCACTTGGGATATCCACTTAAATGTCTGCCACTGCATCTCTATCCCATAACCGACTTTGCCAGTTCACTGTTGCTAGCTCTGCTTTCATGCCCTCATGGTTGCCCTTATTTAAGATTAAAATACTAGTCATCAACCCACTTTTCTCTGCCTCAAACTGAACGTAAAATTCAAGACTGCGTTTGCTGACATGAAACCACTAGGCGGCCCAGTACTTGCACATGCACAAATGCAGCCTCGTGAACTGAAATGCCAGTGTCTGCGATGTTTTTGACATCTGCCAGTAGTAAAGATAGTGCTGCTCAATTTATCACAAAACAAAATGAAACCCAAATGCTCCCCACAGTGGCTGCAATTGCCACCTTCATCCCACCCCCAATACCCTGCTCCCTCCTGCCATTGCGCTTCTCTTCGCCGCTTGCTCCACGCCTCACCTCTCCCCCCACCTGTGTGCCACTCACTGTTGCCCTCTCCCTTCTTCCCCCACCCCAGCTATGCCTGTGCAGAGAAGAAAGCCAGCAATCGCAGGAGGGAGCGGGGACCAGAAGTGGCGGCGAGGCTGTGAGTGAGTGGCCCACAGGTAGATTGGGGGGTGGGGGGGCAGGGGTGGTGAATTGGGGAGTGAGTGGCGAGGCGGGGAGCGAGCGAGCTGTGAGCAGATGTTGCAGTACGCAATGACGTTTTTTGTGTGCATGTGCAAATTGGTGCTGGCAAACTAGGTGCGGAAGTAGGCTGCACATGCGCAGCACCACACTGACAGCAAGGGTCCGTACTGCGCATGCGCGAAGCTGGGAGCATTCTGATGATGCCGGCGCTGTGCTGCGTTCTCAGCAGTCACTTTGCAAATTCAATCATATGATCACTGCTGCCTAGGGGTGCCTTCACTATGAGGTCATTAATTAATCTCGTTGCACAATATCAGGTCTAGTATAGCCTGCTTTCAGGTTGGCTCCAGAACGAGCTGCTCTCAAACTATCCCAAAAACATACTATGAACTTCTTGTCCCATCTGATTTTTCTAGTCTACATGTAGATTAAAATCCCCCATGATTAGCGCCGTACCTTTCTGATAAGCTCCCATTATTTCTTCCTTGATACCCCGTCCTACAGAGTGGTTACTGTTAGGGTGCCTGTACACACTCCCACAAGTGACTTCTTGCCTTTATCATTTCTCATCTCGACCCAAACCGCTTCTACATCCTGGTTTCCTAAACTTAGGTCATCCTCCTCTATTGTGCCAATACCATCATTAATTAACAGAGCCACCTTTTCCTAGCTTCCTGTCCTTCCTAAAGGTCATGTACCCTTTAATATTCAGGTCCCAATCTATGTCAGCCATTACAGAGACATGGCTGCAGGATATCAGATCATATTTATTTCCATTTGTGCTTTCAGTTCATCTGTCTCTTTTCGAATGCTACGTGCAATCAGAAAGAGCCTTTAGTTTTTTTTCCTTTTATAATTTTTGTAAAATCTGGCTTTGTCTGCTGATTTACTCAGATTTGTACTCTGTCTCGTCACAGTCGGTTTATGTTTTCCCATATTAATACCTTTCCTCCATTCTTTGATTTATCACATCTTCCCAAATTTGATCCCTTGCCCCCACTATTTAGTTTAAAACCCTCTCTACTTCCCTAGTTATGCAGCTCAATAGAACACAGGTCCCAGCATGGTTCAGATGTAGACTTTCCCAACAGTACAACCCCACTTTTCCCAGTACCTCACAAACCAGAACCCACTTCTCCCACACAAGTCTTTGAGCCACCCATTCATTTCTCTAATCTTATTTGCCCTAATCCAATTTGAATGTGGCTCAGGTAACAATGCAGAGATCATTACATTTGAGGTTCTGCTTCTTAATTTGGTGCTGAACTCCTCATACGGACTACGCAGAATTTCTTTCCTTGTCCTGCCAGTTATTGGTACCTACATGGACCACGATGACTGGATCTTTCCCCTCCCACTGCAAGTTCCTCTCCAGCCCTGAGCAGCTGTCCCAAATCCTAACAGGCAGCACAGCCTTCTGGACTCTTGCTCTTTGCTGCAGGGAACAATGTCAATCCCCCTCACTATACTGTTCCCTACTACCACTACTTTCATTTTTTGCTTCCCCCCCCCCCTCCCCTCCGAGTGGCTTCCTGTATTGTGGTGCCATGGTCAGTCGGCTCATCCACACTACAGCTCTCTTGTCCATACAAGCTGCAAGGACCTCGAACTTGTTGCTCAATTGCAAGGGCTGAGGCTCCTCCACTCCCACCTTCTTGATCCCCTTACCTGCCTGACTCGCAGTCACACCCTCCTGGCTCTAACTACTGACCAAAACAAATGACCCTAGCCTAAGGGACTGTCTTCTGGAACAAAGTGTCCAGGTAACTTTCCCCCTCCCTGATGCATCGCAGTGTCCGCAGCTCGGCCTCCAGCTCAATACTCTGAGCCAAAGCTCCTCAAGCTGCAGATATTTACTTCAGATGTGGTTGCCATGGATTGCCGTGGCATCCAGGAGCTTCCCATACTGCAGCCGTGACACATCACCTGTCCTGCAGTCTGTGTTAATTTAATTAAATTTATTTTTTCTTAATTTATAGTTCCCCTCCTTACCAAACTCCCTTCTTCACATTCTGGGCCCTGCAGCAACACTGAGTCACTTTACAGATTTATTTTATCCATTCCAGTTCAACTATAAATTTGTTACAATAACTACAAAAAAAAAAAGATATGGAACCAAAAATAGTGGGTGGTGGAAATCACTGGTCTACTTTTTTTTTTAAAAAGTGAGACTGCCAATTAGTGCCAAAAATTGAGTCATTTTGTGTTGGAGGCTACCCATACTGGCTTCTCATTTGGACCTTTATGGCAAACTAGAGGTTTTTATCCAATCCATCTGGCTTAGATTTAACAAAGTCTCAAGAGGCAAAGGAGACTGTCTAACCCACTGCACTACCAAGTTCCTACTGCAGTAGTTTCATTTAAGCCACCATGATAGCACATTTGCTTGGTTAAGTGTTGCATGACCAGAAAAAAGTGCAAATTCAATCTCTTGCCTGTGCTCAGCATCAAGATTCCAGGTGGTGCCCCGGGCTAGGGAGGAAAAACTGCTCATGCTGCCAAATACTCAGTTTGTAACTTGTGCTGAAAGTATGTGTGCATACAGATATTTAGCAAGGACTGAACTCAGTTGTGCTGTTTCCTTTCTCTCGCATCTCCCTAGCAACAGTATTAAAAGTTAACAGTATTTCCTATACTCAGTATCAGGGTGACTAAGAAACAGCTTGCTGTGTTTTACATTGAAACAGATGAAAAGCTCCCTTTTCCATCCTCTTTTCAAAAAGTTAATGGACAAACACTTGTTATACCCTATAACTGCTCAAGTACTACACATACAGACAACAGTGGGTGCAAGAACAACCTTGGGTAACTGTTTAATTTTTTGAAAATTGTTAGCAGCTGTTCCCTCACTGGCTCACAAAGCTTATGCAGTGAATAGCTGAGCCATACAAATCAGGGAAGTCCTAGCATCGAATCCAGATCTGCACTCAGATAACTAACCCTAACTGGGACAGCAAGAAATATAACTGGCTTCAGTGCCTCTGGGTTAAGAGAGAAAAAGAATGCAAGGTTTCAGCTGTCTCAAAGTGCACATCAATATTAGGTTTGGTTACAAAGCCCCTTTTCCAGTCTGCAGACACTAAATGACAAGAACGATACATGAATGGCTATTTGAGCAAGATAGAGTGCATTTTAGTACCTGTACTCCAGCAGGGCAGGGGGAGACAAGGAAGCAGAGAAGAGCAAAAAAAGTAAAAAAATTCTTCCCGAATTTAAGCCCTGTAAACTAGTGTAAGCCAATATTACTACTCAGTCATTAGAGCAAACCTTCACTCGTGACTAAACATGATAGAAACATTTCCTACAATTTGAACATTTCAAGAGGACTCACAACGTGAGCCCTTCATAAGTTTTAAAGTGAGTAGTGTGGAGTGGGGGCAGGGGAGAAATCTTCCATCTCTTTAGTGGAAAAGCAGTGTGAAAATGGAAAAATGTTTAAGTGATGCCTTGTCTGCAGTTGATCCCAAAAAACTTATTACATGTAGAAAATGTTTGTTTTTATAAGGAAAAAAAAACTTTCACTTTCTGTAAAACAAAAAACAATTTAGCCCCAAAATAAGCTGATCTAGATTTCAGGACCTTTATTTATGTCATTCTGTGTACTGTATTAGATTCATATTAGGAAAAACTAGCAAGTAAAATAGGGCAAGAAGGGGAGAGGAGTTACACTCCTGAATTCATCAGAGCTGGGTTTGTTTAGAATGGGCTTTAAACCAGGTACATTACAGAATTCTGTTTGTTACAAAGATTTAGGGGAGCACATATGCAGAAGTTTACAACTTCAGACAATTGTGTCACAAGATGTAGTGATATGTATGTCAACAAAAACAAGGAATCACACCAAACATATTCAAGCTCCAATAACAAATCTAAAATATAATTGAGCATTTTTTCCTAGCTCCACTGAACACATACATGATATTCCCCACTTACTAGCTCTATGCAGGATCCTGGATGAGTAGCTAACTATTAGAATTTGAAGATTTTTTTTAGCTTAGCAGATCCTTAATTCACAAATATATAAATCTGCCATTTTGTAAATCTTTATCAACTCCAACATCAATAGTGGCACAATAACTATCTTCTGAAGTGTCAATTGCATGTTGAAAAGTCAGTCTCTCAAGACAAGTTATCAACCTCATTCTGTACTCAGAATGGCAGACCTGGCACCACAACGGGAACTCAGGTTTTCATTGCTTAGGGCCTGGAAGTTTATGAATAAATTTTATTCAATATTTTACACATGGTCAAATGGTTACATTACTGTAAATGGGATATAACATGATGTATTTTGCTTTTTATTATTTGTAAACATGGATTAACTCACTAGTAGAAACAAGGCTAATAGGAGAAAAAAAGGAATCTTCAACCGTGGTCATCTTCTACTTTGTATCCGCCTACTCAAGCCCTAGGAAAAAATAATCAGCAATTGCTCACATATATATAAAGTCAGCATTTCAAACATTTACATTTTGGTGTAAACAAGGTTGAAACTATTTTAAAACTTGTTTAAATTAGAAACGTTTGTAATAGAAAAGGGATACATAGTGCAAGATGGCAAAGGTCATAACAACCCAATCGAGATCAGTCAACTGCAGGTAAACATTCCTAAAGCAAAAACAAATGAAAACACTGAATTCCAATTTATCGCTTGCTCCTGTTGTGTAGCATTAGAGATTCAAGCACAGGTGGGTGCCTAACAAGTTTTGAAAAAGTTCAAATATAAAGTCAAACTACTACCAAATTTTAAAAGACAACAGTTATAAAGCACATTTATCATAAAACTAAGTACACAAGAGAACATTAAACCCATTTTATTTATCCTTCCGCTGAAACTTATCAATCTAATCATACATCTAACTACCCACAAAAAAAGACTTATTGTACTGTTCTTGCTTTTTGCATTCCACTTAACTTGTATACCCCATAAGAGCCGCTGGTTCACCATTTTTAAAGTTTTTTTAGTTTTCCCTCAACCCAATGACCCGAAATTAGGAATAAACCTATGACTCTTCTCCAGTACGACTTTTGGTTAAATTTACACTAAATAAGTGTTGTAGGCAGTGGTAACGAATCGACTTTCCCCATAACAAAAAAATAAAGAATGCACAATTCATAAAAATTCCAAGCGTTAAGCTCCGAATTTCCACAGATGCTTTTATCAGGACTCAAATGCATCATAAAAGTGCCAGTTACAGACTGACAATTAATCTCACGTATTTATTAAATAAATGGAAGCAGCCTATTTCCTCACTATACAGGAACTAAAATCTCGTTTAAAGTGTTTGTTACGCATCAACCCCCTAGTTTTACAGAAATAACTAGTGTAACGAGAAAAAGGCACAAACCGCAACGAAAGAAAAAAAAATAAAATTCTAAGCAGTTCTTGAACGAACAAAAATTGAAGTCTGCAGATTCATGAATCATGGCAGATGCAAATTTTCAAATCTTTGTGTTTAACTGCACCCACCCACCCCACAAATCATCCCATCTCAACAAAACAAAACCTTCGCTCAACAACCAAAATAAATAAACAACAAGCTCTGCTGATTTTAATGGAGAAACTTCAGTGAGCTCCCGCTGTGTAGGCGCAAACCTACTGTAAGTTCGGGGCCTACACAATGTCGGTCCACTCGATTTAAATGGAAGTTTCGTCAGTTAGGTGTTAATCGCAAGCTGAATAGCTGCTTAGGCCGGTAGTGCGCGGTTTTAGGGAATCACAGATGATAAACCCAGTAAAGTTCTCAACAGCTAACTGGCTGGCTAGCTGCCTGTCCTACCTGCCCAGTTTAATTCCTCTCCGGTCGCTGGGCTCTCTATCTCAATCGCTACTACGCGGCTTCAGGCTTCACTTGCAGTCCCGCCAAAAACACGCGGACACGTCGCGCGTGCGCATGCTTCTGCATGGGACCCGTTTACAATTTATACAATTTAACTCAACATGAACGATTTATTAACACACGTCTGCAAGTTCAAGAGGAAAATCTTCCCCTTTTAGTTGAAAAAAGGCGTAATATAAAGAACTATTTTAAGCGCTTGCGACTATCACGTGATCTAGATTAAATTTTTGAGTTATTTTTGCAAATTACATAAATGTATTCAACTGCATTTTGATAAAAAAATATTATGCCTTACAAAAAGAATTGTCTATAAAATGTTAAAAATGTGAATTTAAATTGCGTCATAGTCGAAGCCGTTTCGGCTTTTTCCGCCAAAAGCCATCTTGGCTTAATTATTGTGATCAATGAAGGTATACAACGCATGTAAAAATATTTTTTTTCAGAACTGTGATATAATTTTTTTCTTTGTATTTTGGGACTTTTTTTCGAATCCTGGCAAGCACTGTCGCCCATTTTTCCGTTGGCGAATCGGTGTCACGTGACCGGCGGACGGCCATTTTGTGGGGTTGAGGGAATGTTCTAGAAAGAGCTGAGCGGCGGTGGCAGCAGCAACGAAGAGGAGGCTGCGGCTTAGAGCTTGTCTCTTTAATCGTTTTTCTTTAGCCAGAACGCGAACTTTTATCAATATAACGTCATTTACGAAGCGCTTGAGTTGAAGTTTAGACTTTTTTATTTAAATTTTTTTTCGAGCAGGATGGAGGTAAGGGATAGAAAAACGAGGGTTGGGATGGTGTATTTTTCAATGTAAAATTTTGAAAAATTAAAATCCTGTGGTGATTGAAGAAAATGGGCGTGTTGGGCTGATAACGATAGTTAATTGGAGTCCGTTCGTGGCTGTACCGTTATCATTGGGAGAGTGAGCGTAGGTGGAGATTCAAAGCACAATCTTGTCTTTTTCTGAAACACAGTTAAATTTAGATAATTGACGACATTTTCCACACCGCGCTTCTCGTGTGTTTCGAGTTATTTTGCGCCACTTTTGTTGTGAGTTTGCCCACAACGTCCAGCGAAAGTCTGCCCCCCAACATTTTCAGGGTTGGACCAAATTTTTGAATAAACGGTCAACAAGTTTAATTTCAAACACTCCATATTTACGATGAGTTTTATGCGGTCCCGAAGGTTTGAATCTCCTCACCACCAAAAGTTACAACACATACAAAGCTCTGAGCATGGGAGCCAATGGAAGGCAAGTACAGAGTGAACAATTCATGTTCTGTGTAGTTTATAGCGGTTATTTTAAAGCTTTCCTGGAAGCTGTGTCTTCTTTTCGAGGGGGAAGGTGGTGGGAGAGAGGAGATAGTGGCTGTATTGCAGTTTGGGGTAACTTCAAATCATTGGGGTGGGGGGTAACTTGAGTTAGGTAGAAATGGAAACTTGAAAAATTACCAAAGCAGAACACACTGCTAGAGCCTAACAAGAAAATAAAGTAGATTGGAGTGTTCCTGCATCAAGCATTCCTACCATACGGATCCTTGGGAAATGCTGACAGCCATCCTGCATGATCACTTGCTGCTTAAGTTCTTCTGGCCAGAGGGCTTTGGGGTGCCTAATAGATATGCCTTTAATAGAGCTTCCATTAAAACAATATAGAAAGCCAAGTGCTGAGTTGCACTTACTATGTCAGCTATGGCTCAGCTGATAGTATGCCCACCTCTGAGTCACAAGCTTGTGCGTTCAAGTCCCACTCTAAGACTCAAACATAACAATTTAGGCTGATATTCCAGTGCTGCACTGTTAGAGGTGTTGTCTTTTGGATGAGATGTTAAACTGAGGCCTGAACTGCTTTTTCAGGTGGTCCTAAAAGATCTTGTGGCATTATTTGTGTCCTTGCTGTTACTTAATCCCTTAAATAACACCATGAAAACAGACTGGTCATTATCACATTGAACTTTGTGGGAGCTTGTGAGCAAATTGGCTGACATGTTTCCTACATTACAGCACTGGCTAAACTTCAAAAGTACATCATTAGCTGTAAAGCATTTGGGACATGTGGTCATGAAAGGTGCAAGCCTTTCCTTACAGCCAGATCCAAAGTGCTTGCCTCCTTTGCATCTGGAGTCTAGAGGATACTGCACAGTGACCAGTAAATATACCATAGTGAGTTGGAGAAAGTGCACATAATTTGCTGTCTGACTTGGGAGGTGTGTTTGGGGCCCTTACAGTTCCATGGGAGATCTGTTGCAGCTTCTGCATTTGTATAAGAAGGAACAGATGGTAGGAGTGGTGGAAAAGTGAATCAGGATGTGATGGGGGGAAAAGATGATGGGACCATGTTGGAAAGACGAAGATCCTATCTGGAGAGGTGAGCACATAATTTTGGGAAGTCAGATGTGGACAGTGTTTTTTTAAAAAAATCAATTCGCTATGCCAAGGACGTGGTGCCTGACCACCTCTCCTGCTGCAGACTCTGTTCCAGTATAGTGCTCTCTGTCTCTGAACCAGGATGGAAATGTGGCTCTTGGGTGCGTTTGCACTGGCTCATGGAGTGCATGTGATCTGGTGGGAGGATAGTGCAGTGGTAAGGTATTCTAGGTGCCCAGGGCCCTAGGAATGCTAGCTCTGCCTTTGCCATTTGTGGCTTTAAATTAATATACAACTTGGACACTACAGCCATAGCAAAATGATACCTTGGACATTGTATGGTTTCATGCTTGTTTTATAAAGAGCATTTTGGCTGATTTACTCACCACTGACACAGGAGATCTTCTAGTATGTTGATTCATTAAAAACATTGTCTTCAATGAACAAATATCTGGATGCTTCTGACCTGAGTAATATGCTTGCTTTACAGTTAGATGTTCTGACATTACAGATATATAGCAGTCAGAAACCGACAAGTGAATTCTAATCTGCAAATTTTCCTGATTAAAACAGTTTAAATCTAATTGTCCTGAGCCTATCTTTTAATTACTTTATGCCCTTGTGGGATAAAGATCTACCTTAGCATTATGCTATGTAGTAGAATGCTGCTGTATTATATCGATTTAAAATCTGATTTTACTGTGCGCATTACACTTTACATATGCCTAACATAAATGAATCACTCTCTTCTGATTGGCTTGAATTTGCCAGGAATCAGTTGAAAAACAATTCAGTGTATATGCCAAAATCTTTTTCAAATCCCTGGTCATTTCAAAAGTATCACTTGTATTCCGACCATGTCATCCAATTTGCCTTAACCAGTGTTGCAGTACTTAGACTGATTTAAAAGTTTCCTTATTTATTTAAAATACCTTGAAAAAGATTCTTATTAATGTTCTCTACTTTGAGAATAGTAACTATATAGTGCCTTTAATGTAATAAAGCGTTAAAAGGCACTTCATAGGAGCATTCTAAGACAAAGTGACATGGAGCCACAAAAGGAGATATTGGGTCAGGTGATGAAAAGGTTGAAAGAGGTAGGTTTTGAGGAATGTCTTAAGGAAAGCAAGATGGAGAGGTATAGGGAGGGTATTCCAAAGTTTAGGGCCGAGGCAACTGAAGTAACTAAATGTATAATAAAAATGCATCTGTGTGGTTTCTGTCTCCAAATTAAATTGATATAAATGTCTTGATCTGTCATTTCTGTAAACAGGCCTGTTTGAATTTTGTAGGAGTTGCATCATGCTGTTCTGTATCTAATTGAACATAACCCAGGGGCATAATGGTAACATTACTCAAGATCTGGGCTTGCACAATTTAATCCATACACCTATATGTAATATAAAGTAAAGACCATCGCGTGCTATCAACAGTTTACTTTTATATAGTGCATTTAAAATAGTAAAATGTTCTGACACTTCACAGGAGCATAATCGGACTAAAATTGACACCTTGTCAAGAGATATTAGGACAGGAAATGAAAAACTTGGTTGAAGCAAGAGGTTTCATAACAGTAAGAAAATTTTGAGTAGGGAATTCCAGAGCTTGGATGGCTGCTAGTGATGGGGTGAAGGGAGAGGAGGATGCACAAGAGGCCAGAGTTAAAGCAGTGCAGAGCTCTTGGAGAGTTGTGGGAGATCGACAGACATGGAGCAGTAGCAAGGCCATGGAGGGCTTTTAATACAGATGAAAATTTCAAATTTGAGGCAGTGGTGGGTTGTGCACAAATGTAGGGCAAGTGATGACAGCAATGATGGGTGACTGTGCTTAGCCCTTAGCGCTAAGCCCAGTCACCAATCAATTCTGTCCTCACTTGGAAGTAGATGGGGATGCAAGTTCAGCTTGGTGTAGTCTGGTCTAGCCTGAGGCTGTGGCTTGGGAAGGCAGGTTGCCATAAAGTTATACAGCACAGAAAGGCCCATAGTGTCTGTGCCGGTCAAGCCCCTATCCTGATCCCATTTTCCAGCACTTGACCTGTAGCCTTGTATGCTTGGGCTTTTCAAGTGCTCATCTAAATACTTAAATGTTGTGAGGGTTCCTGCCTCTGCCACCCCTTCAAGGCAGTGTGTTCCAGATTCCAGCCATTCTCTGGGTGAAATTTTTTTCCCTCAAATCCCCTCTAAACCTCCTGCCCCTTAGCTTAAATCTATGCCCCCTGGTTATTGACCCCTCTGCTAAGGGAAAAGTTTCTTCCTATCTATCCTATCAATGCCTTTCATCATTTTGTATACCTCAATCAGGTCCCCCCTCAGCCTTCTCTGCTCTAAGGAAAACAATCCTAGCCTAACCAGTCTCTCTTCATAGCTGAAATGCTTCAGTCCAGGCAACATCCTGGTGAATCTCCTCTGCACCCTCTCCAGTGCAATCACATCCTTTCTCTAGTGTGGTGACCAAAACTGTACACAGCACTCCAGCTGTGGCCTAACTAGTGTTTTATACAGCTCCATCGTAACCTCCCTGCTCTTATATTCTATGCCTCAGCTAATAAAGGCAAGTATCCCATATGCCACCTTATCTGCTGCCTTCAGTGATCTATGGACAAGTACACCAAGGTCCCTCTGTATTTCCAAGGGTCCTACCATCCATTGTATATTCCCTTGCCTTGTTAGTACTCCCAAAATGCATCACCTCACACCTCAGGATTAAATTCCATTTGCCATTGCTCTGCCCATCTTACCAGCCTATCTATATCATCCTGTGAGGGAACAGAGATTGTGGCAGGGGCTGAATGAAGGCAATGGCTTTAGTGATTCTAATTTTTATTGGAGGAAATTATGGCTCATCCAGGACTGGATGTCAGACAAGCAGTATGACAACATGGGCAGTGGAATGATTGAGGGAGAGCTGCACAATGTCAGTGTAGATGTGGGTGCTGAATTTGATAAGCTAGCTTCTAACTATCCTCTAGCATTTCTAACTTCGCTCTTAGTAAAATCCCTCACAGACTTCATGCTTTAAAAAGCCTGTTAGTTTATGTTCCTGTTCATATTTTAAATTGAACAGGTTTCCTGAAACCTTTTTTAAGATAACTGGACCTTCACCCCCAATCGTCAAGCCAGCTTGAGATCTAGTTACAGCCGGAAGGAAGGGATTTATGGAAAGGGTTTATCTTGCAGAAAGGGCGGCACAGTGGCGCAATGGTTAGCACCACAGCCTCACAGCTCCAGGGACCCGGGTTCAATTCTGGGTACTGCCTGTGTGGAGTTTGCAAGTTCTCCCTGTGACTGTGGGTTTTCGCCAGGTGCTCTGGTTTCCTCCCACCGCCAAAGACTTGCAGGTGATAGGTAAATTGGCCATTGTAAATTGCCCCTAGTGTAGGTAGGTGGTAGGGAATATGGGATTACTGTAGGGTTGGTATAAATGGGTGGTTGTTGGTCAGCACAGACTCGGTGGGCTGAAGGGCCTGTTTCAGTGCTGTCTGTCTAAATAAATAAATAAAGGGATCCCTCCTACCTACACCATCTTTAGGTCAGGTCAAGATCCAAGTGCAAGAAGATCTGGTGAAAGGATTTCTCCAGCAATGGGGAAGTTTTATCAGCTATATATCCCCCCAAGCCCATTATTTAAGCAATCAGCCTTGTGAAGCACTTCACTGCCCACTCACTGATGGGAAAATAGATAATCAAAGACATCCTGTAACCCTCCCCAATATGATATTGCTCCTGAACTACTGTCCTCTTCCCCTATCCTGCTGCCCAGTGCTGCAGTACCTACTCAATGTACTGAATTTGTAGATCTTATAGATGTTAAAGGAAATGAGGACCATATTAATTAAGCAATTAATCTATCTCTCTCTCCCTTCCCCCTCCCCCACCCAGAACAGAGATAAGGAGCAGTATCGCAAGCTGTTCATAGGTGGTCTCAGCTTTAATACTACAGAAGAAAATTTGAGAGGCCACTTTGAGCAATGGGGAAAGCTTACAGACTGTGTGGTAAGTTTTGCAAATGTCTATATACAGATTGCCCAGATCAGATATTGATTGGTCATTGTAAGATTGTAAATTGTTCGATGTGCTTTGTAAAGAGTAATGGAAAATGACCAGTTGTTGAGGTTGTTAATATAACTGATGAATAATAACGCTTAGTTCCCAAGCTCGATTATGTCTTAATTCTGGGCTAATGATTTTGGGAAGAATGGGCAGATTGTTTAACAGTGAAGAAATTGTATGAGAGAATATATGACTACTCTGTTTACATTTTTGTGCTTACACTTTATCTAAAATGTTTGTCAGAACTTGATAACCATGTTCTTTAGAAGTATACAAAAAGCTGAAAGCAGTCACTTCCTGCTGTTTTTTCTGATCTTCAGATGCAGTTGCTTTTGCCAAGCAGTTGCCAATGGTGGGAAAAGTAGAAACAGCAAATAGTCTGAAATTGGCATTGGATGTGCCTGTTTAAGATACTTGCCTACAAGGAACACTTGAACTGACTTCCAGGGCTAGGCTATCAACTAAACCCAGCATATCCATGAACCCACCTAATGTATCAGGGTTAAAAGGCAAATATTAGTTTGTTACACTTGTATTTGAAAGTGGTACAGCATGAAATTACAAGTTACTATCTTTGCAGGTCATGAGGGATCCTCAAAGCAAGCGATCAAGAGGGTTTGGATTTGTGACATTCTCCATTGCTGAAGAAGTTGATGATGCAATGGCTGCTAGACCTCATAAAATTGATGGACGTGTAGTGGAGCCTAAACGAGCAGTCGCAAGAGAAGTAAGTTTTAATGAGGGGAGGACATTTGAGCAAAACTGTGTTAATTTAAAAAGCATCCTAGGGTATTGTTTGTATTTCCTTGTGATGTGATTTGCCCAGCAGCCATCCTGTTAATTGTAACTAGTTTGTGGAATTAGTAAATTTTGCCCATTGGAGTTGACCCACCTTAATTCAGAGCATCAGATATGTAGTTTATGTTTTAGTAATTTTAAATTTGAGCCAGAATAATTTTCTAACTCGTGAATTTCCAATTGAACGGTATATATATAATGAATTGAATGCTCCTCACTCTACTTGTTTGCTTTATTAATCTTGTGTTGGCTGGTCAGAGATGACTATGGTAAGTTGCAGTCCATGAGAGATCTGCTTTTGTTGTGGCCTCTTAGAGAGTTTTGCAAAGTATTTTCTGTGGGGCAGTTGCTGTCAATGGTTTAAATGCTACAGCATTATCTTGAGCTAATAAACCAAGATGAATGCACTGGTCTTTTCCTGTAGGAATCACAACTGTACAGTTTGCACTTTGTCTATTCCTGCTTTTTATATTAGACTATTAATTACGAGGAATTTTGGATTATCTAATATAGGTATGATCTTGCACATTAATTAGATCAACTTTGTATATGACGCTCCTAGCTTTTCTGCTCTTTCAGACTCTTTTTAGACCCTGTACTTACATCTTTTACTTAAAACCTTAACATTCTACAATTTAACACAAAACTGACGATGGTGGCTACATAATCAAGGTCTTGTGTGCAGAAAATGGTGAAATGCTCCCAAAGATTTAAAGCTTGGAGATTTTTTTTTTCTTTTTAAGGTGACAGCAATTTTTTTGCTAACTTCCTTTTGCAATCTCTCCAAAGTAATGTCTCAGCATGCATTACAGCAGAGGCAAATGCTGTTCTCACCCATCGGTCACATGTGACCTGTCCATTAGAAATTGGAAGAAGCAAGAATCCTGACCTTTCAGTAAAATGGCATATATTGATACAGTGGTATGGGTTGCTTTAGATTAATTTTGAGAATAAAATTGACAATTCATTTGTACAATTTTTTAGGACTCTGGGAAACCAGGTGCTCACATGACTGTGAAGAAACTGTTTGTTGGTGGAATAAAAGATGACACTGATGAACATCACCTCAGAGCATACTTTAAGAACTATGGAAAAATTGAAACCATTGAAGTAATAACAGACCGCCAAAGTGGAAAAAAGAGGGGTTTTGCATTTGTATCTTTTGATGACCATGATCCGGTGGACAAAGTAGTCCGTAAGTAACTTCCTTAGTATTGAGGTTTACATTGTTTTGATTCTGTTTTCCCACCACCCACACTCAAATGTTCTGCTTTTTGGGCTTTAGTCATTTATTTAGGTTTCTGCAAAAACAACATTTTCTCGATCTCGCCTTTTCTATAAAGTGGGCAATCACTGAAATCTCTTTTCCCCTGAATGTGTCCTAGATAGATTCCTTTGTCTTGGCTCAGTTTCACCAGTCAGTGAAGTGGCTGCTGGTGTCTTCATGATATAGTTGAAAGAGGCCAGAATGTTCTCCATTCCTCGTCACTACAGAAAATAATTGGAGCTTAGGAAAAAAATTGGTCTGAAACAGTGACACCTTATATTTAAAACTCTTCAGAGATAGAAAATCCTCCCAAAGCACTCACAGAAATGTAATTAAATGAAAATGACACAGCCAGAGATATTAGGAGAGGTGATTTAAAGTTTGGTGAATGAGGTGGGTATTAAGGAGGGTTTTACAACCAGGTGAGAAAGGGGTCTAGGGCTCCCCTCAGCCTTTTCCTGGTTTGGCCATAACAGGGATTAATTTTTATAACACCATGTTTTTAGCTATCCCTCAGTGAGCCCTTACTCACTACTCTAATTGTAATTGCAAAGAAATCAACCAGACAGGTTTTCTCAGATTTAAACAAGAAAGGTGTAAGTTTATTAACCTTAAAACTCTAACTCAGTTAAACTTACTAAGAAGAAACGACATAACCACGCTAGCATGCATACGCGATAAACACACACGCAAATAGATATAGATGAGGAGAAAAAATTAAGGTGGGGGGGAGGTTTGAACTAGTAGATGGAAATTCAGTTACTGGTTTTGGGTTGAATGTAAAGTCTTTGAAGTTAAGTCTTGCAGTTCTCGTTGGGGTCCAGTGCATACTTTCAAACTTGTTTTGCCAGTCTTCTGTCTTGAGGCTTAAGTTAACTCCATGGGTCCTTGGAACTTTGTGTAAGAGAGACAGAGAGAGGGAGTGCTCTCTTGAAGTTCAATTGAAGTCTCTTCCAAAACCTGTTCTGTGAGCACAATTCAATTAACTCCAGTTCCGAAGAAGGGTCGGATGCTGCCAGACCTGCTGAGTGGTTCCAGCATTTCTTGTTTTTATTTCAGATTTCCAGCATCCGCAGTATTTTGCTTTCAATTAACTCCAGGTTGGCCAGTAAGTTAGTCATGTGACTAGCTCCCTGTTTGAAACAGCCTCCTGTGAAATTTGTGGATTCCTCCAAGCTTATCAGACAATCTCGGGCAGGGGGTGGGTGGTGGAATGCTGGCTCCTAAACCTTCAATGGCTCTCGGTGTCTCTTGATAATCACTATTGACAAAACCCATCTGGCTAATTGGATCCGGGAGTTTTCCCATTGTCTCTCCATGCAACTGTCCTTTAGAATGCAAATGTGCAGCCATGTTTTCAGCCACTGTTATGTCGTCTTTTTAAACAAGTTATTTCAATGTCCAGTAAACGTTCAAATAATGTTCCATATGACAAAATTAATCTCTCATTTTGGCAGGTGTGGTTTCCATCACAAGAGTCTTAAAGGGAGGAGAGAAGTGGAGGGTTTAGGGAGAGAATTAACTTGGGGCCAAGAGAATTGAAGGTATGGCCATCCATGGTAGGGTGAAGGAAATAAGGGATGCACGCAGCTTTGGAGGAAAACTGAGCTGAGCACAGGAGAAATGAGACCATGAAGGGATTTAAAGATGAAGCTTGGAACTTCAAAGTTGAAGCTTTGGGGACTGGCAAACTGAACACAGCAGATCCCATGTGTGCTCTGAGGAGATTCGCTTAAGATTAAGAAACTCAGCAAATCTGCTCAAAGTAGGATATACAGAAGAGTTGTGTTTTGAAACTGCAATTTCTGTTACGACCAGGTGAGAAAGGTTTCTAGGGGGTCTGTTACTATCTTCACCTGGTCTTATTGTAACAGGGTTTATTTTTAAACACTGTTTTGAGCTCCCCCTTTGTGAATCCTTGTTCACGGCTTTCCAATTATAAGACAAATAAACCAGTTCACACAGTTTTCTGAAGTTTGAAGAAGGATGAAATTTTATTAAAACTTAAACTCTTACATGGTTAACGACTACAGATATACGACTTGCCCACGCTAGCATGCACACGCGATACACACATGCAAATAGGAACAGAAAAGATGAGGGGAAAATATAGAGAGGTGTTTGAGGCAATATCACAAGAGTTTCTTGTTTACTGTGTTTGGAGCTCACTTGATTGTAGGTAGTCTTGCTGTTCGTCGAGGCCCAGTGTTGTTCTTAAATCTTGTTCATATAGGAGGCTTTTTTCTCTTTGAGGTTCACATGTTTTGACAAAATTCAGTACCGTGGGAAAGAGATAGAGGCAGGCATGACTGGAGAGGAGGTTCCGTTCCAACCGGGAGCACATGGCTTTCTGAGTTTAAATCCTCTGGAAGTTCAAATTCAAAACCTCCCATCAGTCAGTCATGTGGCCAAAATTGGTCTGATCACTTCTTTGTATTGGGGAAGCAGTGACTGGGTCCCCATTGTTCCAACACTGTCTGTTACTGTTCAAATGTCTTTCCAGTCAGGGGCTTGCAATTTTAAGTTTTAATGTTCATGTGGCGAAATAATATGTGCCTCAGTCTTGGCAGGTGGGGGGTTTGCTTGACCGTTTTTAATTCGGTATTCCACAATGTTCTCTAGGTATAGTAAAATCAGTAGTTTGTATTTGGGAACATTTATTGGTAGGTCATACTTGTAGCTGTACAATTTCTTTGTGGCTTCAATGTGTTACTATTACAAACTTTTGTTCCAGTTCAAAAGTATCATTATGTTAACGGGCACAATGCAGAAGTAAGAAAAGCTCTGTCGCGTCAAGAAATAATGGAGGCACAAAGTAACAGGCCAGGACGAGGAGGTATGTAATCCGAACAAGTTGAGATGTTTTGGACAATTTTTAACTTTGTTTTAGGATTCAGTACTAAACTTGCAGAAAACCTTTTGCCTGAAACTTTGTTCAAAATTTAAAAAAGAATGTTGAAATTTCAGAAGATACTGGTTTGATCCTAAATGTGGTTGTGATGAGGCGTGTGTGCACTAAGTTATAATTTAATTGTAATGAAGTATAACATTTCGATTTTATGAAGACTCCTCTCAGTAGCATAACTTCAAAATGAAAGTAACACAATATTGTTAATGACAGGTGGTGGATTTAGAGGAGACGTTCGTGGAAGTGGCAATTTTCCTATGGGACGCGGAGGAAATTTTGGAGGCGGCCCTAGTAAGCTTTGAAGATGCATTTGCTTATTAAATTAACTTTGTTTTATTTTAAGATGGCTTAGCAATCTTTTCTTCTGTCACAGATGAATTTGGGGGTGGTCGCGGTTTTGGCGATGGTCCTGGTTTCAATGGTTATAGTGGAGGCGGTATGTTTTTAAAATCTTCTCTCTCAATTTTACTCTTTCAGTTATGTCTCTTCTACCTCTTCCACCTTGAACTCTTAAATTCTAACTGGCTTATGGTTCTATGGATTCCTCCTGGTTCTTTGCCCAAGTGCCATTCATGAGGAGTTGAATTGTGTGGGTAGGCTATTTGATGGCATGTGCAGCAGAGCCTGGTCCTGTCTTTGGCTGTGTCCACCAGGTGCACTTGTGTTATTGGATAGCTATCGGGCAAGAGCTTGGCTGAGGAATAGCAGCAATAATAGACAGCTGTGTGTGACAGAGAGAAATGGCAAAACCGGGATGATGTGTTAAGGGATGGATAATTGACAGAGGGAAATGTTCACTAAATAGGACCTCAAAATGAAGATATAAAATATTTTCAGTTTTTGAAGATGGTGGGAGTGAGAAAAGAGATGTTAGTCATTTACGGCACAAAGGGAGACCATTCGGCCTATCGAGTCCATGTGAACTCTACTCAAAACTACCCAGTCAGTCCCACTCTTCTGCTTAATCACTGTAGTCCTGCAAGTCTATTTCCCTCAAGTGACCATCCAACTTCTTGAAGTCGTTGTCTCTAACTCCACCACCCTTGTGGGCTGAGAGTTCCAGGTCATTACCACCTATGTTTCCTCATATTCCTTTGCATCTCCTGCCCAAAACTTTCAATCTGTGTCCCCTAGTCCTTGCTCCATTAGTTAATGGGAACAGTTTTTCCTTGTCTAACTTAGCTAAGTCTGTCATAATCTTGTACACTTTTATTAAATCTCCCCTCAATCTCCTTTGTTCTAAGGGAAAACCCCCCCAGCTTTTCCAACCTAGCCTTGTAACTAAAATTCCCATCCCTGGAATCAATCTAATAAATCCCCTCTGCACCTTCTCAAGGACTCTCACATTCTTCCTAAAGTGTGGTGACCAGAACTGGATGCAATACTCCAGTTATTAAGGTTCAGAATAACTTCCCTGCTTTGTACTCAATGCCTCTATTTATGAAGCCCAAGATCCCATATGCTTTAGTAACCACTCTCTGTATGTGCTGCCACCTTCAAAGATCAGTGCACGTGCACCCCCAGATCCCTCTGTTCCTGCACACTTTAGAACTGTGCCATTAAGTAGATATTGCCTCTCCCTGTTCCTTCTGCCAAAATGCATCACCTCACACTTGCCAGTATTAAATTCCATAGAAGCATAGAAAAGTTACTGCATAGAAAGAGCCCATTGTGTTTGTGCCAGCTGAAGAAACTAGCCGCACATTCTAATCCCACCTTACAGCATCAGGTCCGTAGTCTTGCAGGTTAAGCATGTCAGGTACAGGTCCAGGTACCTTTTAAATGAGTTGAGGGTTTCTGCCTCCACCACTAATTTGGGAAGCGAATTCCAGACACCCACCACTCTTGGAGAAAAAGTTAATCCTCATGTCCCCACTAATCCTTCTACCAATCACCTTGAATCTGTGCTCCTTGGTAATTGACCTCACTGCTAGGGGAAAAAGGTGCTTCCTGTCTACTCTATCTAGGCCCCGCAATTTTGTACACCTCAATTAAGTCACCCCTCAGTCTCTTCTCCTAAGGAAAACAACCCTAGCCGATGCAATCTTGTCTCATAGCTGCAATTTTCCAGCCCTGGCGATATTCTTTATAAATCTCCTCTGTACTATCTCGACAGCAATTATGTCCTTCCTGTATTGTGGCAACCAAAACTGTCTGCAATACTCCAGCTGTGGCCTAACCAGCGTTTATGCAATTCCAGCATTACATCCCTATGTTTGTATTCTATACCTCGGCCAATGAAGGAAAGCAATCTATATGCCTTCTTCATCACTCTATCTACCTGTCCTGCCACCTTCAGGGACCTATGGACATGCAGTCCAAGGTCTCTTATTTCCTCTACCCCTCTCAATATCCTGATTATTGTGTATTCCCTTGCTCTGTTTGCCCTCCTCAAATGCATTACCTTGCACTTCTCCAGATTGAATTCCATTTGCTACTTTTCCGCCCACTCAACCAAACCGTTGATATCATTCTGGAGTCTATGGCTATCCTCTTCACTATCAACTACACGGGGAATTTTTCTGTCATCTGCAAATTTCCAAATCATTAATATATACCACAAACAGCAAGGGTCCCAACACTGAGCCCTGTGGAATGCCACTGGAAGCCGCTTTCCATTCGCAAAAACTCACATGTGGCACCTGTCTGCCCACTCTGCTAGCATTTACTAGCAGAGTTTTCTGTCCTTAATTAAATTTTTTGAGTATGCTAGAAGTTGTGAACAATTGTTAGAAATGACTGTAGGAAAGGAATTTGTTATTTAACAGTGAACAGATCTCACCAGACACAAGTTCGATGTCACCAGGCCCTGATATACAGACTAGGCAGTGAAGCAAATCCGAGGGATTGGCCAGCTCTAAATTCAGATTTTAAGTTTTACCTATGCGAATTTGGACATGGTACTGGAAGGAAATCAATGGAATTATTCAAGAAGGGAGTGAAGGATTATCTAACAGGGTAACTATTGACTAGTTTGTCAGTTGCGAGTAATACTTAGGATTTATAATTTGAAATTAAATTAGTGAACATTTAGAGTTTCTTTTGAATATGTGACCAGTTAAAGATACATAATGAGGAGAATGCAGTAGGTGCAGTAAAATGCCTCACAAGGTGGTCACAAAAACTCAGGCATGTTGTATAAAGAAACATATTAATATGGATAGAAAGTTGGTTGAACTGGGAAAAATAGAGTAAAAGGAGGGTGCTTGGGTTGGCGAAGGGTTGGGAAGTGTGGAACCACAGGGATCAGTGTTGGCATCACCAGTGCTTTTTTTGTATTTATAGTTAATTTGGACTTAAGCATAGGTTGCATAGTCTCAATTTGCAGAAGTAGTGGATTTAAAGAAAAAAAAGACTTGAATTTGCAACCTCAGGACTTTGCAAAGCACTTCACAGCCAGTAAAGTACGTTTGAAGTAAAAACAGAAAGTGTTGGCCAAGCCATCTCAAGCGCCGCTGGCTCAGTAGTGTGTATATGCTGGGGATGTTGGCCGTCTCGAGGACTTCTGCGTTGAAGATATGGTCCTGCCACCTGATGCCAAGGATTCTCCGGAGGCAGCAAAGATGGAATCAATTGAGACGTCGCTCTTGGCTGACATATGTTGCGCTGCCGTAGAGCAGGTACTGAGGACACAGGCTTGATACACTCGGACTTTTGTGTTCCGTGTCAGTGCGCCATTTTCCCACACTCTCTTGGCCAGTCTGGACATAGCAGCGGACGCTTTTCCCATGCGCTTGTTGATTTCTGCCTCGAGAGACAGGTTACTGGTGATAGTTGAGCCTAGGGAGATGAACTCTTGAACCACTTCCAGAGCATGGTTGCCAGTATTGATGGATGAGGTATTTCTGACGTCCTGTCCCATGATGTTAGTTTTCTTGAGGCTGATGGTCAGGCCAAATTCGTTGTAGGCAGCCGCAATCCTGTTGATGAGTCTCTGCAGACACTCTTCTGTGTGGGATGTTAATGCAGCATCGTCAGCAAAGAGGAGTTCCCTGATGAGGACCTTCCGTACTTTGGTCTTCGCTTTTAGACGGGCAAGGTTGAACAACCTGCCATCTGATCTTGTGTGGAGGAAAATTCCGTCTTCTGAAGACTTGAAAGCATGTGAGAGCAGCAGGGAGAAGATGATCCTAAACGGTGTCGGTGCGAGAACACAGCCCTGTTTCACGCCACTCAGGATAGGAAAGTGGTCTGATGAGGCACCACTATGCTGAATTGTGCCTTTCATATTGTCATGGAATGAGGTGATGATACTTAGTAGCTTTGGACATCCGATCTTTGCTAGTAGTCTGAAGAGACCACGTCTGCTGACGAGGTCAAAGGCTTTGGTGAGATCAATGAAAGCAACGTAGAGGGGCATCTGTTGTTCACGGCATTTCTCCTGTAGCTTGTGAAGGAGAACAGCATGTCAATGGTGGATCTCTGCTCGGAAGCCACACTGTGCCTCAGAGTAGACACGCTGGAGTCTGTTTAAAACGACTCGAGCGAAGACTTCCCCCACTATGCTGAGCAGGGAGATTCCACGGTAGTTGTTGCAGTCATCGCGGTCACCCTTGTTCTTATAGAGGGTGATGATATTGGCCTTTGACCTTGTCAGCAAACGTGGTCTCTTCAGACTACAAGAAAAGATTGGATGCCCACCAAAGCTACTAAGTATCATCACCTCATTCCATGACGATATGAAAGGCACAATTCAGCATAGCGGCGCCTCATCAGACCACTTTCCTATCCTGAGTGGCGTGAAACAGGGCTGTGTTCTCGCACCTACACCGTTTGGGATTTTCTTCTCCCTGTTGCTCTCACATGCGTTCAAGTCTTCAGAAGACGGAATTATCCTCCACACAAGATCAGGTGGCAGGTTGTTCAACCTTGCCCGTCTAAAAGCGAAGACCAAAGTACGGAAAGTCCTCATCAGGGAACTCCTCTTTGCTGACGATGCTGCATTAACATCCCACACTGAAGAGTGTCTGCAGAGACTCATTGACAGGTTCGCAGCTGCCTGCACCGAATTTGGCCTAACCATCAGCCTCAAGAAAACGAACATCATGGGACAGGACGTCGCAAATGCCCCATCCATAAATATCGGCGACCACACTCTGGAAGTGGTTCAAGAGTTCACCTACCTAGGCTCAACTATCATCAGTAACCTGTCTCTCGATGCAGAAATCAACAAGCGCATGGGAAAGGCTTCCACTGCTATGTCCAGACTGGCCAAGAGAGTGTGGGAAAATGGCGCACTGACACGGAACACAAAATTCCAAGTGTATCAAGCCTGTGTCCAGGCACTACGGCAGCGAGGCCTGGTCAACGTATGTCAGCCAAGAGCGACGTCTCAATTGATTCCATCTTTGCTGCCTCCGGAGAATCCTTGGCATCAGGTGACAGGACCGTATCTCCAACACTGAAGTCCTCGAGGCGGCCAACATCCCCAGCATATACACCCTACTAAGCCAGCGGCGCCTGAGATGGCTTGGCCATGTGAGCCGCATGGAAGATGGCAGGATCCCCGAGGACGCATTGTACAGCGAGCTCGTCACTGGTATCAGACCCACCGGCCATCCTTGTCTCCGCTTTAAAGACGTCTGCAAACGCGACATGAAGTCCTGTAATATTGATCACAAGTCGTGGGAGTCAGTTGCCAGCGATCGCCAGAGCTGACAGGCAACCATAAAGACAGGGCTAAAGCGTGGCGAGTCGAAGAGACTTAGCAGTAGGCAGGAAAAAAGTGAGAAGCGCAAGGAGAGAGCCAACTGCGTAACAGCCCTGTCAACCAATTTTATCTGCAGCACCTGTGGAAGAGCCTGTCACTCTAGAATTGGCCTTTATAACCACTCCAGGCGCTGCTTCACAAACCACTGACCACGTCCAGGCGCTTAACCATTGTCTCACGAGACAAGGAGGCCAAAGAAGAAGATGATGATGATATTGGCATCGTGCATGTCCTGTGGTACTGCTCCCTCATCCCAGCACAGGCAAAGCAGTTCATGGAGTGCTGAGAGTATAGCAGGCTTGACACTCTTGATTATTTCACAGGTAATGCTGTCCTTCCCAGGGGCTTTTCCACTGGCTAGAGAATCAGTGGCATCACTGAGTTCTGATTTTTGTTGGCTGTTCGTTCAGCTCATCCATGACTGGCAGAGACTGGGCTGCATTGAGGGCGGTCTCAATGACTACATTTTCCCTGGAATACAGTTCTAGGTAGTGCTGTAGCCAGCGGTCCATTTGCTTGCGTTGGTCAGTGAACATGTCCCCTGATTTAGACTTGAGGGGGGCGATCTTCTTGATGGTTGGCCCAAAAGCTCTCTTAATGCCATCATACATTCCTCTGATGTTTCCGGTGTTGGAGGCCAGCTGAATACGACTGCATAGGTGTTGCCAGTAGTCATTTGCACAGAGTCTGGCTGTTCTTTGTGCAGCGCTTCTGGCTACTTTAAGTGCTACGGATGTTAACTCGCTGGGGGCTTTCTTGTAGTTCAACAGTGCAATGCGCTTAGCGGCTATGACAAGTTCCAGCTCTTCAAAGTGAGATTGAAACCAGTCTGCATTCTGCTTCTCAGGTTTGCCATAGGTGGTCATTGCTGAGTCATAGATGGCGTCTCTGATGTGGGCCCACTTGGTCTCTGCATCCCCTGTAGGAGTGTTTTGAAGGGCTTTTTCTAGTGAATTTAGAAACCTATGTAACAGCTGTGGGTAAGAAATTCTGTTAGGTTGATGCACGTGTGGCACTTCTGCTTGGAGTGATGTAGCTTCTTTGGTTTGAGTCTAACTTTGCTGCACACCAGGGAGTGGTCGGTGTCGCAGTCCGCACTGTGGAAGCTGCGTGTGATTTGGACACTGTTTATGGAAGCTTGCCTTGTGACGATGAGGTCCAGCTGGTGCCAACGATGTGATCTTGGGTGCCTCCATGAAACCTGGTGACAGGGTTAGTATGAAAGAATGAGGTTGTGATAGGTACACAACTCCAGTTGTCTCTGTCCATTCTCATTCATCCTTCCATTGACATAGCGGCCAAGGCAGGAGGGCCATGAATCATGGTCGGCCCCAACCCTGGCGTTAAAGTCCCCCAGCAGGAACAAATGTTCGGTATTGGGAATGCTACTAATATGGAGTTCCTCATAGAACTGATCTTTAACTTCAGGTGGGGAGCAGAGTGTTGGAGCATATATGCTGAGTAGGTGTACTGGACCAGAGGCGGTGAGCAGTCGGATGGACAGTATGCGTCTGAGCCATTTGAAGGTGGCTCTATCATGCTGAGCAAAGGGTTTCTGATGGTGAAGCCCACTCCATGTTGTCTTGGTTCTTCAGAATCCCTACCCTGCCAGAAGAAGATGTAGTCTTGCTCTCTTAGAAATCTAATAGGCTTTGAACAAATGAAAGGGTGGGGGGGGTGCGGTTGGTGGAAGAAGAACAAAAGGGAAGGTCTGTGATGAGAGATTAAATGGCAAAGATATAATGGAATAAAAGGCAAGGTAGTAATAATAGCCATAGTAAAAGACAAAGCATTTGTCCAGAGTGAGTGTTAATGGCAGAATAATGAACAGCTCTGTCCGAAAGCAAAAACATGAAAAACAAGTTAAGACTGGCACATGGTTTTAAAAAAAACAACTCTGAGAATAGAGTGAAGAGGTACGAGGTTTATACAAATCTTGGTTAGGGCACAATTGAAGCACTTCGTGCAGTTTTGGGCACCCCATATAAACTGGTAATATTAGATTCACAAGGATGATATGGATGGGAAACTAAGGACAGTTGAACAAGGCAAGACAGTTTACTCGGAGAATCGGTGACAAGGTGACATCTTGTCACTATGCAGGTGAAGAGATAGTGGGAGAAATTTTTCTCTTAGAGACCATTGCATCTTTTAAGGGAGAACTAGATAAATATTGGAAAGAGGAAAATATGGTGAAAGCACACTGCTGGTCTGTTGGTTTGAGGCTTTAGCAGTTGCAGCCGAGGCTTCCCTGGATTTTTACTGGAGAGAGAGGGTGCACCCTTGATGGCTTACAGTTACTGTGCTGCTTTCTGATTAAAAACTCAGTCTCTCCCAAGCTGCACAGGAGTCATGATATTCCCAAACCTCTTTGGGTTAATGAGGCCCTTCTGGAAAATTTTCTAGGATTCCAGGCGCCACACAGTCACACTTGAAGGGGGTTGGCTCTTTCAAAGTTAGTGGGTGTCGATGGTTCTTGACGGTATTGACAAAGCCATTTCAGGTAATTTAATCAGAGAGCACCCCATTGTTCTGGGGTTAAATCAGTCATGTTGTTTCCGCCATCTAATCCTTTGGTGTTTTAAACACAAATTTCAGTGGCCATCTTGGCTGCCAGGTTGCTCTTTTAAAAAGTTATTTGTAAGAATTTCCAGTAGAAGTTTTAGGCAAAGTTCCAATCGATGAAGTTAATATTTCCCGTTTGGCATGTGGGGTTTTCTTAACAGTTTTAACAATTAAGATATAAAATCTTTAATTGAGTTGCTTCATCATTTTGACTTGGTTAGGAAATTTGAATGTTAGAGATATTCCTCTACAGATAAGCAGTGGAATAGATTTCTCATAATCTTCATTCTGCTCAAATTGAACTGTTGTTATAGTATATTGCCCTTAACTGAAATATTTCTAAATTCCCTAAAGTTTTTGCAATTTTGAAATATGCTCCATAATGACCTTAATTTGGGGGAAAGTTTCAAGTTAAGCAATAGTTGATGGCCCTTATTCATTTACTTAAGGTATAAAAATCCCCCAGGAAAAGTGGTTAAAACATGGCTAACTAGAGAAACTAAAGATAGCAAAAGCACAGCTTTCTGCTTGCAATCTTGGTGTCAGATTTGACCCCGAGATGAGCTTCCGGCCGCCCATTCACACCATCACTAATACTGCCTATTTCCACCTCTGTAATATTGCTCGACTTTGCTTCTGTTTCAGCTCATCTGCTGCTTAAATCCTCATTCATGCCATCGTTGCCTCCAGACTTGACTGTTCCAACACACTTGGGGCTGGTCTCCCATATTCTACTCTCCATAAAAGTGAGGTCAACTAAGACTCCACTGTCCGTGTATCTCTATCACCCCATGGACTCACTGACCTACATTGGTTCTTAGTCAAGCAGTGTCTTGATTTTAAAATTCTCATGCTTGCTTTCAAATCTCTCCACGGCCTCACATCAGTTCCACATGCTCCTCTAATTCTGACTTCTTGAGCATCCCTGACTTTAATCGCTCTGCCATTGGTGGCCGCACCTTCAGTACCCTAAGCTCCGGGATACGCTTCTGACACCTCTCCGCCTGTCTTATCTTGCTTTCCTCCTTTAAAACCTACCTCTTTGACCAAGCCTTTGGCTATCTGACCTAATAAGGCTTATGTTTTATTTTGTTTTATTATGCTTCTTTGATGCACCTTGGGACATTAGGTTATAGGTGCTAAATAAATACAAGTTATTGAAACTGGTAAAGAAAGATTGGATATAACAGTAAATTAGCTTGATATATAAAAAGATTGAAAAAGCTTCTATAAGTATGTAAAAAGGAAGAGATTAGCAAGAGTAAACATTGGTCCCATAGAGACAGAGACCGGAGAAATTATAATGGGGAATAAGAAAGTAGCATAGACGTGAAACAAATACTTTGTATCTGCTTCACGGTAGAAGAGGCAAAAAACATTCCAAAAGTAGTGGGGAACCAAGGGTCTGGTGAAAAGTGAAGAATTTTAACGATATTAATATTGGTACTGGAGAAATTGAGACGAAAAGCTGACAAATCCCCTTGACCTGATAGTCTACGCCTGAGGTGAAATGTAGTCACCGAGCTAGTTCATTGGTTCATTGGTTTTGATCTTCCAGAATCTCAGATTCCTGGACGGTCCCTGTGGATTGTAATGTAGCCAATGTAAGCCCACCATTCAAGAAAAGCAGAGTGACAACTGGGAACTATAGATCAGTTAGAATGACATCTGTAGTAGGGAAAATGCTGGAATCTATCAGGGACATGATAATAGGGCAGTTAAAAAAACTTGCCAGTATCCCTTCAACAAATCTGTTTCTGCAAGAAACTTGGTACTGCGCGCTCTGTCGTTACAGTCTTTCAAGTGAGAGATTTGGGTAGGAGTCTGCCTTTGTTACTGCGTTAACTTTTCTGTAGTCTATGCAAAGTCTGGTTGAACCATCAGGTTTAGTTACTGACAACAGTGGTGAACTCCAGCTGCTTTGACTGGGTTCTATTAGGTGGATTTCTGCTTTAACCTGGGCCTGTTTCTCTGGACTTGAGCAGTAAGGATGCTGTTTTATAGGAAAGAATTTCCCTGCATCCACACTGTGTGGCTAAGGTTGTACATCCTGGCTTATCCCTACAGACTCTTAAATATTGAGTCGCCTTTTGCGATCTTCTCGTTCTGCATTAAAATTTGAAAGCATAGTGTCCAATCTCCGTAGCAATTTAGTATTATCTAACCAGATAATAGGAGATTCAGTTTGAGAATTGTCTAAGCATCCTCCTGCCTAATCCTCATTATCTCTTTTGTCCTTACTACCTGATACATCTGTGCTTGCTCATCCCACATCCGGCAATAATATTGGTTTAACGTTATTGATGTGACACAGCTGATTCTTTTTCCGGTGATCTGGGTTATCAATCAAACCGTTTACTTCAATTTTCTTGACCGCTTTATATGGACCACTGAACCGTGCTTTCATTGGTTCATCCTGTAAAGGTAGTAATACTACCACTTCATCCCCTGGTTGATGTGTTTGGGTCTTGGCGTGCTTGTCTGTTCATTTCTTCATAGCTGTTTGGCAAGCTTTCAGGTGTGTTCCTAAGCCACTTTGCAAGCTCTCGTGAGGCGTTCCCGGAACACAGATACATAATCCAACAGAGAAGAGTTGTCCCTCTTCTAAAAACTTTTCTTTAATTAGTTTTAGAGGACCTTTCATGTCCGTAAACTAGTTCCAAAGGACTAAAACCTGTAGGCTTATTTGTGAATCCCCAGTGGCAAACAAAAGAAATTCTAGCCCTTTATCCCAATCATGGGGATATTCATGATAGTTTGCCCTAATCATTGTTTTGAGGGCCTGATGATACCTTTCTAAAGCTCCCTATGTCTGTGGGTGGTTTGCTGAAGACTTGAGCTGTTATACCCAAATTAGCCATAACCACCTGAAAATCTTCAGGCAAAAAATTGGAACCTTGATCTGACTGAATCTCAATCAGTAATCCATATCTAGTGAAGAAGTGGATTGACTTCTCTACCATTACCTTAGCAGAAATTGTTCTGAAAGCAATGGCCTCTGGGGATCGAGTAGCCATATCCATGATGGTATATGTTGGTGTCTTGCTTTTGTTTTCGGTAAAGGTCCTATACGGTTGACCAACACCCTACTAAATGGTTCCCCAAAAACTGGTATGGAAATTACATACCTCTTTTACGGCAGGTTGTGGTTTTCCCTTAATCTGGCATGTATGGCACGTTTTACAAAATTGCACAATGTCCTTGGAAAAACCTGGCCAGTAAAAGTGTTGACTTATACGTGATTTGGTGTTCCGGATCCCCACATGTCCTGCTATACGAATTTCATGCGCCATCCTTAATATTTCCCAGCGATACTTAGGCGGTACCATTATCTGATGAACTACCATCCATTCTTTGTCACTGGTCTGTGAGCAGGTCTCCTCTTACTCATCAGAATCCGATTTTTAATATAAAAGCCTTTTATTTAGTTATTATATTTTTATTTAGTAACTTAGTAGCCTTCTGGAACTCCTTTTGCCTCAGCTTCTGTTTGAGTTGATTGGGCCACTTTATTTAACTCGGGATCTGCTTGCTGAGTATCAGGATTTCATCCTCAGGCCAGGAAGGTGGCAGTGAGGTTCGCAAACCTAAATGTTATCATTGTCACAAGGTGGGACATTTATTTTTTATTTTATTTAGAGATACAGCACTGAAATACATCAGAGAAGATGTATTAAATATTTCCTTTGGGTTATCCAAATCCCCAAAGAAAGTTTCAGATATTTGGCCATCTGTGGTGCCAGTTTTGCCTCTGACCAGCAATGACTATGGGTTCATACGCATGAAGGAAAAATTCCTGGAACCTTTTCCTCTAACTCTTCTTTCTGTCTCTTTAACTTCACTTTGTTTTTCTGTGACTACTGGAGAAGTTCCCCAGGAGTAGGTCAACTCCGTCTACTGGCAAACTGTGGACAACTCCTACAGTTACTGTTCAGACATTAGGTTACGCTCCAGGTGTACCCAATACAAAGGTATGGGTATATACTCGCCGCCAATACCATTCATTAAAACTTCAGCGCTGTCTGGTGGAAATGTTATGCCTTACCCCAGCAAAAGAGTTTGGGTCGCTCCTGTATCCCTATGTATAAATATATGTTGGTCTGCCTCACTTGAGGGATAAGGAGTTACTTTACCTTTCAACACTATTTCTCTAAAACTCATGTATCTTATTTACAACCCCTGCATTCACATTGGTTTTTGTATTTAGCCTTACAGCTGCTATCTGTGCTACAGCCTGATCTGCTGTACTCTTGGTCAGAGCCCCTTTCTCTGCATTGACTTTGTGTATCTCAATAAGTCCCATGGGTTTACCCCCCCAACTTCCAGCATTCTGCATGAAGATGGGCGGCGCAGTGGTTAGCACCGCAGCCTCACAGCTCCAGGGACCTGGGTTCAATTCTGGGTTCTGCCTGTGCAGAGTTTGCAAGTTCTCCCTGCGACCGCGTGGGTTTTCGCCGGGTGCTCCGGTTTCCTCCCACTGCCAAAGACTTGCAGGTGATAGGTAAATTGGCCATTGTAAATTGCCCCTAGTGAGGGTAGGTGGTAGGGCATATGGGATTACTGTAGGGTTAGCATAGGTGGGTGGTTCTTGGTCGGCACAGACTCGGTGGGCCGAAGGGCCTGTTCCAGTGCTGTATCTCTAAATAAAATAAAAAATAAATGTCCCACCTTGTGACAATGATAACATTTAGGTTTGCGAACCTCACTTCCACCCTCAGCATCCTCCTTCCTGGCCTGAGGATGAAATCCTGGGTGTTCCCAGCTGTCCCTTCTTGTCCCCGGCTACTTGCCTTCCTTTCACCCTCCCAATATCCGCCCTTCTCTGGTTTGTGGGGGTGACGGTCAAAGGGTTTGGGCTTATACACAAGCTCATAATCATCAGCAATTGCTGCTGCCTGTCTGGCCGTTGAAACCTTCTGATTCTCTACATGGGTTCTTATTAATTGAGGGCGTGAATTTTTAAATTCTTCCAGGAGAATTAGTTCCCCAAGGTTCTCATCCGTGGCTTCCATCTTTAGTACCATTATGCAACGGTCAAAATTAATTTTCTTTACCCTTTCAAATTCTATATAACTGCCCAGACAATCTCCAGAGTTTCCGAAATTTCTGTCGGTAAGCTTCAGGGGCTAACTCATAAGCAGCGTGAATAGCCTTTTTTGCCATCTCATAATCTGCAGAAGCCACCTCAGAAAGCACGGCATAAACTTCATGAGCTCTATCCATCAACCTTCTTTGCATTAGCAGTGTCCAACTTTACTTTGGCCACTTCATCTGTTTGGTTATCTTTTCAAAAGAAATGAAAAATGTCTCCATGACCCTTTCCTCAAACGTTGGGAGGGTTTGTATAAATTTAAACAGTTCTCTGCTGGATCCTGTGCTGGAGTCAGATCTTTCCGCACCAGAATTTTCCTTGGAAGTCGAGGCCACCCTTTTGACTGAGTTGCAGCTTTTTCTAATTCAAATTCCTTTTCTTCTCTCTCTCTTTCGTTTTCCTCAAGTCAAATCTTTTCATTGTCAGTTCTTTCTCTAGCTTAAGTTTTTTTTCAATTCTTTTTCCTGCTGAAGTTTTCTTATTTCTAGTTCTTTATCTTTTTCCTTGTCAAGTTCAAGCTGCCTTATCTGTAACTGAATTTAGCTAATTCAACTGCACTACCCTCTGGTTTGCTTTCTTTTTTCAATTCCAAATATTGTGATATTACTTCAGTTATGTCTGCTTTCTTAGCTCCTGGTATTAACTCTGACCCCAATTTTGATGCCAATGCTATTAGCTTAACCTTGGTTAAGTACCTCAAATCATTCCGGGGTACATTCTCCGTCCCCAGAAAAGTTGCAGCAAATGTTAGACATTCCAGTGGTGCAGACTTTATTATACAAGAAACCTGGTTCTTTTTATTTTTCCCTTTTTCAATTATTATTACCCCACTTAGAATTGAAAATTGGCATTGGCTTTATCCCGCACAGAGCTCCCAATTATATGTTACGACCGAGGCGGGAGCAGTGCACAGTTTATTCTAATTTCACTTCTCCAGGATCACAACATATATTTTAAATTCTTCCCATTTACTGATACGGTCAATTATAGACTCTATTTTTATCCCTGAATCAAACGCACCAACCAGGTTTCTTTAATAAACAACAAAGTTATCAGTTTATTGTAGAACAAGTCTTAACCAGTAATGAAGTAAAGCAAAAACACAGATTGAAATGTTAAAGCGTTTTTTTTAACCTTAGTCCCTCTCTCACTCACTCTCACACACACACGCACGTACAAATATACTGGTTAACTGGAAAAATAAAAAGGATTTTTGTTTATAGCGCTGTTACAAAGAAAAACACTTCGGCTGAATACTTGCTCATAGTTGAAGGGGAAAAAAAGGTAAGGAAAGATGTCCTTTGTTTTGGTTTGGCGTCCCAAATGCGTGTAGATGGCTGTCACTAGGATCTTCCTATAACAGTTCTGTCCAGGTGATGTTGAAGATTAATTTGGGTAGACTTTCCACAAAATGCAGCTACAGAGGCTTCAGACAGGTCTTACAGCAGCAATGTGGCAACAAGGGTTTCAGTTCCCTCACATTCGATACACAGGATTTCTTCAAATACAGGAGGAAATAGGAATGTGACACACTGGATATACAGGGTTTCTTTTCAAGAGACAGAGATGAACTGGATCTTCCTTGGCAGGCAAAAACTGATTGTCTTTTGTAACAATTCAAAGTGAAACTAAACACATTGAGGTCAAGCCTCTATAAATCTTGGCCTGTCATTTCTGTGTAAACGTCTCCCCAAGTCAAGAACAACCCCTGCAGGCTGATTATTCCACAGACAGGTGCCTTCCTGTAAGACTTGTTTACAAGCCAAGTCCAGGAACCTTCTGGTGACTTTAAAAAAAAAACACAAAAGTTCAGCACCTCCAAGAATCCACATGAATAATGCCCATAATTCAACTGAAGTCCTTAAAACATATTTTGCAAAAAAAAAATTCCATGGGATCTGTGCATACTTATACAGATTCACAGAAAATTAACATGCAGGTACAGCAAGCAATTAAGAAAGCAAATGGTATATTGGCCTTTATTAGAAAGGGATTGGAGTATAAGATTAAAGAATCGCAGAATTGTAGCCTTACTGCAGTTGCAGAGGGTCTTGGTGAGGCCACACCTAGAGTACCCTGTACAGTTTTGGTCATTCTACATAAACATAAGTCTGAGGATTGGGAGCAATTTAGAATCCAGCAAAGGATGACCAAGAAACTGATTAGGGAAAAAAGAATACGAATGCAATTTAGTGAGAAATATAAAGGCGGACTGTAAAAGCTCCTTTAGGTATGTGAAAAGGAAAGATTATCAAGGACAAATGTGGGTCCGTTACAGGTGGAGATAGGAGAATTTATAATGGATGATAAGGAAATGGTGGAGAAACTAAACAACTGCTTTGTGTCTGTCTTCACAAAGGAAGTTACAGAAAATCTCCCAGAAATACTAGGGAACCAAGGGACTTGTAAAAATGAGGAACTGAAAGAAATAATTAATAAAGAGGTAGTTCTTGAAAAATTAACTGCATTGAAGCTTGCTGCATCCCCTGGCCAGGTCAGCTACATTCCAGTGTTGGAGGAGGTGGCTATAGCGATATGGATGCATTGGTGTTCATCTTTCAACATTCTATAGATTCTGGAATGGTTCCTGCAGACAGACCTGTTTGACGTCAGTTGTAGGGAAAATGTTGGAATCTATTTATAAAGGATGTGATAACTAGACGCTTAGAAAATAATTAAAGCAAAATACTGTGGATGCTGGAAATCTGAAATAAAAACAAGAAATGCTGAAACCACTCAGCAGGTCTGGCAGCATCTGTGGAAAGAGAAGCAGAGTTAACGTTTCGGGTCAGTGACCCTTCTTCGGAACTGACATATTGAAAATGTCGCAGGTTATAAGCAAGTGAGGTGGGGGTGGGGCAAGAGATAACAAAGGAGAAGGTGCAGATTGGACAAGGCCACATAGCTGACCAAAAGGTCATGGAGCAAAGGCAAACAATATGTTAATGGTGTGTTGAAAGACAAAGCATTAGTACAGAAAAGGTGTTAACGGACTGAATATTGAACAGCAGCAAGTGCAAACATGAAAAATAACAGTGGGTAAGCAAACTGAACAAACTAAGATGAAATGAAATAAATGCAAAAAAAAGGTTGTAAAAAATGTAAAAAAAAAAGAAAAAACAACTAAAAATGAAAGTAAAATGGGGGGCTGTCATGCTTTGAAATTATTGAACTCAATGTTCAGTCCGGCAGGCTGTAGTGTGCCTAATCGGTAGATGAGATGCTGTTCCTCGAGCTTGCGTTGATGTTCACTGGAACACTGCAGCAATCCCAGGACAGAGATGAGAGCAGGGGGGAGTGTTGAAATGGCAAGCAACCAGAAGCTCAGGGTCATGCTTGCGGACCGAGCGGAGGTGTTCCGCAAAACGGTCACCCAGTCTGCGCTTGGTCTCCCCAATGTAGAGGAGATCACATTGTGAGCAGCGAATACAGTATACTACATTGAAAGAAGTACAAGTAAATCGCTGCTTCACCTGAAAGGAGTGTTTGGGGCCTGGGATAGTGAGGAGAGAGGAGGTAAATGGGCAGGTATTACACCTCCTGCGATTGCAAGGGAAGGTGCCCTGGGACGGGGACGAGGTAGTGGGGGTAATGGAGGAGTGGACCAGGGTGTCGCGGAGGGAACGATCCCTTCGGAATGCTGACAGGGGAAGGGAGGGGAAGATGCGTTTGGTAGTGGCATCACGCTGGAGGTGGCGGAAATGGCAGGGGATGATCCTTTGGATATGGAGGCTGATGGGGTGGAAAGTGAGGACAAGGGAAACCCTGTCACGGTTCTGGGAGGGAGGGGAAGGGTTGAGGGCAGAGGTACGGGAAATGGGCCGGACACGGTTGAGGGCCCTGTCAACAACAGTGGGGGGGAATCCTCGGTTGAGGAAAAAGGAGGTCATACCAAAAGCACCGTCATGGAAGGTAGCATCATCAGAGCAGATGCGTCGAAGACGGAGAAACTGGGAGAATGGAATGGAGTCCTTACAGGAGGTAGGGTGTGAAGAAGTGTAGTCGAGGTAGCTGTGGGAGTCGGTGGGCTTATAATGGATATTAGTAGACAACCTATCCCCAGAGATGGAGACAAGTCGAGGAAGGGAAGGGAATGGACCATGTAAAGGTGAGAGAAGGGTGGAAATTGGAAGCAAAGTTGATAAAGTTTTCCAATTCGGGGCAGGAGCAGGAAACGGCACCGATACAGTCATCAATGTACCGGAAAAAGAGTTGGGGGAGGGGGCCTGAGTAGGACTGGAACAAAGAATGCTCGACATACCCAACAAAAAGACAGGCATAAGTAGGACTCATGCGGGTACCCATAGCGACACCTTTTACTTGAAGGAAGTGCGTGGAGTTGAAGGAGAAGTTGTTCAATGTGAGAACAAGTTCAGCCAGGCGGAGGAGGGTGGTGGTGGATGGGGACTGGTTGGGCCTCTGTTCCAGGAAGAAGTGGAGAGCCCTCAAACCATCCTGGTGGGTGATGGAGGTGTAGAGCGATTGGACGTCCATAGTGAAGAGGAGGCTGTTGGGACCAGGAAACTTGAAATTGTCAAAATGACGTAGGGCGTCAGAAGAGTCACGGTGTAGGTGGGAAGAGACTGGACCAGCGGAGAAAAGATAGAGTCAAGATAGGAAGAAATAAGTTCAGTGGGGCAGGAGCAGGCTGACACAATGGGTCTGCCGGGACAGTCCTGTTTGTGGATTTTGGGAAGGAGGTAGAAGCGGGCTGTCCGGGGTTGCGGGACTATGAGGTTGGAAGCTGTAGGGGGAAGATCTCCAGAGGAGATGAGGTCAGTGACGTTAGCTTAGAAAATAATAATGGGCCGAATCAACATGGATTTATGAAAGGAAATCATGTTTGACAAACCTGTTGGAGTTTTTTGACGGTTATGTTTAGCACAGATGAGGCAGAACCTGTGGATGTGGTGTATTTGGATTTTGAAGGCTTTTGATAAGGTCCCACAAAGGAGGTTAGTAAACAAAATTAAAGCACATGTGATTGGGGGTAATATACTGGTATGGATTGAGAATTGGTTAACAGACAAAAAACAGAGTAGGAATAAATGGGTCATTCTCAGGATGGTAGGCTGTTACTAGTGGGGAACTGCAAGCATCAGTGCTGGGGTCACAGCTGTTCACAATCTATATAAATGACTTGGATTTGGGGACCAAATGTAATAATTACAAATTTGTGAATGACACAAAACTAGGTGGGAATGTAAGTTGTAAGCAGGCTTCAGGGGGACTTGGACAGGCTAAGTGAATGGACAAGAACATGGCAAATGGAATATAATGTGAATAAGAGTGAAGTGATCCACTTTGGTAGAAAAAAATCAGAAAGACAGCGTATTTATTAAATGGTGAAAGGTTGGGAAGTGTTGATGTCCAAAGGGACCTGGGTATCCTTGTTTATGAGTAACTAAAGCGAGCATGCAGGTGCAGCAAGCAATTAGGAAGGCAAATGGTATGTTGGCCTTCATCGCAAGGGGTTTTGAGTTTAGGAGTAAAGAAGTCTTGCTGCAATTGTATAGAGTCTTGATGAGACAGCACCTGGAGTATTGTGTACAAGTTTGGTTTCATCTAAGGAAGGATATACTTGTCATAGAGGGAGTGCGATGATGATTCACCAGACTAATCCCTGGTATGGCGGGATTGTCTCAAGAAAGATTAAGAAAATTGGACCTGTATTCTCAGAGTTTTGAGGAATGGGAGGTGATCTCATTGAAACTTAGAAAATTCTTACAGGGTGTGACATGATGAATGTAGATAGGATGTTTCCCCTGGCTGGTGAGTCTAGGAACAGGGGACATTGTTTCAGAATAAGGGGCAGGCCATTTAAGACTGAGATGGGGAGGAATTTCTTCACTGAGGGTGGCTAATATTTGGAGTTCTGTACCCCAGAGGGCCGTGGAAGCTCAATGATTGAGCATGTTCAAGACAAATCAATAGATATCTAGATACTAATGACATCAAGGGACATGGGGATAAGGCGGGAAAGTAGCGTTGAGGTAGATGATGAGCCGTGATCTAATTGAATAGCGGAGCAGACTTGGCTGGCCGAATGGCCTACTCCTGTTCCTATGTCCCTACCTAAGGAAGGATATACTTCTCTTGGAGGGAGTGCAACAAAGGTTCATTCGACTGATTCCTGGAAAGAGGAATTGTCCTATGAGGAGAGATCGAGTAGACCAGGCCTATGTTCCTTAGAGTTTAGAAGAATGTAGTGTGGTATCACTGAAGCACACAACATTTTTAAGGGGCTTGATAGGGTAGATGGTGAGAAAATGTTTCCCCTGGCTAGGGAATCTAGAGCATGGGTTCACAGTCTCAGAATAAGGGGTTGGCCATTTAGGATTGAGGATGAGAATTGTTTTTCATTCAAGGGGTTGTGAATCTTGGAGAGTTGTGGATGCCCAGTTGTTGAGTATATTCAAGTCAGAGGTCAATAGGTTTTTGGATACGAAGGAAATCGGGATGGGGATGCGGGAAGATGTCACTGAGGTAGAAGATCTGCCGTGATATTGAATGACAGAGAAGGCATGTGCCAAATGGTCTACTCTGGCTGCTATTTATGTTCTAGGTATGACCTGATCTGTAGGCTGTCAAACTGGATGACCAGTGCTTAGTTCAGGTCCAGATTTGTGACCTACACAAACCATTTTCCTTTCTCTCCTACTTGAGAATCAAGCAAAATTATTCAAGATTTGGTTCAGCTTGCAACTTCGTAAAGTTTTCAAACAAATTTAACTGCTAAATGTTTGGATCGCTCGTCTTTATTTCCTGCTTTCAAATATAACTTACTTTATTCGAGTTAATTCAAGAATTGTTTTCAGCGAACAGGCTTAGCTCTGAGACTGTTGTATCTTGCATGGTGATCCCACACCATCATTGGACAATTAGCATGAATCAGACGAGCTGTTTTCTATTTTTAAGGTGGTAACTTTGGAGGTCCTGGCCCTGGTTTTGGTGGAGGCCCTGGATTTGGTGGTGGATTTGGCAGCCATGGTGGTGGCAATGATGGAGCTGGAAATTATGGTGGTGAGTACTTTGCTACTAATACTGCTGAGAAATTCGTAAAAACTGTGTGCTCACTCTGAAGTATGTGATATAGTGTAGCTGGCATTATGGCAGATATTGCGGCATTCAGGCGCATTGTGGTGGTGATGGTGCACCACCTTTTGTAGAGTGTAATGATGGGCAGTATTTCTGTCCAGTTTGTGTTTGAGTAAAATTGCGAATTTTGTTGCTGAAACTTTGCAACATTGGAGGGTGGGCCAATGGATCACTAAGAGAATCCCATAGCAGAAAAGATCTGAAGTGAATGAATTATCCCTGGATCACCCTTGCTATTCTAGCAGCCAATTAAGAGGTGGATGCGAAAGGGACATGGAGTGTAGTTAATTGAAGGAGCAAAAATTATATCTTTGAATAAAAATTGATGAATCCCAGCACCTGAACACCAAATATGCTGTTCGAATAAGAACATTCTCAAGCATGAATGTAAAAATTTGGATCCTGTTGCTACAAGTTATATATATTCTGCAGTGTACATTCTCATATTGTTGAAACAAGCACAAGATTGGTTAAAATAGATCTGTGTTTACTTAATAGAACTACTGCAAGACAGACACTTCCTCCCATCAAGTGCTTCCACTCACCAAAAATATGACTAGACAGCTTTTATGTAGAAATTTTAAGCAGGGTGGCGACCCAGGGCCACCCAATTGTTCCACTCCAATTTTTTTCTGATATGGACTGGCACTGCTCATTGGTATAGTTCATTACAGATGTTAGTGCTGGGGTGGAGAAGGAAGAATGTATTTTGCAATCGTCACTTGAGCACTGCATGATTTTCAGGTTGAAGTAAATTTATACATCTGCAAGTTTGGTAAATAAATCATTAATAAATATCCTATAATCGTTTCTTATATTCTGGGATTTGTTTATCAGTGTATGTAATTAATATCAACAACGATGATAGTATTTCAGTAGTATATCAATAAAAAGTTATCCATTCATGGGATGCAGGTGTCGCTGGGAAGGCCAGTTTTTATCTATCCCTAATTACCCATGACGGTGGTGGTGAGCTGCTGCCTTGCAGTCCATGCAATGTAGGTACACCCACAGCGCTGTTATATAGGGAGTACCAGGATTTTGAAACAGTGATATATTTCTAAATTGGGATGGTGTGTGACTTGGAGGGGAACTTGCAGGTGGCGTTCACGTGCACCTGCTGCCCTTGTTCTTCTATGTGGAAAAGATTGTGGACTTGGAAGGTGTTGTCGAAGAAGCCTTGGCAAGTTGCTGCAATGCTTCTAAATGGTACACAATCAGTCACGGTGCATCAGTGGTGGATGGGGGCCAGTCAAGCAGGCTAGTTTTTTTTCCTGGTTGGTGTTGAGCATCTTGTGTTGTTGGATCTGCACTGCTCCAGGCAAGGGGGAAGTATTTCATCACACTGTTGACTTGTGCCTTGAAGATGGTGGACAGACTTCGAGGAGTCAGGAGGTGAGTTACTCACTGCAGAATACCCAGCCTCTGACCTGGTGGCTGGTCCAGATAGGTTTCTGGTTAGTGGTGAACCCCAGGGTGTAGATGGTGGGGGATTCCGTAATATCCATTGTTATGAAAGTGACTTTAGTTAAAAATAATTTTTTGAAAAAGGAATTTTTGGTTAAGCTAAACAAATGTTTTAATCAAGAGGACAGTGAGGGCTGGATTGGCAACAGTGTTACTGTTTATCATCTGGTTCTGGCTAGGCTTAGAGCAGAAGCCATGGCAACGGGCAAAAAATTGACAACTCTCCTTTGATTGGACAAGCCGAGTAGCAGGCACAAAACATGTGGGTGGGAAAAAAACTGCCAAGCTGTTCGGCTGTCAGTGTGTGTGCGTCAAGCCTGGAGGAGAAGTCAAGAAAGAATAGAAGACCGTGGCCCAGCTTCGTTTTCCAGTATCTGCAGGATCCTGTGAAGTCACCATGAATGTGTCGTCTTTCCTGTATTTCAAGAAGGCCTGCTAAATTACTTGCAACGCCACCTGAAGAGAATTAATTTCTGGAAGATCCTGAAGATTTGTGAGCATGGAAGTCTGGACTGTGTGCCAGTTTGGGACAACATATCTCATCTGCTGTTTACTTTAAAAAATGAGCAAGTAATCTGTTCGCTGTTTTTATTTATAACAGCCCTGATCTAAATATCTTTTTTTTTACTTTTTACAGTTAACCGATTTATGTATTGGAATGTATATATATGTGTATGAGTGCAAGTGTGAAGGGACTATGGTAAAAAGGCACTTTAAAAATTAGTTAAGGTGGAAAAAAGGACTTAATGTTGGATATTTAAAAATTTGATTTATGTGCTGTTGTTTTACTTCATTACTAGTTAAGACTTGTTTTATAATAAACTGTTAATTTTGTTGTTCAGTAAGGAAACCTAGTTAGTGTGTTCTGTTCTGGGGGAAGAATAGTGTATCCGATTGACTGTTTCAACAAGTGGAAAATTTAAAGAATATGTTGTGACTTGTGGAGAAGTGGGACTGAATTAACTGCACTCCTCCTGCCTTGATCGTAACACCATGCTGTTGAATGTTGTGGGGAGGAGGTTGGATTCTGTTGTTGGAAATGGTCGTTATTTGGAACTTGTGTGGTGTGAATGTTACATGCCGCTTCTCAGTCCAAATCTGAATGTTGCCCATGTCTTGCTGCATGCAGGCAAGGACTGCTTCATATGAGGAATTGCGAATGGAACTGAGCACTTTTCAGCAAACTTCCCCACTTCTGATCTTATGATGGAAGACAGCTCATTGATGAAGCAGCTGACGAAAGGTTGACCTTGGACATTTTCCTGAGGAACTCCTGCAGTGATGTCCTGGGGCTGAGCTTTTTGGCCTGCACCAACCGCAACCATCTTCATTTTTGCTAAGCATGATTCTAACCTCTGGAGAGTCTTCCCCCTGATTCCCATTGACTTTAATTTTGCTAGAACTCCTTGAAGCCACACTTAGTCAAATGCTGCTTTAATATCTAGGGTTGTCTTTCTCACCTCACCTTTGGAATTCAGCTCTTTTGCCCATATTTGGACCAAGGCTGTAATGAGGTCAGGAACCAGGCAGCCCTGGTGGAACCCAAGCTGAGCATCAGTGAGCAGGTTATTGTTGATTTATTGCCATTTGATAGCACCATCGATGACACTTTCCATCTTTGTAATGATTGAGAGTAGACTGGGGTGCTTGATTGTCCTGTCCACAGAAAAATAGGACATACTTGGGCAGTTTTCCACCAGTGTTGGTAATTGCTGGAACAGCTTGGCTACAGGCACGGCTAGTTCAGGAGCAGAAACCTTTGTCACTAAAACAGGGATGGTGTCTGGGCACATAGCATTTGCTGTTTCAAGTACGCTCAGTTTGTTCATATCATGTATGTATCAAACTGGCTGAAGACTGGCATCTATGATGGTGGGGAACTCGGGAGAAGTCAGAGATGAATCATCCACTTGGCACTTCTGGCTGAAGGTGATTGCAAATACTTCAGCTTTGTCTTTTGCACTAACTGGCTAGGCTGTGTCATCATTGAGGCTGGGGATGTTTGTGGAGCCTCTTCCAGTTACTTCTTTAATTGTCCACCACCAGTTAATAATTGGATGTGGCAAGACTGCAGAGCTTCGATCTGACCCATTCGTTGTGGTATCGCTTAGTTCTTTCCATAGAATGTTGCTTCTGCTGTTTAGCGTGCATGTAGTCCTGATTGTAACTTCAGGTTGTTACGAGCCAGGCAGGAGGAGTGCACTGTCTTTCTCTAGTTCCACTTCTCCACAGGTCACAACATATATTTAAATGTGTACCCATTTACCAATGTGGCCAATTATATACTCTATTTTAGTTTCAGAATAAAATCCACCAACCAGGTTTCTTTAATAAACAACAAGTATTACTTTATTCTAAAACAAGACTTAGTCAATCAAGATGCAAAGCTTTAACACACAGTTTGAAATATGACAGTACACTTATATAATATATTCCCTTCGAAATACCCAACGCGCGCGCGTGCACACAAACACCCCGGTTAAAGGAAAAATAAAGATGCTTTGGCCAAAGTACTTGTTTTTCCTTGAAGAAAAAGGATAAGATACGTTCCAGATGGCATACAGTCTGGCGTCGAGTACAAGTAGAGTCATGGAGTGATACAGCACTGAAACAGGCCCTTCGGCCCACCGAGTCTGTGCCGACCAACAACCGCCCATTTATACTAATCCTACATTAATCCTATATTTCCTTAGAGTTTAGAAGAATGTAGTGTGGTATCACTGAAGCACACAACATTTTTAAGGGAGAAAAAATGAGCTGGTGCAAACCCAACTGACTCAAAACAGTATTCAAAAATGAAACCCACCCTTGAGCACCATAAATCTTGACATGCCACTTCTCTTGTAAATAATTCCCATAGTCAGAAGGCACCTGCTGTTTACTTAGCTGAAGACATGTGACATCCAGTAAAGTCCTTCCAGTGATTCCTTAAAAAACATTTCCATGGAATCCCTTCAATCTCAAATTAATTCATCTCCACAATTCCAAAGCACAAGTCCCCCAAAAAATGGAAGCACTTACATAAAGGTTGGCACCTCATTTTTAGGTATGCCCGGTGCTGTTCATGGCATGCTCTCCTACACTCCTCATTGAACCAGGGTTGGTTCCCTGGCTTGATGATAATGGTAGAGTGAGCGATGTGCAGGCTATGAAGTTTATGGATTGTGGTGAAATACAATTCTGCTGATTGTCCACAGCGCCTCATGGATGACCAGTTTTGAGCTGCTAGATCTGTTCTGAATCTATTCCATTTAGCTTGGTGATAGTGCCAGCAATGGGAGGTGTCCTCCGTGTAAAGGTGGGAGTTTGTCTTCACAAGGACTCTGGGACAGCGCTCCCAATTTTGGCACACATCCCCAGATGTTAGTGATGAGGACTTCGCAGGGTCTACTGGGCTGGGTGTGCTTTTGTCGTGTCTTGTGTTTAGGTCGATGCTGGGTGGTCTGTCTGCTTTTTTTATTATTTGATTTTTATGTGGTGGTTTGGTACAGTTGGGTGGCTTGCTTGGCCATTTCAGAGTCAACCCCATTTCTATGGGTCTGGAGTCACGAACATACATACGAATTGTAGGCTAGACCAGATAAGGATGGCATATTTCCTTCCCTAGAGGACATTAGTGAGCCAGATGGATTTTTACAACAATCTGGTAGTTTCGTGGTCACATGGCTGATGCTCATTTTTTAAATTCCAGATTTAATTAATTGAATTTTTAAGTTCTCCAGCTGCCATGGGGGAATTTGAACCCATGTCTGTGGATCGTTAGTCGAAGAACAAAACCAGTATGCTATCATTCCCAAAATGTGGGGAGAAATGAAATTGGAGTCGTGGTTGTAAAATTTGAATAATAACAGTGAAGATTCATTTCTATACCAACAGAAAAGGGTTCCTATGGAAGCATAGAATATGTAGGAATTAAATAACTCACCTGATGATCTGTGTATTTGGTATCCTAGGAAATTTTGGAGGAGGTGGTAACTACAATGATTTTGGAAACTACCATCATCAGAACTCTAATTTTGGACCAATGAAAGGTGGAAACTATGGAGGAAGAAATATGGGTGGACCATACGGAGGTATATATTTTGTTAACTGTATGGTAGAAAGCAGTGTAGCAGAAGTTCAAAGAACTCCGAAGTTAAAGGAGAGTGATCAGTTTACTTATTTTACCTTTTTTTTTGCTTGATTGGGGTGAAAGGTGTTACTGCTAAGAAATTAGAACCTCCCTGACCACATTTGGCTTTTAAGTATCAGAGCTGAGTGCTTCTGGGAAGTTACAGGGTAAAACTTACTATTCTGGCACAGCAACATGCTTTAACCCCAGCTTGAAGAATCATTTGTGAATTTTACCTTGATTCACACATGGGCCTGTTGAACAGCTCCATTCACTAAGTTTGTAGAATTTTTCTTTTACCTCCTTTTGTGGAGTGTTAACAGTTTTACATAGACAAGATTATCTCTCTTTATCTCTATTGTGCTTTCACAAACTGCATTTTTAAAATTTAATTTGTTGGATATTCATCTCTGTTTCCATTTTTCTATCTTCTGAAAGTACTGTTAGCTTCATGGGCTGATATTTATGAGCTTAAGCAACAAGTGGCAGCAGACAATTGGTCCGCTGATGAGCTTACAGCTGAGACAATCCTGCCCTCGTCCATTGTTCATTTAGTAGAGTCGCTGGCTAGCCATCAGGCATAGAAACCCTGTTAATTTTCTCTTTTCTCTTCGCACCCACTGCCCCCCCAAAATCCTTCAACCAACCCAGGAGTGTTTTGGCTACGATCATCTAATTTCTTGCAGTTTTTCTGATCTATAGAGGAGTACTGCACCAGCCATTGGCTTAACCCATGAGGCATGTGTGCACTTTTTTTTTTGTGCAATGTACAGGAAAATGCCCTATCCAGGGTAACATCCTTCTAAAGTCAGACTGGTAGTTGGACTAAAAGATATTGTGGCTTTGCTGATTGTGATCTGCACATGTACTCAGAGTATTCAGTTTTTAAATACAAAAATCATATTGCATTGAACATTGTGCTTTACAAATAGCTGGTGGTAATCAATGAAAGCCAGAGGTGGTTATTGTCATTTTCAGAATGGCACATTTACTGAGCAATAACTTTGATAAAATCGACACAGTTGATTTTTTTTCCCCCTGTGATTGGACTCAGTCTGAAAGTTCTGGCTTGTCTGCAATAAATATCCAAATTGGAAATTTTACTGGAGCAAGGGGCAAACTTGTGAAGTTTTAATTGGATCTAGCCTGCGTGCTTTAAACTCTTGACTTTAGTCTTCAGGGATGTTTTGATATTGATGAGGAACCCATAATAGCCATCAATGCAATAATGTCTGAACTGAGAAATAGTTCATGAATTTTAAAGTTACTTAGTTCCTTAACAGCTAAAACAAAAGTTTGCATTGTTCTGCTATGACCTTTAAAATCTTTCTTGAAAGCAGTGAAAAGTGCCCATCCCTTTATTTAACAATGTTGTTGGATCTATTTTCAAACAATGGCCTTTCACGTGTCATGTTTTGCAGGCAGATCTGTCAAATCATAGAATTGGCTACTTTTGTGTAGTGTGGTTTTGGGGAAGTAAATGTTGTCCATGTTCAGTATAGTTTTCCTCAGTATTTCTGAAATGTTGTCCTCCCTGTTCTTTCTGGCTCTTAGTCCAGCGTACTTGAAACATTTTGGTAATTTAAATTACAGTAGTCTACCCAAGGGCAACTGCCTCCGTTGAAAATAACAGGAATTCCAGGCTAAGTTTCTTGGTGTAGGAGCTGGAGATCACATGGCTTTCACAAGGTCGTGGTGATCAAAATCCCAATGGATTTTCTCCATTGCCATGAGCCTGAACTCTGATGTGTGACGGAATAAATCCAAAGGCAGAGTAAGCGAGGAATATGGTACCAAAATTAAGCAATTTTAATGTTCTGCCTATTAACTAAAGTAGCATTGTATTGACGCAATTTTATAAAATCTTTTTTCCAGGGAACTATGGTGGTGGAGGTGGTGGTGGATTTGGTGGCCGTAATAGATACTAATTCAGTATCAACCCATTCCAGGGGTAAGTGCGTGATCCATTCCTGTTATTACTGAACATATTATTGTTGTGTATAATACCAGTAGCAAAGATTTAAAGTTACTTCTAATGCTGTGTTGTATGTTTGAATCCTTAAAGCCTCAGGGTTCAAGTAATAATTTGAAGTTGCATCTCCTTTGTATCCTTGCCCCAGTTAGATAAGCACAACTGTTCATAATTGTAGCAAGTTGTCTGGGGAGGAATAATGTAGGCACTATTTATTTTAAATAACTTTGGGAAATCTTAAGGTTCATTCAGCATACCACTTACTGGCTTTGTACCATTTCAATGTTAAATGGATAGTAACATTGGATTTTTATGATTAACTGCTGCTTACTGTTTACCTCTATTTTATTGTAACAGGCATCACTATATAAATAGGGGAGGATGAGAGCCCAGAGTTTACAGGACAGCTGCAGGTTATTCTCTCAGCAAAATTTTAAGGAAAAAATTTATCTCAGCGGAACATAAAAAGGCAGTGAGATGACGGAAGACTCCAGAGCACAGGCAGAGAAAACCATTTTTTGTCAATTCTTGGGATTGTTTAATTGAGCGGACTCTTGATGTGGAGAAAGGACTGTAAAGATGCCGTGGAGACAGATTTCTAGCTTTTTTTAAATTTTCTTTGCTGTAGTATCTTTGTAGTGTTCTGCATAAGTTCCAATGTGGAATTGTTATGAGTTTGAGGGATTTTTTGACATTTTAATATTCTTAGATGCACTGAGAATTTTGAGAGCTATGAACCAGGATCATGGAGTTATAATATTCAGCCTTTCTATGTTAAATATCTGCAGTGTGTAGAGTTTGGAAAATGTTGTATGTCCACAGTAACTTTAATAAAATCCCAAAAAAGAAAAGGGGGTGTCTAATTGTTTTCTTAGGTAGATTTGTTATGGGTGGGTAAAATGTTCAGTCTTTGACACAGCCAGGGAAATGCAAGGACTGCTAATCAGACAAAAGGTGCAGAGGTGAGTGAATCTTCAAGTCCTCAGAATTTAAAAACTGCTAGAACTGAGAGTGGTTTCTGCAAGAAGGAAAGATCCTTAGATCCTGTAGATACAGCAGCTACTTCATCGGCCAGGAAAGGCATGATCCAGCGTTAAACAGCAAGTGGTTTACACTTCCAAGAAAACAGGTCTAGCACAAGAAGTCTGGACAAAGAAGCCTAATTTCAGCCAGCACTCTTATAAAAGTGAGCGATATACAACAAAAGCTTTAACTGCAGCAAATTTAAAGAGGAAGCCACTGAAAACAAATTTGTCTTATAGAGCAGAATAGAGCTAAGCATCAGTTAAACTTCATCATGTAGGTAAGATATTATTTAATTGTCTTTTACAGAAGTGAAGAGGTGGTTAATACAATAATAGCTCGTAGCAAACTAGCAGGAAATGTTTGTTTTATAATTGCAATTTATTTCATGCTACCACGTCTTTGGTTTGTAGGAAATTATATCTACACCAGGTCCCTTTTGTGTAAAGTTAAAATTTGCACAAAATTAAAAACTTGCGATTTCTTTGTGCCTAACTATTTACCTTTTCTGTGCTATTTAAGGTTATAGTATCTGAAGGTGGGTGTTGATTGTCCACTGGATCTTAAACTGAGAGCTGCCAGACTTCATTCCACATGTGATCAGAACCATCCTCAGCCAGCGTCTGACCTCTATCAACTGGTCTGAGCTGCACTGAAACTGAAATCACAGTGGTGAGGGCAGTGATCTAGGCTATAAGCTACATGATCAGTTTTGTTCTCTACTGAAGTAGGTAAGTGTACAGAACACTGAGCAATATGCATTTGATTTGAATATAACAACATTCAGAATGAGTCATGAATTTTTTGAATAATTACACTGAAGGGGTTTGGCATGTCAGAATTGAAAGCATCTAATTAGTGCTTGCCAATTTAATGAAGCCAAGTTAGTAGAAACATAGAATCATAGAAAATAGAAGCAGGAGTAGGCCATTCACTAAACCCTGTGTTCCCCCTTCGAGGCTGCTCCGCCGTTCATTATGATCATGGCTGATCACCCAACGCAGTAACCTGTTCCCGCTTTCACCCCATATCCTTTGATCCTTTAAAACCCAAGAGCTATATGTGACTCTTTCTTGAAAACATACAATGTTTTGGCCTCAACTGCTTTCTGTAATAGCAAACTCCACAGGTTCACCACTCTCTGGGTAAAGAAATTTCTCCTCACCTCATCCTGAATGGTTTACCCCTGAACCTCAGACTATAACCCCTGGTTCTGGACTCCCCCACCATCGGGAACATCCTTCCTGCATCTACCCTGTCAAGTCCTGTTAGAATTAGGTTTCTACGAGATTCCCCCCTCACTCTTCTGAACTCCAGCGAATATAATCCTAACTGACTCAATCTCTCCTCAATATGTCAGTCCCGCCATCCCAGGAATCAGTCTGGTAAACCTTCGCTGCCCTCCATCTATAGCAAGAACTTCCTTCCTCAGATAAGCAGACCAAAACTGCGCACAATATTCCAGGTGTGGCCTCACCAAGGCCCTGTATAATTGCAGCAAGACATCCCTACTCCTGTACTCGAATCCTCTCGCTATGAAGGCCAACATACCATTTGCCTTTTTTACCGCCTGTTGGACCTGCATGCTTACTTTCAGCGACTGGTGTACGAGGGAACATCCAGGTCTCGTTGCATATTCCCCTCTCTTAGTTTATAGTCGTTCAGATGTTAAGATGATAATCTGCCTTCCTGTTTTTGCTACCAAAGTGGATAACCTCACATTTATCCACATTATACTGCATCTGCCATGTATTTGCCCACTCACTCAACTTGTCCAAATCACCCTGAAGCCTCTCTGCATCCTCCTCACAACTCACCCTCCCACCCAGTTTTGTGTCATCTGCAAATCTGGAGATATTACATTTAGTTCCTTCATCTAAATCATTAATATATATTGTGAATAGCTGGGGTCCTAGCACTGATCCCTGCGGTACCCCACTAGTCACTGCCTGCCATTTGGAAAAAGACCCATTTATCCCTACTCTTTGTTTCCTGTCTGCCAACCAATTTTCTATCCATCGCAATACACTACCCCCAATCCCATGTGCTTTAATTTTACACGCTAATCTCTCGTGGGACTTTGTCGAAAGCCTTCTGAAAGTCCAAATAAACCACATCCACTGTATCCTCCTCATCAACTCTACTAGCTACATCCTCGAAGAATTCTCGTAGATTTGTCAAGCATGATTTCCCTTTAGTAAATCCATGCTGACTCTGTCCAATTTTACCACTGTTCTCCAAGTGCTTTGCTATAAAATCTTTGATAATGGACTCTAGAAGTTTCCCCACTACTGACGTCAGACTGACTGGCCTATAATTCCCTGCCTTCTCTCTACCTCCCTTTTTAAATAGTGGGGTTACATTAGTTACCCTCCAATCTGTAGGAACTGTTCCAGAGTCTATAGAATCTTGGAAGATGACCACCAATCCATCCACTATTTCTTGGGTCACTTCCTTAAGTACTCTGGGATGCAGACCATCAGGCCCTGGGGATTTATCAGCCTTCAATCCCATCAATTTGCCCAACACCATTTCTCTACTAATACTGATTTCCGTTAGTAGTTCTCTCTCACTAAACCCTGTGTTCCCCAACATTTCTGGTATGATTTTTGTGTCCTCCTTTGTGAAGACAGAACCAAAGTATGCATTTAGTTGATGAGCCATTTCTTTCTTCCCCAGAATAAATTCCCCTGTTTCTGACTGTAAGGGACCTACTTTGTCTTCACCAATCTTCTTCTGTTCACATACCTATAGAAACTTTTACAGTCAGTTTTTATGTTCCCCACAAGCTTGCTCTCGTACTCTATTTTCCCCTTCTTAATCAATCCCTTGGTCCTCCTTTGAATTCTAAACTGCTCCCAATCCTCAGGTCTTTTTTCTGGCAAATTTATATGCCTCTTCCTTGGATCTAATGCTATCTCTAATTTCCCTTGTAAGCCATGGTTTGGCTACCTTTTCCGTTTTACTTTTGCGCCAGACAGGAATAAACAATTGTTGCAGTTCATCCATGCGCTCTTTGAATGTTTGCCATTGCCTTTCCACCGTCATCCCTTTAAGTAAAGTTTCCCAATCCATCATAGCCAACTCGTGCCTCATGCCTTCATAGTTTCTTTACTAAGATTCAGGACCCTAGTCTCAGAATCAATTATGTCACTCTCCATCTTGATGAAGAATTCTATCATATTATGGTCACTCATCCCCAAGGGGTCTCGCACAACTAGATTGTAAATTATTCCTCTCTCATTACACAATACCCAGGCTTGGATGGCCTGAAATAAACAAAGTTTTTTACACCATTGATGATCAAATAGCTGAGTGTTTACATTCAGCTGACTTTCAGCAATAAATTCCCTCATAGAATATGGTTGGCGCTAGTTATATTCTCTGCACACTCTGCATTTCACAGTGTGCTTCTGTTTAACTTAGTTCTAAATGCTTAATGTGCTTGTGATTTAATGAAAGTTAAGCAGATCAGCAAATAAGGGATATCAGTTGTGAGGAAACAGATACAGTACCCTAATTCAGTCAAAAGCATGCAGATCAGATAAATATGCAGCCAAGTTTCCTTTTTTGTTGGCAAAAGTGCCGGATCTTTAAAGGTTCGTAGTTGCATTTATTTAAAAAGAAATTATCAGGACCTGGAAACATTTCCTCAAGCAAAGGTCAAATAATCAAATTCCAAACCTCAGCTATTCTTGTCCAATATACCTTTTGTGGGGAGGGGAGGATGGTGTTGGCCCTTTGTTTTTGCTTCCTTCCTTGCTATTGCTGTTGGGAAGTGCTGAGCTTCTACTTTCACTTGAAGTGTCTCGCAGGTGGGTGTCCAGAAATGAGATTTTGGGTGACATTGAGTCTGCAGGTTATATAATTAATTGATGTATTTAATTAGAACATTTAATTTTACTGGAAGGATGCTAAGTATTATAGGATGCACATGTTTAAAAAAAAAAATGTGCACGGACAATCTAAGCTGGCAAATGGACTCTTCCAAAATGGGTATTTTGTAACTAGGGCATCTTACAATTTGTAGGGAGCTCGAAGTTCCTAGCAAAATGGTGGCTGATGAAGGTTTGATAAGTAGATATGAAACTTTGTATTGACCACTTGACTGGAATTGTTATTCCTGTCCAGTATAGGTTTCATTCCTTATGGTGTACTACTAAGCCTTCTGAAGCAAAAGTATGATCTTTAGGCATTCAGTTTGATAATCTCACCTTGAGCATTGGTTGGTGGTTTCAGGAAGAGCATCTTATATTTATATAATGGAATTGGCATTGCAGTCGAGCTGTAAGATGTACATGTATCGATGGTGGGTATGGATAGAATCAGACAAAATTGTAATAGTGCTGTTTGCCTATTTTGTTCTGTAGGTAAGACTAGTTTTGCTGATCACAACTAGCTTGGTGAAGGTGGGGCTGAGGTTCTCGTTCCCTCATTGTTAACCAGTGACCTCTATTTGAAATGTTCTATTAGTGGATATTGGATTAGGAGAGATGAGGCCTGTTTGGGATAGTCTCTGATCAAATGCCCCATAAGTCAATATAAGAACATAAGTCGGAGCAGGAATAGGCTAGACAGCCATTGAATGGCTTTGCCATTCATTACGATCGTGGCTGATCTTTAATTTCAACTCCACTTTGCTGCCCGATTTTCCACATATCCCGTGATTTCCTTACTATGCAAAAACCTAGCGATCTCAGCCTTCAACATATTCAACGACTGAGCATCCACAGCCCTCTGGGGTAGAGGTTTCCAAAGATTCACAATCTTCTGAGTGAAGAAAGTTTTCCTCGTGCTTGCAATCTAAGTCTTGTGCATGAAGAATGATCACTTGTGGGCTCTTGCTTGTGCATAGAAAAGTCCATTTTAATCCATTGATAATTTGAAATTGCTTAATCTCTTCACTATTCGTTTCTGTGAAATGTGAAACTTACATTTGGATTGTGATGATTTTTTTCTCCCTTTCCAGGAGCTGATACGGAATTCAATGGATTGACAAGGATGCTGAGTTCAGTAAATATAGGTTTTAACGGTAGTTTTGAGCAGAAGCTTCAATTGACTTAATTTAGTGGTAATTCACAAGGGATATGGCAATTCGCTCACCACACTGCTGTCATTGTAGTTTCTCATCTGTTACTGCCACCTTTTGAAGTAATAAGTTACACAGAAGAAGCAATTGTAGAAATTACTTGTTAAGTTGAAAGTATAATAAGGGACCACAGGTTGAAAAGGCAAATTTAGAACTAAGATTAGGAAGTTCTTCATACAGCGGGTAATGAATATATCAGATGGGCTCCTGGATAGAATAATGGAGACAAAAGCCTCGGAATCATTTAAGAACTAATTGAATGCTATTGGTCTGACTTGGTCTGCAATTTATGCATAACTTATGTGTCAAATGTGTAATCTCGGCAACTGAAGGTCTGAAGTTGGATGTGGAAATCGTGAGAACAATCTTTAAGGAAAATTAAAGTAAATGATGGAAATGCGGTATTGCTGAAGTGCTCAAAGGACACTGGTGTTTTATATAGACTCTTAACTCTACACATATTCAGAGATTGGTATAACAAACCACCTGTTGGCAATTATTTTGTGGCTAATTTCTGTTGGATCACTTGACTTGGTATACATATGCTGCCATAAGTAAGCTGATGGTCCAATTTTTCCCTTGACACTAAGAACATTTGGCTTTCTTTGTTCTTTTATGAAGTGAACAGTTTTATGATTCAGTACAATACACCAATAAATTTGTAGTTTTCCTTACTTGTCATCACACCTTTTTTCAAAATCTTAAAGAATCGGCTGTCTGGGGTCATTGCTGCTGGCATAGTGAATAAAGCCCCTCTCTCTGTTAGAAGGAAAGAAACCCATCTAAGTAATTAAGCAAGATAAACTATTAGGTATTCTATTGCAGTTGACTATTATTGCACCAAGTAATTATGCTTTTAGAGTCAGTTTTACAGCACAGAAACAGGCCCTTCAGCCCAACGTGCCTGTGCTGACCATCAAGCACCCATCCAATCTAATCCCATTTGGCCGCACTTGGCCCGTAGCCTTGTATGCTATCGCGTTTCTACTGCTCATCTAAATACTTGAGTTTTGAGAAATTGTTCTGAATGACATTACATTGCAGTGCTACTTTGCCTGGATTTAGTTGTCAGGATTTTTAGTAGATTAATGCTGTTGCACACAAAGATGCTATGGGCATTGCTGGAGTTTCTGAACTGGAACAGTGTCAAATCAGTTGCTGAACTAGAAGGGTAGGCAGGTTTGTGGTTAATGTTCAGATCTCCAGAGGATCCTACTGCCTATATAAAGCTACCAGCTTTATAAGTTGATGCGGAAGGTCTGTAGTCAGCTTGGGCACCTGTATATTCTAGGCATGGTAATGCATAGCTGTACAGTGAAAAACTGGCATCACCTATGAAATCATACTCCTAGTTTGAGTCAGAATCACCAGGCCAAGGTGCAAAAGGTAAAAGCTTTTAAATCTTATCTAAGCCTTTGTTAAAACCATGATTTGTTGGAAAGGCACTACTAAATAAATGTTAAATATATAATTTAACATCCAAGAGTCAGAAACAGACAACCTAAATGGCTAATGGTCAGCATTTTTATATCCTAGATACCAGGAAACAAGATTGTGTCCTCACAGCCTAAAAAGGAGGGGGGTGCGGGCGGTCGGCTGGCAGTGGTGTGGGGTTAAGATATTGGCATTCCTTGGAGGGAGATACATGTGGTCAGTCATACAAATTGTATCTGAAATATACTTGGGTTCAGCAAACCCAAGACTCCAAACATTAAAATTTAAACATGCAATGGATATTGTAATATTCTGATAAAACAGAGCTGTGTATCAAGTGGCTTGTACACTTAAGGCCACATAATTAATTGATATAACTAGGTACAGACTGGGCTCAATTAGAAAATAATTTCTTGCTAGATTGACACCTGTAAATGACTGGCTGCTTACTATGGTTTAACAGGAAATTACAAGTTTTTAATACGTTTTATAATTATATAAGTCTCAAAATCTAAAGTCTTCCATAATTGTGCAGACCTTGTAAGGGATAGAATCTTTGCTTGCCCTTAATAGTGTCAGCAGCATAGGAGATGGGGCAGGGCCTTCCAGGCTGTAAGCAAGCTGGTGTGTTGAACAAGACCAGGTGTAGTAGCTTGCTGAATAATATAAGGGGTCTAGGGATTAACAGCTGAAAAGGGCAACTCATTTTTTTTAGAAGCAAGATGAAAGAGCAGCCACCCTCAGTACTGGGCATTAAAGATGTGCGCCTACTGGAACATGTACATACCTGTTACTTGAGGAACCTCTTTGATCCCACAGTTTTAGGGTCAACAGCAGAGGTCCAGGTTGGGCGCATCAGAGCACTTAGAATCCTTGCTATCTTTATTGCAACCCCATGCTTGAAACTGTCCAGTCTGTTTTTTTTGCACCAAAATTGCCCTAACCAAAGTCACAGATGCCATCCTTTATGACTGTGCTGCATTAGGCCTCTTGTTTACTCTACAGCCTCAGTCATGGTCAACCATAGCATCTATCAATGCCTTTCTTCTTCATTCAGCTAAGTGGGATGGCTCTTACTTGGTTCCACAGTTGTCTTTGTAGCCAGAGCCTCTCCAGCAATGGCTTTTCTTCCCTCCCCAGCACACATGGAGTCCCACAAGGATTTATCCTTGATGAATTCATCTGCAGGCATTGGGTCCAGTTTCCTCATGTACACTGACAAGATCTAGCTCTACTCCTCCACTGGCTCCATTCATTGTCAGATAGCTCTCCAACTTCTCTTAGGTGAATCATAGTTAAGTACTGGAAAGACAGAAGCCATTGTCTTCGGTCCCTGCTGCAAACACTACTATTGCCGTGGTTTCACTTCCCCCTTCTTGACTACTGTTTTGGGATAAGCCAGATCGAACGCAACCTTGGTATTCTGTTTGGCCCTGAGCTGAGTTTCCACCCCCATGTACTCTTCCATTGCAAAGATGCCTCCTCCTCTTTAAGAACTTAACCAGCCTCTACCCCTATTTAAGTCTGTCAGCTGCAAAAACCCTTATCTATTCCATTGTCACCTCCATGATTATTACAATCCTCCTAATTGGCTTCCAACCCTCTGTAAATTAAGCAGATCCAAAACTCTGCCCATATTTTATCCTGCATTGAGTTCTGTTCAGTCATTGTCCTGTCCTCACTGACCGACATTACTCCTAGTTCCCCAGTGCCTCATTTAAAATTCTTATCCTTGTGTTCAAATCCTTTGGCCATGATTGTCCTATCTCTAACCACCTCAAGTCTGACATTCACTCAATTCTGTTACTCTGAAGATGGCCTCTTGTATATTCCTCTCTCATTTAATTTTTTTTTATTTCCAAAATATACTTTATTCATAAAAATCTGTAAAAATTACATTGCCAAACAGTTTCAAAACAGCACCAAAAAATACAAACATTGCAAGGGAGATCAGTTTCCTTCAATACTGTCATGAGTTTCTTCCCAACCCTTCCGTTTCACAATTGTCATGTCAATTACAGTTTTACATTTACAGCAATTGAGAATATTAACGATACAGTTCGAGGGGTTTCCCATGGATCCAGCCCCTCAGTCCAGCTTTTTGGGGGAACCTTACACTGTGGTCTTTCCCCATTGAGCCTTTGCTGCGGCTGCCCCAAGCTTTAGTGCGTCCCTCAGCACGTAGTCCTGAACCTTGGAATGATTCCACCATTTGCAACTGTGTTTTGTTACCTAGACCCTGTGATCAGGAGTTCTCTTCCTCACGTTCTCCATTTAACCTCCTTTTAAGACATGTTTTTAAAACCCACCTTTTTGCTCAAGTTTTGATTATCCTTCCGACTGTCGTCATTTTACTGTCTGTCTCTTTAAAAGGGTTTCTGAAAAAGATAATACTTTTTGTTAAAATTATAAATGGAGGGAATGCCACACCACAAGAAAATTGTGTGACAGCAACTGAACATATTCTGTTAGGGTTTCTCTCCTGTTGCTGGCTGGTGCCGAACATAGACCTCAATGATTTGATTTAGATGTATCCACCTGGGAGGAAGTATCTAGTCTTTTCATGTTCCTCCAGACAGTATGCCTGATATGAACTAAACCAAGTGTAGTACTGAAGCAACTCTACATAATCAAAGGTGCCGTCTTGTAGCTGCCGAGATGTTGAACAAGACTTTGTGCAATTTCCAGTAAGTGTTTTAAGTGTTAAAGATCTCACCATTATTCAAAGAGCAGAAGTCTCCCTCTAACCAGACAAAATCCATCCTTCAGCCAGTCCCACCAGAGACTAGATTAATTGGTTATTGAATATTGCTGGCGTTTTTAGCATGGTTATCTAGGCATTTTAACTTCTGTGATGTACTTGGAGATGTTTTGTAAGGCACGTCATTACAGCTTGTTGCTGGTATCAAAATAGTGCTGCACTATGCTTTTAATTCCAACTCAAATGATTTAGATCAATTGGTATTGTTACGACCGACCGCTCCAGTCAAAGCCCCCCAATCAAAATATACAATTCTGATTATGATGGGAGAAACACACTATTAATTCAATCCCGTCCCTCCACAGATCGCTTAACATATCATTTAAAACGTTCTAAATTAAAGACCCAGCCAAATTGTACTATCTGTTAACCCCCCCCCCCCCCCCCCCCCCCATGAGGCTAACCAAACTAGGTGTCTTTAAGTCAACAAATTAACTGCTCAATTAGAAAAACTAAATTCTTAAAACACTATGAAGAAGCAACATTTAAAATAAAAAAATTAGAGTCCTTGCAAATTTACAGTCCAATGTTGCTTGAAGTCCTCACGGCCGTCCGATGGGGAAAAAAGGTTCTTCCGCAGTAGAACAGTCCGTAGTCTAACTCCAGCAGTAAGTGATGCTTCCTTCTTCAGCGATGGATTTCAACAATTAACAACTCACAAACACTTTCAATAGAATCAATCTGACTTCAGAGTTTTTGAGGGATAAAAGATTGTCACAGTCTAGCTTCCTTCAGTTTAAATTACCAGAGATCTCCGTTTTGGCTTGATTTTAGAGAATCATAGAGTGATACAGCACTGAAACAGGCCCTTCAGCCCACCAAGTCTGTGCTGACCAACAACCACCCATTTATACTAATCCTACATTAATCCCATATTCCCTACCACATCCCCACCATTCTCCTACCACCTACCTGCACTAGGGGCAATTTACCTATCAACATGCAAGTCTTTGGCTGTGGGAGGAAATCGGAGCACCCGGCGGAAAACCACGCAGTCACAGGGAGAGCTTGCAAGCTCCACACAGGCAGTACCCATAACTGAATCTGGGTTGCTGGAGCTGTTAGGCTGCGGTGCTAGCCACTGTGCTGCCCACTTTCTTTTGGAAATTTGAGAGATAATTAAACAGAATAAATTCCTTCAGTTTAAATGGTTGAGAGATCTTTTTTTTTCAGGTGCTAACACCAGCTGTCTGTCTTTGTTCTCTATTAGAACAGACTGCCTTCAACTAAAAGCCAGTTTAAAATTGAATAGTAACAAATGTATCGCATGATGCTCAATCCAAGTGGCTGTATCCGTGGTAACAAGAATGCACCCTTTGAATCGCAGTCTCCGAATGTTTGGATTCCAACGGCAACCAAAAAATGCATTTTCTTAACTCCTGAGGCTTGCTGGTTCTTAAAGCAGTACTGATATATTGCAAGCCTTAAAGACTCACCACATATTTCCCGGAGAGAAAAAAGAACTACAGGACCATGACAGTATATAAATATAAACTTTATCTGAAGCTAGTTTCAGCTCAATTCCTAGTGATTGTATGGTTATGGTGCATAGTATGTTGGAGTTCTGGCAAGAGTTTAGGTGTTGAGGAACAATGGGACAAAGTTTTTAAAAAAAGATTTTCTGCATTACCTAAGGACCATCAGTCCTTTGAGTAGTGGCTTGTTCTTTGATTAAACCAATAAGCAGGCCATATTTGATTATAGTGTATATGAATCCTTAACTTTAATGCTAGTCCAAAACAATCTTGGATGCAAAACCGAGGTACTAAGTGTCGTAACTTGCTTTACCTTCACGTCAGTGTCCCATTGCAGTTCTTCCACCTCTGTCTCTAAGGTTATGACAGGCAGGGCAATATTATTAGGCATCACATGGGTAGGCAGGTTAAGTAGTGGTTGTTATGGGGCATGATGAGAGAGGATGGCTGTGGTACAGCTGATGCAGGTTTGAATTCCTTGATATATATAAGGTGAGAGCCAAGAGTAGTTCGTGGCTTCCATTACCACCAGAATCTTCTGTTGTATACATCATGGCTGAAGGAGGGGGAGCTTCATTGTTGGAGCAGATGCTCTGCATCGCATCATCACAGCTTTATTTTAATGCCATGTTGTTTCTACCAGTTGGAGGGATAGAGAATGGAACTTTGTGGGCCAGATAACTACTGTTTTTACCTGACAGGCATTTCTCTGGCGACAAGAATGTTATGAAAAGATTACAGGATAGTACAATGATACATATCACTGGTATTTTGCTGTGGGTCATGCTGCAGTATGCTGTGGTTTAGTTTTAAATGAATCATCCCACAGCTAATATGTACAAGCACAAAGTGAAAGATACTTCTGGCACAGAGACAGGCAAATCATACAGTAATGGCCTTGAAATAGAGGGCCCTATAAACAACAGCTTGCATTTATATAGTGCCTTTAATGTAGTAAAACGTTTCAAGGCACTTCACCGGAGCATTGGCAGACAAAATTTGACTGAGCCACATGAGATACTGGGTCAGATGACCAAAAGTTTGCTGTAAGAGGTAGGTGTGATGTAGGATATACAGCCCAAAAAGGCTGTTGACCCAATCCATCCATGCCAGTTCCACTCGAGCCTTCTCCTGTCTTCCCTCATAGAAGAATTAGTGTAATCCTCTTATTCCCTTCTCCCTCATATGCTTGTTCAGCCTCCCCTTAAATGCATCTATACTTTCCAGCCACACTGTGGTAGTGAGTTCCATATTTTCACCACTCTGGGTAAAGAGGTTTATTTTGAATTCCCTGTTAGATTTCTTGGTGACCATTGGTTGAGGTCTTACATTGGTGGCCTCTAGTTATGTTCTTCCCCACAAATGGAAACATTCTGTATCCACTCTATAAAAACATTTCATAATTTTAAAGCCGTCTATTAGGTCACCCCCTCAGCCTTTTTTCAGTAGCTATCCTTTTACTCCCACTATGCTTTCTGTCTTGAAGCCAGCTAGCAATCCATTCTGCCACTTGTCCCCTGACTCTGCATTCTCTGACCTTATTCATTAGTCTATTATGGGACACAGAAGGACTTTTGAAAATCCTGATGAATTAGATCTTCTACATTACCATTGTCTACTCTCATTTAAAAAAAATTGAATAAGGTTGGTCAAGCAAGATTTTCCCTTTTGAAATCCAAGCTATTGCTTATATATTTTTTATTTCTAGATGTTCTTCTATTCTCTGTGGTAGGACTTGCATTATTTTTGCCTCCCACTAACGTTAAGCTGGCTGGTCTATAATTCCCTTGACATGATGTATCCCCCTTCTTAAATATAGGTATTGTGTTAGCTATCTGCCAGTCCTCTAGCACTACACCTTTTTATAACAAATTATTAAATGTGCAGTAATGTCTCTGCTACCTCTTCAATAGATTTTTTAAATGTGTGGATGCAATCCATCTGGACCAAGGATTTTATCTGAGTTTGGCTTATTTAATACATCCCTTTATTTTAAATGCACTTATCTTATTACTCATCATATGATATCATGTTCACCTGCTCTATCTCCCTGGTAAATACTGAAGCAAAATAATTATTTAATAATTCTGCCATCTCTCTGTTGTTACCTGTGGTATTATCCTGTCTCAGTCTTGATGGCACTCTTCCCATTCCAGCCCTCATTTTTTATTGATGTGTCTAAAACATTTAACCATTTTGTTATATGTTCCTTGATAATTTAACTTCATAGCTGCTCTTTGCCTTCCGAATTGTTTTTTTGAGTTCTCTCCTAATCTCATTGTATTTTTTATTATGCACTCATTTGCTGTCTATGTACATAATGTATGCCTCTTTCCTTATCCTCAGTTATTCCCTTATGTCTTCATTCATCCATGGAGTCTTATTAGTGTTTAGTTTGTTCCTTCCTTCCTTTTGATGGAATATATTTTTCCTGTACTCTGAACACTATTTTAAATGTTTCCCATAGTTCTGTGTTGTTTGCCAATATTGCCCATTTTATTTTCCCAAGTTCTATATAATCAACTTTTCTCCAATCCGTTTTTTGTCATATTTATGTCCTTCTCTATTACCATTTCAAACCATTTTATATTATGGTCTATTGCCTAGATGTTTCCCTACTTTTTCTATTATCTGCTCTGGTTCATACCCCATTAATAGATCCAGTAGAGAATCTTCCATTGGACTTTTTACATACTGGGTTAGAAAGGAATCCTATACACATTGTAAGAACTCCATTCCCTTATCCCCTTTATCTGCCTCTTGTGTCTGATTAATATCAGGGCATTTGAAATCCCCCATGATGATGATTCTGTATATTTTTTACTAACTGCCTTAATTTGTCTGCATATTTCTTGCTCCACATCCCTTCCACTCTAAGGTGGTCTGTAGACAATAGCTATTAGTGTCATTTATCCTTTTATCCGCTATCCACGTGGATTCTATTTTTGTTTTGCTGATAGCTGTGTCCTTTTTTTCTACTGCCATTGTTATCCCTGATGAGTACAGCTTCTCCACCTCCCCTTTTTCCTCTATCCTTTTTAAATGCACCCTGCAATGTTTAATTTCCAGTCCCGAAGGGTCACTGACCTGAAACGTTAACTCTGCTTCTCTCTCCACAGATGCTGCCAGACTTGCTGAGTTTTTTTCCAGCACTTTATGTTTTTATTTCCGATTTTTATGTAGCCATGTCTCAATAATCCCTACTATGGTTTCTCCCAATGCATGATTGCCTCCAGCTCCCCTGTTACATTAGACACTGTGTATATTATGGAAAAAAGTTTAACTTATTTTTTAATAGGATTTCCTCTCAATGTTTAACCATCTTTTTAGACTCCCTTTCTATAACTGTTGTACTCCTTTGTCATCAATGTCCTCCTTATTTTATTCTTTCTTATGCTCTCCCTTCCTGTTTTGTTTACATTTAGGCTGCTTATGTTACTTGCAAATCCCTGCTCCACCACCCCCTCCCCCAATCTTACTAGTCTGAAGCCTTTGCTACCTCCCTATTTACCCTTTCTGCTAGGACACTGGTCCCATCCCCGTTCAGGTGGAGGCCATTCCGTTGGTACAGTTCCTTCCTCTCCCAGAACTGGTGCCACTGTTGCATGAAAAGGAATATCTCTTTTCCACACCAATCCTTCAGCCATATCTTAATTTCCTGATTTGTCTGCTTCTATACCAATTTGCACGTGTCAAGGAGTGTCATAAAGGAGGAGAGGTTTAGGGACGGATTTTCAATTTAAGCCCTAGGCAGCTGCCAATGATGAAACAATTGAAATGGGGGATTCTTGAGGCTAGTAAAGCAGGAGTGTAGAGATCTGAGGGTTGTAGGGCTGGAATTGGTTACATTGATAAGGAGGGGTGAGGCCCTGGATGAATTGGAAATTGAGATGTTGCCAGTCTAGGAGCTAATGTAGGTCAACGAGCATAGGGGTGGTGGATGCATGTAACTTGGTGAGAGTTAGGATATGCAACAGAGTTTTAGATGAGCTCAAGTTTATGGAAGATGGGAGGCTGCCAGGAGAGTGTTGGAATAATAAAGTCTAGAGGAAATAAAAGCATAGATGATTTCAGAGGCAGAGTTGAGCAATGTGATGGAGGTAGAAGTAGGTGGTTAATTGTGGTCAGATTTATACAGGTTTTAACTGGGGATTTTCTTGTGCTCCTATAAATAGGAACTGACTGAAATGGGCTGTTGGGTTAGGAGGTGCATGTTTATAATGCGTATCTCTAAATACAAGTTTACATGTATAAAGATTGGCTCCAGTTCTACCTTTCATCACTGGGTTTTCTGGAGTAAAACATGGTTCCCTAAAGATGAAGGTTGGAAACTATATTTTAAAAAAACACAAAGAACTAAACATCTAGTGGCCATTGTGGAAAATGGCAGAAAGCAAGTGTAAAATGTTGAGGTATGATCATCTGAACCATATGACCAATGGAAGACTGAAGTGGATATGTCGCCTCGGGTTACATCCCTACCAAAGAGAAAACAAGGAATAGCCTTGGCGTTGCTTCCTCCGAGAAGTAAAATCACAAGTATTTTGTGCAATGAATGTTGGTCAGTTGGATAGTGATGAAGGTTTGGAGTTTCTGTTAAGAGTTCTTGGATGAAATCTGCAAGACAGATGCTCTGTTAAATGCCTATGAGGCATGGTCAGAATTCAACAGATTTCGGGGGATAGATAGTCGTTCCATGGAAGAATATATCATGTACCCTAATGGATTGTAGAAAAGGTTGACAAAATTCAGTTTGGGGATCCCTGGCTTGGTACTAAAACTTAAATTGCTGGATTGTGCGAAGGGGTCTCATATGAACAGGCAACTGGTTCTAACTAGTGTTCAGTTCTTTCAGAAGGTAACTGTTAAACTGGATGCCTGCTGCTTTTAAAAAAAACTTGCTGGGGAAATGTTCATTTCCTTCAGCCTTCATGGAACAAATGAGGCATTCTGTGCTGGCAAAGAATAGAATACTCAAAGCCAGATTTCAAAATAGTCCAGATACTGGACAGTGGCGTCAATGCAACGGGGATTAAAGACAGGCAGAATGAGGGTGAAAGCACCTTTAGTAAATCTGGCTATTGCAGCAGAAGGCAAAACTGTAATAATCTGTGAATGAATCCCAGGAATGCTGAAGGAACACTTAATAGGTGCTTCAGGTGTGACTCGGTGAGCTGCCCAAAGCCAAGTGGCAGGGTCCTCAAAATGAGACATTTAGAAGAGAATTCTGAGGAAGATGATGAAGGTAATGATGAATTGGAACAAATTATCCTAGTCAACGAGGAGTTTTTAACTGTGCAGTGTTACGGTCAACTCACTCAAGGCCGCTATATCAATGTCTAGTCTGGCGAGCTCATGGGCCACCAAGGATGAGCGTCGTTGGGAGCAGCTGTTGTCACCAGAGTCGAGCATTGGTCTCACGTTCCAGCAGGCGAGTTTCAGAATTTTTCTTTTCCCACCTTTTGAAGTGAGTTAAGGAGTTTGCGTTTCCTTCTCTGCCCTAGTTTGACCACATTAAGAGATGCCCGTTGACCACGGCAAGCCAACTGGGAGGTAGGGAGACGAGTATTTGGCTAGGCCATCTTCTAGGCCCTGTTCCAATTTCAGAGCAAGCACTGCTGTCCTTCAAAAAGGCTGCTTAGTCGCTCGGGGTGCTACCGGGTGATGATGTCGTCTCTAGGTCATCAAAACAAACAATATCCTGAGCCACCCGCATGCAGGATTGGAACTGCAGCTGCCAATGCCATCTTGCACCTGCCGTTTTTGCCTCTTTCCCGTCGCTACTGGACTTGTTATAGTTGGGGTGAATGGATTTCTTTCCTGCCTGTGCAGTGCTGTTTTGGAGTACAGTTTGCGCTGACTGAACCCACCCTTTAAGCCTGGAGCTCATCTGTCATGGAACAGTGAACTGGGATGGCAGCAGCAAGGTCTCCAAGCCATAGGTTTGGATTCAGAGTTTACCTCTCCTCGGTGGGTTGCCGACTAAGAATGGAAGGGACCCTCCTTCCCTTGCTATTTTATCCATAGCTGGTATACCAATAATCGTAGCCCACGCAACATGCTGTGGTACGCCCTTGGTCCAGAACATGATGGTCACTTGAGCCGCTTGGAATCCTTCCGCCCTGGCTGTTACCTTTATAGAACAGTACAGCACAGTACAGGCCCTTTAGCCCACGATGTTGTGCTGACCCTTTAACCTACTCTAAGATCAAACTACCTACGTACCCTTCATTCTACTATCATCCATGTACCTATCCAAGAGTCGCTTAAATGTCCCTAATGTATCTGCTTCTACTACCACCGCTGGCAGTGCATTCCACGCACCCACCACTCTCTGTGTAAAGAACCTACCTCTGACATCTCCCCTAAACCTTCCTCCAATCACCTTAAAATTATGCCCCCTGGTGATAGCCCTTTCCGCCCTGGGAAAAAGTCTCTGGCTATCCACTCTATCTATGCCTCTCATCATCTTGTACACCTCTATCAAGTCACCTCTCATCCTTCTTCGCTCCAATGAGAAAAGCTCTAGCTCCCTCAACCTTTCTTCATAAGACATGCCCTCCAGTCCAGGCAGCATCCTGGTAAATCTCCTCTGCACCCTCTCTAAAGCTTCCACATCCTTCCTATAATGAGGCGACCAGAACTGAACACAATATTCCAAGTGTGGTCTAACCAGGGCTTTATAGAGCTGCAGCATAACCTCGCGGCTCTTAAACTCAATCCCCCTGTTAATGAAAGCCAACACCCCATACGCCTTCTTAACAACCCTATCAACTTGGGTGGCAACTTTGAGGGATCTATGGATGTGAACCCCAAGATCCCTCTGTTCCTCCACACTGCCAAGAATCCTGTCTTTAAGCCTGAATTCTGCATTCAAATTCGACCTTGCAAAATTAATCACTTCACACTTTTCCAGGTTGAACTCCATCTGCCACTTCTCAGCCCAGCTCTGCATCCTGTCAATGTCCCGTTGCAACCTACAACAGCCCTCCACACTATCCACAACTCCAGCAACCTTTGTGTCATCGGCAAACTTACTAACCCAGCCTTCCACTTCCTCATCCAAGTCATTTATAAAAATCACAAAGAGCTGAGGTCCCAGAACAGATCCCTGCGGAACACCACTGGTCACCGAGCTCCAGGCTGAATACTTTCCATCTACTACCACCCTCTGTCTTCTATGGGCCAGCCAATTCTGTATCCAGACAGCCAAATTTCCCTGTATCCCATGCCTCCTTACTTTCTGAATGAGCCTACCGTGGGGAACCTTATCAAACGCCTTGCTAAAATCCATATACACCACATCCACTGCTCTTCCTTCATCAATGTGTTTTGTCACATCCTCAAAGAATTCAATAAGGCTTGTGAGGCATGACCTGCCCCTCACAAAGCCATGCTGACTATCTCTAATCAAACTATGCTTTTCCAAATAATCATAAATCCTGTCTCTCAGAATCCTCTCCAATAATTTGCCCACCACTGACGTAAGACTGACTGGTCTGTAATTCCCAGGGTTATCCCTATTCCCTTTCTTGAACAAGGGAATAACATTTGCCACCCTCCAATCATCTGGTACTACTCCAGTGGATAGTGAGGATGCAAAGATCATCGCTTAAGGCGCGGCAATCTCTTCCCTCGCTTCCCGTAATGCCCTTGGGTATATCCCGTCTGGCCCCAGGGACTTATGTCTTTCAAAATTTCCAGCACATCCTCCTTCTTAACATCAACCTGTTCGAGCATATCAGCCTATTTCACGCTGTCCTCACAAACGACAAGGTCCCTCTCACTAGTGAATACTGAAGCAAAGTATTCATTAAGGACCTCCCCTACCTCCTCCGACTCCAGGCACAAGTTCCCTCCACTATCCCTGATGGGCCCTACCCTAACTCTGGCCGCCATCTTGTTCCTCACATAAGTGCAGAACGCCTTGGGATTTTCCTTAATCCTACCCGCCAAGACTTTTTCATGTCCCCTTCTAGCTCTCCTAAGTCCATTCTTCAGTTCCTTCCTGGCTACCTTGTAACCCTCTAGGGCCCTGTCTGATCCTTGCTTCCTCAACCTTAAGTAAGCTTCCTTCTTCCTCTTGACTAGCTGTTCCACATCTCTTGTCATCCAAGGTTCCTTCACCCTACCATCCCTTCCTTGCCTCATCGGGACAAACCTATCCAGCAGTCGTAGCAAGTGCTCCCTAAACAACCTCCACATTTCTGTTGTGCATTTCCCTGAGAACATCTGTTCCCAATTTAAGCTCCCCAGTTCCTGCCTAATAGCATTGTAATTCCCCCTCCCCCAATTAAATATTTTCCCATCCCGTCTGCTCCTATCCCTCTCCATGACTATAGTAAAAGTCAGGGAGTTGTGATCACTATCACCGAAATGCTCTCCCACCGAGAGATCTGCCACCTGGCCTGGTTCGTTGCCAAGCACCAAATCCAACATAGCCTCCCCTCTAGTCGGCCTATCTACATATTGAGTCAGGAAACCTTCCTGGACACACCTGACAAAATCTGCTCCATCCAAACTATTTGCACTAAGGACGTTCCAATCAATATTAGGAAAGTTGAAGTCACCCATGACAACAACCCTGTTACTTCTGCACCTTTTCAAAATCTGCCTCCCAATCTGTTCCTCCGTGTCTCTGTTGCTATTGGGGGGGTCTATAGAAAACTCCCAATAAAGTGACTGCTCCTTTCCTGTTTCTGACTTCCACCCATACCGACTCAGTAGATAAACCCTCCTCGACGACCTCCCTTTCTGCAGCTGTGATACTATCCCTGATTAGCAATGCCACTCCCCCACCTCTTTTACCTCCTTCCCTATTCCTTTTGAAACATCTAAACCCCGGAACATCCATTCCTGTCCCTGTGATATCCAAGTGTCCGTAATGGCCACAACATCGTAGCTCCAAGTACTGATCCATGCTCTAAGTTCATAACCCTTATTCCTGACACTTCTTGCGTTAAAATAGACACACTTCAACCCATCATACTGGCTGCAACTTTGCCCTGTCAACTGTCTAACCTTCCTCACAGACTCTCTGCTCTCTGTATCTGCCTGTTCAACAGCTACCCCATCCACTGATCCGTAGCTCCGGTTCCCATCCCCCTGCCAAACTAGTTTAAACGCTCCCGAAGAGCTCTAGCAAACCTCTCGCCCAGGATATTGGTGCCCCTCCAGTTCAGATGCAACCCGTCCTTCTTGTACAGGTCCCACATTCCCCAGAAGGTATCCCAATGATCCACATATCTGAAGCCCTCCCTCCTACACCAGCTCTGTAGCCACGTGTTCAGCTGTACTCGCTCTCTGTTTCTAGCCTCACTGGCACGTGGCACCGGTATCAATCCTGAGATTACTACTCTGCTCGTCCTGCCTTTTAGCTTCCAACCTAACTCCCTATATTCGCTTTTCAGGTCCTCAACCCTTTTCCTAGCTATGTCATTGGTACCGATGTGTACCACGACTTCTGGCTGCTCCCCCTCCCTCTTAAGAATCCTGTAGACTCGATCCGAGACATCCCTGACCCTGGCACCCAGGAGGCAACATACCATTTATAAATAAAGACATCCTCCCAGGTGCTGTCCTGGTCATCATTTCTCCCCTCACTACGTTTCGCCTGTCATCTGAGACGATGTGCTGGGGTGTGGCACTTGGAGCCAGCAGTGAGAGCTGGGTGTAGATTCATCCAGTGATTCAAGTCCATCCTACAAATTCTCGGAGCAAGGCAGCCTGACAGAACAAAACGCTGTCTACACCCTCTATTGGTCAGGCAGACCTCAAGGTGAACAGTGCCTCTTTGGTGTTGGCTTCATGGAGAAGACTACTATCGCCCACTAAACTTTAAAGCCTGCCAGTTGGCCACTCTGAATGCATCCTGTCCCTGCGCCTGCCCCTCCAAACCAGCAGCATGCAACCCTCATCAGTGTTTATGCTCCAACACTGAAGGCTAACCCAGCTGACAAAGATAAGTTCTACACAGATCTCCGTGAATTCATCCAGAATGCCCCTCCCCAGAACAAAATTGTCGTCCTTGGCGATTTCAATGCCAGAGTGGGCCGTGACAGCCTGGCATGGAAAGGAGTGCTCGGAAACCATGGAGTTGGAAACTGAATGAAAATGGACATTTACTCTTGGAACTCTTTGCAGAAAAGCAGCTGGTGGCGTAGTGGTATTGTCGCTGGACTAATAAACCGGAGACCCAGCATATTACGCTGGGTACATGGGTTCGAATCCCACCACAGCAGAAGGTGGAATTTGTACTCAATTAATTTTTTTAAAAATCCGGAATTAAAAAGCTAGACTAATGATGACCATGAAACGATTGTCGATTGTTGTAACAACCCATCTGGTTCGCGAATGTCTTTTAGGGAAGGAAATCTGCTGTCCTTACCTGGTCTGGCCTACATGTGACTCCAGACCCACAGCAATGTGGTTGACTCTTGCCCTCTGAAATGGCCTAGCAAGCCACTCAATTGTATCTAACAGCTACGAAGTCAATAAAAAGGAATGAAACCGGACGGATCACCCGGCATCAACTTAGGCACCAGAAACGACTATGGCAAACCCAGACCTGTTGACCCTGCGAAGTCCTCCTTACTAACATCTTGGGGCTTGTGCCAAAGTTGGGAGAGCTGTCCCATAGACTAGTCAGGCAACAGCCCGACATAGTCATACTCATGGAGTCATACCTTACAGACAATGTCCCAGACACTGCCATCGCTATCCCTGGGTATGGCCTGTCCCACTGGAAGGACAGACCCAGCAGAGGTAGTGGCACAGTGGTACACAGTAGGCAGGGAGTTGCCCTGGGAGTCCTCAACATCAAATCCGGACCCCATGAAGTCTCATGGCATCAGGTCAAACATGGACAAGGTAACCTCCTGATTACCACCTGCCGCCCTCCCTCAGCTGATGAGTCAGTACTCCTCCATGTTGAACACCACTTGGAGGAAGCACTGAGGGTGGCAAGGGCGCAGAATGTACTCTGGGTGGGGGACTTCAATGTCCGTCACCAAGAGTGGCTCGGTAGCACCACTACTGACCCAGCTGGCCGTGTCCTAAAGGACATTGCTGCTAGACTGGGTCTGCGGCAGATGGTGAGGGAACCAAGAAGAGGAAAAAATATACTTGACCTCGTCCTCACTGATCTGCCTGCCGCAGATGCATCTGTCCATGACAGTATTGGTAGGAGTTACCACCGCACAGTCCTTGTGGGGATGAAGTCCCGCCTTCACATTGAGGATACCATCCATTGTGTTGTGTGGCACTGTCACTGCTAAATGGGACAGATTTTGAACAGATCTAGCAATGCAAAACTGGGCATCCATGAGGCGCTGTGGGCCATCAGCAGCAGCAGAATTGTACTCAACCACAATCTATGACCTCATGGTCCGGCATGTCCCCCACTCTACCATTACCATTAAGCCAGGAGACCAACCCTGGTTCAATGAAGAGTGCAGGAGGGCATGTCAGCAGCAGCACCAGGCATACCACAAAATGAGGTGTCAACCTGGTGAAGTTACAGCAAGGGACTACTTGCATGCCACACTGCGTAAGCAGCATGCGATAGAGCTAAGCGATCCCATAACCAGATCTAAATCTAGATCAGATCTAAACTCTGTAGTCCTGCCACGTCCAGCCGTGAATGGTAGTGGACAATTAAACAACTAACTGGAAGATGTGGCTCCACAAATATCCCCATCCTCAATGATGGAGGAGCCCAGCACATCAGTGCGAAAGTTAAGGCAGTAGCATTTGCAACAGTCCTCAGCCAGAAGTGCCGAGTTGATGATCCATCTCGGCCTCCTCCTGAAGTCCCCAGTATCTCAGATGCCAGACTTCAGCCAATTCGATTCACTCCGCGTGATATCAATAAATGACTGAAGGCACTGAATACTGCAAAGGCTATGGGCCCTGACAATATTCCAACAATAACATTGAAGACCTGTGCTCCAGAACTTGCCGCCCCCCTAGCCAAGCTGTTCCAGTACAGCTACAACACTGGCATCTACCTGGCAATGTGGAAAATTTCCCAGTATGTCCTGTACACAAAAAGCAGGACAAGTCCAATCCAGCCAATTACCACCCCATCAGTCTACTCTCAATCATCAGTAAAGTGATGGAAGGCGTCATCAACAGTGCTATTAAGCGGCACTTGCTTAGCAATAACCTGCTCAGTGATGCTCAGTTTGGGTTCCGTCAGGGCTACTCAGCTCCTAACCACATTACAGCCTTGGTTCAAACATGGTCAAAAGAGCAGAACTCAAAAGGTGAGGTGAGAGTGACTGCCCTTGACATCAAGGCAGCATTTGACTGAGTATAACATCAAGGAATCCAAGCAAAACTGAAGTCAATAGGAATCGGGGAAAAGTCTCCACTGGTTGGAGTTATACTTAGAGGAAGATGGTTGTGGTTGTTGGAGGTCAATCATCCGAGCTCCAGAACATTACTGCAGAACTTCTTCAGGGTAGTGTCCTAGGCCCAACCATCTTCAGCTCCTTCATCAATGACTTTACTTCAATCATTAGGTCAGAAGTGGGGATGTTCGCACCATTCGCGACTCCTCAGATACTGAAGCAGTCCGTGTAGAAATGCAGCAAGACCTGGACGATATCCGGGCTTGGGCTGATAAGTGGCAAGTAACATGCCTGCCACACAAGTGCCAAGCAATGACCATCTCCAACAAGAGAGAATCTAACCATCTCCCCTTGACATTCAATGGTATTACCATCGCTGAATCCCCCACTATCAACATCCTAGGGGCTGCCATTGACAAGAAACAGAACTGGAGTAACCATATAAATACCGTGGCTACAAGAGCAGGTCAGAGGCTAGGAATCCTGCAGCGAATATCTCATCTCCTGACTCCCCAAAGCCTGTCCACCATCTACAAGTCAGGAGTGTAATTGAATACTCTCCACTTGCCTGGATGAGTGCAGCTGAAAGCAGCCCACTTGATTGGTACCCCATCCATAAACATTCACTCCACCGACGCACAGTGGCAGCAGTGTGTACCATCTACAAGATGCACTGCAGCAATGCACCAAGGCTCTTTAGACAGCACCTTCCAAACCTGAGACCTCTACCAACTAGAAGGACAAGGGCAGCAAATGCATGGGAACACCAGCACCTGCAAGTTCCCTTCCAAGTCACACACCATCCTCATTTGGAACTATATCACCATTCCTTCGCTGTCGCTGGGTCAAAATCCTGGAACTCTCTTCCTAACAGCGCTGTGGGTGTACCTACCTCACATGGACTGCAGCGGTTCAGGAAGGCAGCTCACCACCTTCTCAAGGGCAAATAGTGATGGGCAATAAATGGTGGCCTAGCCACTGACGCCCACATCCCATGAATGAATTTTTAAAAACCTTTCAATATAAAGATCACTTCAAGACCACGTGGATGCACCCCTACTCTAAACACTGGCACCTGATAGTTTACATTTTGGTGTGACCTAAAGGATGTCCTGCATACTGGAATCATGCCCAGTGCTGACTGTCATACAGATCACCAGCTCGTTTGTTCAAAGCTGAACTTCCACTTCAAGCCTAAGCCCAAGAACAGACCCAGAGACAACCCATCGAAGAAATTTCGAGTCAGCAACTTGCAAACCTCATCTTGCAGAGATAGATATCAAGCAACCTTACAGACTAGACTGGAATATCCTGATCTCACTGTTGATTCCACTCCAGATGAACTCTGGGAACACATCAAAGCTGCAGTACTGGATACTTCCAATGAGGTTAGCGGACCCAGCACCAAGAAAAGTAGGGACTTGTTTGATGAAAATGACAAGGAAATTCGAGTTCTGCTAAAGATAAAAAGGTCATCAGGCTCATCCGGCACAGAAAAAGACAGCCTACTGTCAAGTATGCAGCACCCTTCATTGTAAACTGAGGAACATCCAAAATGACTGGTGGATCGCACTTACGGAAAAATTCAACTGTATGCTGATGCTGGTGAAATAAATTTCCATGTAGCACTAAAATCTGTCTGTGACCCAGCACATCAAACCTAAAACCTGCTGAGGAACATCGATGGCAAGACCCTACACACTGACAAGGAGTCAGTCCTGGATCGCTGTTCGCAGCACTTTGAAACTCTCTTCAGCACCAATTGCACAGTGCAATGATACTGCTATCAATCGCATCCAACAACAGCCTGTCAAAGAAGAACTGGATGAGAGCCCAACTCTGGAGGAAACTGTGACCACCATCAACCAGATGAAGAACAGTAAAGCCCCCGGAGCCAATGGAATTCCACCCGAAGTCTTGAAGCATGGTGGCCTTGCCCTATACACCAAGCTCCATGAGTTTTTCACAGCCTGCTGGGAACAGGGCAGGATTCCACGGGATCTTCGTGATGCTGTTATCACCCTGTACAAAAACAAAGGAGAAAAATCAGACTGCTCCAACTACTGTGGGATCACCCTCCTTTCTATTGCTGGGAAGATCCTGGCTAGAACACTTCTGAACAGGCTTGTGCCAACCATTGCGGAAGAAAATCTCCCAGAGAGCCAGTGTGGTTTCAGAGCAAATAGAGGCACCATAGACATAGTATTTGCACTCAGACAATTACAAGTGTTGTGAGCAAAGCAAAGGCCTGTACGTCACTTTCGTAGAGCTCACCAAGGCATTCGACACTGTGAGCAAAGGTGGACTTGGGAAAATCCTTGAAAAACTTGGATGCCCACCCAGGTTCCTGGCCATGGTGAAGCAGTTTCATGAAAATCAGTACGGATAAGTCAAGCAAAACAGCGACCTCCCAAGTCCCTTCCGTATCTCCAATGGCGTGAAGCAGGGATGTGTGCTGGCCCCATCCCTGTTCACCATCTTTTTCTGCACGATACTGCAGCAGGTAACAAAAGACCCTAAGGAGGGAGTTAATGTACACTTCCGGACTGAGGGAGGCCTTTTCAACCTCGGGCATCTTCAGGCTCACACAAAGACGCAAAAAAAGCTCATCTGTAAACTTTCTTTCACCGGTGACTGTGCTCTCCTGGCCCACAGTCAGTCAGACCTACAGCGTATAACAACACATTTTTCTGAGGCGGCACAACTCTTCGGACTAAAAATTAGTTTAAAGAAAACTGAAGTCCTGCATCAGCCTGCAGCCCAAGAAGAATATAGACCACCAATCATTGTCATAGAGGGAACTGAGCTGAATATCGTCAAGCAATTTACTTATTTGGGGAGCGTCATCTCGTTTGATGACGCTCCCCAAATAATAGACTCCCAAACTGTAGTGATGATGTTGGGAATGGCATTAAACAGGAAATTAGAGATGCATGTGATAAAGGAACATCTGTAATTATGGGTGATTTTAATCTGCATATAGATTGGGCATATCAAATTAGTCACAATACAGTAGGGGAGGAATTCTTGGAGTGTATACAGGATGGTTTTCTGGACCAATACGTTGAGGAACCAACTAGAGAACAGGCCATCCAAGATTGGGTATTGTGTAATGAGAGAGGAATAATTGACAATGTAGTGGTGCGAGACCCCTTGGGGATGAGTGACCATAATATGATAGAATTCTTCATCAAGATGGAGTTGATTCTGAGACTAAGGTCCTGAATCTTAGTAAAAGAAACTACAAAGGTATGAGGCGTGAGTTGGCTATGACGGATTGGGAAACGTTACTTAAAGGGATAACGGTGGATAGGCAATAGCAAACATTTAAATAGCGCATGGATGAACTGCAACAATTGTTTATCCCTGTCTGGCGCAAAAGTGAAACGGGAAATGTAGTCAAACCATGGCTTACAAGGGAAATTAGAGATAGCATTAGATCCAAGAAAGAGGCATATAAATTTGCCAGGAAAAACAACAGACCTGAGGATTGGGAGCAGTTTAGAATTCAGCAAAGGAGGACCAAGGGATTGATTAAGAAGGGGAAAATAGAGTACGAGAGCAAGCTAGCGGGGAACATAAAAACTGACTGTAAAAGTTTCTATAGGTATGTGAAGACAAATGTAGGCCCCTTACAGTCAGAAACAGGGGAATTTATTATGGGGAACAAAGAAATGGCTGACCAACTAAATGCATACTTTGGTTCTGTCTTCACAAAGGAGGACACAAATATCATACCAGAAATGTTGGGAAACATAGGGCTTAGTGCGGGAGAGGAACTGAAGGAAATCAGCATTAGTAGAGAAATGGTGTTGGGGAAATTGATGGGATTGAAGGCCGATAAATCCCCAGGGCCTGATAGTATGCATCCCAGAGTACTTAAGGAAGTGGCCCTAGAAATAGTGGATGCATTGGTGGTCATCTTCCAAGATTCTATAGACTCTGGAACAGTTCCTACAGATTGGAGGGTAGGTAATATAACCCCACTATTTAAAAAGGGAGGTCGAGAGAAAGCAGGGAATTATGGACCAGTCAGCCTGACGTCGGTAGTGGGGAAAATTCGAGAGTCCATTATCAAAGATTTTATAGCAAAGCACTTGGAGAACAGTGGTAGAATCGGGCAGAGTCAGCATGGATTTACGAAAGGGCAATCATGCTTGACAAATCTACGAGAATTCTTCGAGGATGTAACTAGTAGATTTGATGACGGGGAGCCAGTGGATGTGGTTTATTTGGACTTTCAGAAGGCTTTCGACAAAGTCCCACATAACAGTTTGTAAAATTAAAGTGCATGGGATTGGGGGTAGTGTGTTGCGATGGATAGAAAATTGGTTGGCAGACAGGAAACAAAGAGTCGGGATAAATGGGTCTTTTTCCAAATGGCAGACAATGACTAGTGGGGTACCGCAGGGATCAGTGCTAGGACCCCAGCTATTCACAATATATATTAATGATTTAGATGAAGGAACTAAATGTAATATCTCCAGATTTGCAGATGACACAAAACTGGGTGGGAGGGTGAGTTGTGAGGAGGATGCAGAGAGGCTTCAGGGTGATTTGGACAAGTTGAGTGAGTGGGCAAATGCATGGCAGATGCAGTATAATGTAGATAAATGTGAGGTTATCCACTTTGGTAGCAAAAACAGGAATGCAGATTATTATCTGAACCTCTGAACGACTATAAACTGAGAGAGGGGAATATGCAACGAGACCTGGATGTTCCCTCGTACACCAGTCGCTGAAGGTAAACAGGCGGTAAAAAAGGCAAATGGTATGTTGGCCTTCATAGCGAGAGGATTTGAGTACAGGAGCAGGGATGTCTTGCTGTAATTATACGGGGCCTTGTTGAGGTCACAACTGGAATATTGTGTGCAGTTTTGGTCTCCTTATCCGAGGAAGTATGTTCTTGCTATAGAGGGAGTTCAGCAAAAGTTTACCAGACTGATTCCTGGGATAGCAGGACTGACGTATAAGGAGAGATTGAGTCGGTTAGGATTATATTCGCTGGAGTTCAGAAGAGTGAGGGGGGATCTCATAGAAACCTATAAAATTCGAACAGGACTTGACAGGGTAGATGCAGGAAGGATGTTCCCGATGGTGGGGGAGTCCAGAACCAAGGGTCATAGTCTAAGGATACGGGGTAAACCATTCAGGACTGAAATGAGGAGAAATTTCTTCACCCAGAGAGTGGTGAGCCTGTGGAATTCGCTACCACAGAAAGCAGTTGAGGCCAAAACATTGTATGTTTTCAAAAAGGAGTTAGATATAGCTCTTCGGTCTAAAGGGATCTAAGGGTATGGGACGAAAGTGGGAACAGGTTACTGAGTTGGATGATCAGCCATGATCATAATGAATGGCGGAGCAGGCTCGAAGGGCCGAATAACCGACTCTTGCTCCTATTTTCTATGTTTCTATTTTGATGCCACCATAGACAAGGAAGTGGACAATAGGCTTTCAAAAACAAACAGTACATTCGGCAGACTGTACAAAAGTGTGTGGAGCGACCAAACTCAGTGTACAAAGCCATAGTCCTCACTACCGTTCTGTATGGCGCTGAGTCATGGGTCCTATAACGTTGTCATGTATGTATTCTAGAGTGCTTCCATCAGCGTTGACTCCGCAGCATCCTCAAGATCCGCTGGCAGGATCGCAAATCAAATATTGAAGTTTTGGTAAGTCACTTGATCCTTACCTAGTCAGGACATTATTGTATTCCCTTAAAACCTGATGTTTCTCATCAGAATGTTGAACAGTATTAATAGCATTAAGTGACAGGAATCAGGGAAGAAAATTTTTTAAAGTTAGATAGACAATTTGCTCACCTTGTCAAAGGATGAAATCCTGCTAAAAGATGAAGTCTATATGAGGCTAGTAGAGACTATCGACAATTGTGAAATCTGTAGTAATATTGAAGGATATTGCCACATCCTATAGTGAGCCTCCCGTTGGCATGTGACTTTAATGAGGTAGTTGCTATAGGTGTAAAGATATTGGACACAGACAAATAGTTTTTTTTTTTAGAGATACAGCACTGAAACAGGCCCTTCGGCCCACCGAGTCTGTGCCGAACATCAACCACCCATTTATACTAATCCTACACTAATCCCATATTCCTACCAAACATCCCCACCTGTCCCTATATTTCCCTACCACCTACCTATACTAGTGACAATTTATAATGGTCAATTTACCTATCAACCTGCAAGTCTTTTGCTTGTGGGAGGAAACCGGAGCACCCGGAGGAAACCCACGCAGACACAGGGAGAACTTGCAAACTCCACACAGGCAGCACCCGGAATTGAACCCGGGTCCCTGGAGCTGTGAGGCTACGGTGCTAACCACTGCGCCACTGTGCCGCCCACAACGTTGAAGAAAATCATCCGCATCGTTGTAGTTTTAATTCTACATTTTATAGACTTCCTACAATAATACATTTTGTGAGGCCAAAAGGGTTATAGACAAAATTATGGAGAAATAGGTAGAAGCTCAACTTGGGGCACCAGCAAAGTTTGACTGATAACAAAGGGGAATTTGCCAATGAAGACTTCAGGGACATGTTCAGAGAATATCTTGGTCATGAATTTCTTTTGGGCCTCCTTATCTCGAGAGACAATGGGTAAGCGCCTGGAGGTGGTCAGTGGTTTGTGAAGCAGCGCCTGGAGTGGCTATAAAGGCCAATTCTGGAGTGACAGGCTCTTCCACAGGTGCTGCAGAGAAATTTGTTTGTTGGGGCTGTTGCACAGTTGGCTCTCCCCTTTCGCCTCTGTCTTTTTTCCTGCCAACTACTAAGTCTCTTCGACTCGCCACAATTTAGCCCTGTCTTTATGGCTGCCCGCCAGCTCTGGCGAATGCTGGCAACTGACTCCCACGACTTGTGATCAATGTCACACGATTTCATGTCGCGTTTGCAGACGTCTTTATAACGGAGACATGGACGGCCGGTGGGTCTGATACCAGTGGCGAGCTCGCTGTACAATGTGTCTTTGGGGATCCTGCCATCTTCCATGCGGCTCACATGGCCAAGCCATCTCAAGCGCCGCTGACTCAGTAGTGTGTATAAGCTGGAGGTGTTGGCCGCTTCAAGGACTTCTGTGTTGGAGATATAGTCCTGCCACCTGATGCCAAGTATTCTCCGAAGGCAGCGTCATGAATACTGCAGTTGAATACTTTTAACAATGAACTTTATGAAAGGAGTCATGCTATGGTTGATGAAATTCTGCATAAAATTTTAGCTGATAACCAGACTCTAAATTGACAACTGCCCTGACATGGGCGATTCATGCAAACAATTCACTCCAGATGGTTGGAGATAGTCTCTATCAATTAGTCTGTGGATGAAGTCCCAAATTGCCTCTGTTCTGTGCGCTAGTCCTCCTGCTCTAGAATGTACCACAGTTAGTTCCATTTTGTCAGCACATTTAAGTCCTTTCCATGCAGGGAAATATGCTCTAAGTATGAGGACTCTGAGAAAATTTGGAGAGCACTGAGGCATTATATAAGACCATCTGAGACAGCGTTCCATTCAGGAGATTTAGTATACTAAAAAAGAGAGTGTCATAGGGAATGGAAAGGCTGTGTTAAGGTAATATGTTGTGATGGTAAGACAGTACTTATCAAACACGACTAACCATTAAGGTTCATTCTTTACAATTAATCAGAATTAATTACAAAATCTTGCCATCTGAGCAGCTGATAGAAGTAAACAAGGCACTGTTATTGGCCAAGCAAATACTTTCCATTTCAGACACTCCATGTCAACATCAAACACTTTCAGGGCATGGACAACTCAAATTAGATGCAACGTAAGGCATTCTCTGCATTGTACTGTCAAACACACCCAGAGCAGGTATGGCATGGGTTACATACAGAGTAAAGTGTGAGATGATTCACTTCGGAAGGAGTAACAGGATTGCAGAATACTGGGCTAATGGGAAGATTCTTGGTAGTGTAGATGAGCAGAGAGATCTTGGTGTCCAGGTACATAAATCCCTGAAAGTTGCCACCCAGGTTAATAGAGCTGTTAAGAAGGCATATGGTGTGTTAGCTTTTATTAGTAGGGGGATCGAGTTCAGGAGCCACGAGGTCATGCTGCAGCTGTACAGAACTCTGGTGCGGCCGCACCTGGAGTATCGCGTGCAGTTCTGGTCACCGCATTATAGGAAGGATGTGGAAGCTTTGGAAAAGGTGCAGAGGAGATTTACTAGGATGTTGCCTGGTATGGAGGGAAGGTCTTACGAGGAAAGGCTGAGGGACTTGAGGTTGTTTTCGTTAGAGAGAAGGAGGAGAAGAGGTGACTTAATTGAGACATATAAGATAATCAGAGGGTTGGACAGGGTGGATAGTGAGAGCCTTTTTCCTCGGATGGTGATGGCAAACACGAGGGGACATAGCTTTAAGTTGAGGGGTGATAGATATAGGACAGATGTCAGAGGTAGTTTCTTTACACAGAGAGTAGTAGGGGCGTGGAACTCCCTGCCTGCAACAGTAGTAGACTCGCCAACTTTAAGGGCATTTAAGTGGTCATTGGATAGACATATGGATGAAAATGGAATAGTGTAGGTCAGATGGTTTCACAGGTCGGCGCAACATCGAGGGCTGAAGGGCCTGTACTGCGCTGTAATGTTCTATTCTATTCTATTCTATTCTAAGTGGGTGATGGTATGGCTTGTTCCCATTTTTCACCTCCCAACTGACCACAGCAAGTGTTTCTGTTACTATTGTTTTTAACCCCTTGTGTATTATTAGTGTTTCCTAACAACGCTGCCAAGTGACGATGTCATCACTGTGGTACAATCTGTGCATATGCGCGCAACGCATTCATCCTTGTGAACGCGCAAAATCCACTCGAGCTTTGCCAGTACTAACGCACGCATGTGCGCGCATCCATCATCACGCAAAGGGACGTCAGCTTCCAGTGCAAGTTCTGGAAAGTGGCCTCATTTGCCACTTCTCTTCCCCGCTCCCTCCTGCAATTGGCGCCTCAATTGCCGCTTCCCTTCTCCACTCCCTCGCCCATTCTCTCCCGCACCTGACTGGTCGCTGCTTCATCCTGCCGCTCGCTTTCAGCTTCGTCACCAGCACCCTGCCATCCCAGGAACAAGTCTGGTGAAACTTCGTTGCACTCCCTCTATGGCAATAATATCCTTCCTAAGGTAAGGGGACCAAAACTGCACACAGTACTCCAGGTGCAGTATAACCAAGGTTCTAGACAATTGAAGTAAGACTTCACTACTCCTGTACTCAAATTCTCTTGTGATAAAGGCTAACATACTATTAGCCTTAATTGCTTGTGGCACCTGCATGTTAGCTTTCAGTGAGTTGTTGACAAGGGTACCTCAGTCCCTTTGTACACCTACACTTTCTAATCTCTTACCATTTAAGAAATACTCTGCACATCAGTTCTTCCTATCAAAGTGGATAACCTCACATTTTTGCACATTATATTCCATTTACCATGATCTTACCCACTCACTAAGTCTGTCCAAATCCCCTTGAAGCCGCTTTGCATCTTCCCCACAACACACATTCCTACCTAGTTTTGTGTCACCTGCCAGAAGTAGAGACAGACACACAGTAATCATTTAGCTTCTCTGCCATTTCTCTATTCCCCATTATAAATTCTCTTGACTCAGCCTGTAATGGACTCATATTTGCCTTGGCCAAACATTTCCTTTTTACATACCTGTAGAAGCTTTTACAGTCCAATTTTGTTTTTTGCTAGTTTACATTCATATTCTATTCTCCCTTTATCAGTTTCTTCATCCTCTGCTGTATTCTAAAATCCTCCCAATCCTCAGGTTAATGACTATTTCTGGCAACTTTATAAGTCTTTTCTTTTAATCTTACACAATCCTTAACTTCCTTTGTTAGCCACGGCTGACTGCCTTTACTTTTGGGATTTTGGTGCCTTGAAGGAATGTATAGTTGCTGTAAACTATGTAATATTTCTTTAAAGACTATCCATTGCCTATGTACTGTCATACCTTTTATTGTATTTTCCCAATCCACCTCAGCCAATTCGCCCCTCATACCTTCATAATTTCCTTTGTCAAATTTAACACTCTGGCTTCACATTGAACTACCTCACTTTCAAACAGAATGTAACATTTTATCATATGATGGTCACTCATCCCTAAAGGTTCTTTTACAACAAAATTATTAATTAGCTCTTTCTCATTACATAATACTAGATCTAAAATAGCCTGCTCTGTAGTCGGTTCCTCAACATATTGCTGTAGAAAACCATTCCTAACACATTCCAGAAACTCGTCCTCCACAGCATTAGTGTTCATTAGGTTTACCCAGTCCATATGCAGATTGATGTCACCCATGATTACTGTATTACCCATGCTACATGCTTCCCTAATCTCCTGATTAATACCGTGGCCCACACTACCACTATTGTTTGGTGGCCTATAAACAACTCCTACCAATATTTGCTGCCCCTTGCTGTTCCTTAGCTCCATCCAAACAGATTCCACATTTTGTTCTTCCGATCTGAGATCCTCCCTTACTAATGTACTGATCCCATCACTTATTATCAGTGCAACACTGTCACCTTTTCCTTTTTGCTTGTCCTTCCTAAATGTCGAATATCATTGAATTTTCAGTTCCCAGTCTTGGTCACCCTGTAGCCACGTTTCCGTAATGGCAATTAGATCATATCCATTTACCTCTATTTGTGCTTTGAAATCATCCAGTTGCAAATGCTGCATGCATTCAGATAGAGTGCCCTTAACCTTGCCGTCTTGACATGATTCTGCACTCAGCCTAGTTGATGCTTGCCGTTGTTTCGCCTACCTTCTAATGTTGCTTGCTACTTTTCTACCTCCTGTTACCAGCTTTACTTTCTTCCAATTGAGCTACCCCTCAGGTTCCCATCCCCCTGACAAGCTAGTTTAAACCCTCCCCAACAGCACTAGCACATCTCCCTGTGAGGATATTAATTCCAGTTCTGTTAGGGTGTAGTCTGTCCACCTTGTACAGGTCCCACCTGCCCCAGAACTGGTCCTAATGCCTCAGAAATCTGATGCCACATGTTCAATCGATCAGTCCTCCAATTCCTATGCTCACTAGCCTGCGGCACTGTCAGCAATCCTCAAATTACTGCTCTGTGATATCCTCAACCCTGGCACCACGGAGGCAACATACCATCCTGGAGTAACATTTACTGCCACAGAAACACCTGTCTGATTGCAATTATTGTATACCCTTTCACTGTTGCTTTTCCGCTCTTCTTCCTTCCCTTCTGTGCATCTGAGCCACCCGTGGTGCCACAGACTTTGCTTTGGCTGCGCTCCCCTGACGGGCCATTGCCCTCACCAGTATCCAAAATGGAAAACCAATTAGCAAACAAGATTGACTTGGGACTCTTGCTCTGCCTGCCTGGTTCTCTTAGACTGCCTGGCGGTCCCCCATTCCCTCTTTGCCTGCATGCTCCTAACCTGCAGTTTGACCACCTCCCTATACATGTGATCCAAGTATTCCTGTGCCTCGCAGATGCACAACCGTGACTCCAGCCACCGCTCCAGTTTCGAAACCCGAAGCTCAAGCTTCTGCAGCCTGTGGCACTTCCTGCAGATCTGTTCGTCTGGGACACATGGTGCGTCCATGACTTCCCACATAGGCAGGATGTGTATTTGTTTTCTTAATTTATAGTTCCCCTCCTTACTGAACTCCCTCACTTACCAAACTCCCTTCTTCACACTGTGTCCACCAGCAGCACTCAGTGCAGACAAACAGCACAGAGTCCCCTGAATTTATACTCCCTGAAAACAATGCTGTATCAGCTCTGCTAGAGCTCAGAAATCAGTTTAAGCTAGCTACTGAATAAACTAGCTACAGCTACTCTGAGAGCTTGTATACCCATTTAAAATTGTAAGAAACCTAACTTAAACAGGAATTTCAATTCATTGCTAAATGTAAACAAAACAAACACTAGACTTTGGAGAGATTAACCCTTAAAATCCAATCACTTACCAAACTCCCTTCTTCACACACTCTGTGCCCTCCAGCAGCACTCTGTGCAGACTTTTCATGAATGTCTGTTGGTTTCAGGATGAGTGTAATCGACACCTCAACCTGGAATGTATCCTTTTGTCCTTAACAGACAGTAAGACAGATTGATGGGGCGGCACAGTGGCGCAGTGGTTAGCACCGCAGCCTCACAGCTCCAGGGACCTGGGTTCGATTCCGGGTACTGCCTGTGTGGAGTTTGCAAGTTCTCCCTGTGTCTGCGTGGGTTTTCTCCGGGTGCTCCGGTTTCCTCCCACAAGCCAAAAGACTTGCGGGTTGGTAGGTAAATTGGCCATTAGAAATTGTCACTAGTATAGGTAGGTGGTAGGGAAATATAGGGACAGGTGGGGATGTTTGGTAGGAATATTGGATTAGTGTAGGATTAGTATAAATGGGTGGTTGATGTTCGGCACAGACTCGGTGGGCCGAAGGGCCTGTTTCAGTGCTGTATCTCTAATCTAATCTAATCGAATATATATGCCAGGTTTGCCTACCTTTGGCCGCTTTGCAGCAGATTGTCCACTTTTTAAAGGAAAAGCCAATTTATTAATAATTCTTTAGTTTGGTTCTGTGTATGGGGTGTTCAGATGGAGGTAGTACCCTTGTATTTTCAGTTAGCTGCATCCAATTTGTAGGTTGGACTGGAATCACTGGTCTTCATCTACATCCAGCTCTCACTGCTAGCTCCAAGTGCCACACCCCGGTACATGGTCTCAGCTGACAGGTGAAAAGTAGTAAGTGGAGAAATGATGAACATGACACCATGTGGGCGGATGTCTGATATTTCTTGATAAAGCTAATGCCCAGCGCGGAAGGATTCCAAGCAGCTGAAGTGACCATCATGTTCTGGACCAAAGGTGTACTACACCATATTGTGTGGACTACAATTATTGGTATACCAGCTATGGATAAATAGCAAGGGAAGGAGGGTTCTTTCAAGCCTTTGTCAGCAACCCACCTAGGAGAGGGAAACTCTGAATCCAAACCTACAGTTTGGAGACCTTGATGCCGCCACCCTATTTCAATGGGCCACATGAAATCAGCTCCAGGCCTAAAGGGTGGGGTCAGTCAGCATAAATTGTACTTCACTTTAAAGCACCACTGCACAGGCAGGAAGGAAATCCATCCACCCCAACAATAACTCAACAACTAAGTCCAGTAGTGACGGGAAAGGGATGAAAACGGCAGGTGCAAGAGGGCACTGGCAGCCGCAGTTCCAATCCTGCATGCAGGCGGCTCAGGATATTGTTCGTTTTGATGATGACCTAGCATCCCGAGTGACCAAGCAGCCTTTTTGAAGGACAGCACTGCTTGCTCTGAAATTGGACAGGGTTTAGAAAAGGTGGCCTAAAGAAATACTTGTCTCCCTACCAGCCAGTTTGCTTGCCGCAGTCAAAGGACATCTCTTAATGCGGTCAAACCAGGATAGAGAAGGAAACGCGAACTCCTAACCTTGCTTCAAAAGGTGGGAAAAGAAGAAAAACTCTGAAAGTCGCCTGCTTGAACGTGAGAACAATGCTCGACTCTGGTGACAATAGCTGCCTCCAATGACGCTCATCCCTGGTGGCCGATGAGCAAGCCAGACTAGCGGCCCTGAGTGAGGTCTGCTTCTCAGAGCAAAACTGCCTGATGGAACACAACACTGGCTGCACCCCCTATTGGTCAGGTAGACCTCATTGTGAACAATGCCTCTTTGGTGTCGGCTTCATGGTGAAGACTATCACCACTAAACATTCAAGCCTGCCAATTGGCCATTCTGAACGCATAATGTCCCCGCACCTGCCCCTCCAAAACCAGCAGCATGCAACCCTCGTCAGCATTTATGCTCCAACCCTGAAGGCTAACCCAGCCGACAAAGGTAAGTCCTACAGAGATCTTCGTGAACTCATCCAGAATGCCCCTCCCAAGGACAAAATTGTCATCCTTGGCAATTTCAATGTCAGAATGGGCCGTGACAGCCTGGCATGGAAGGGAGTGCTCGGAAACTGTGGAGTTGGAAACTAATGAAAACAGATGTTTACTCTTAGAACTCTTTGCAGAAAAGCAGCTGTCCGTAGCCAACACCTTTTTTCAACAAAAAGATTACTTCAAGACCACATGGATGCATCCCCACTCTAAACACTGGCACCTGATAGATTACATCTTAGTGCGCCAGTGTGATCTTAAAGGATGTCCTGCATACTGGAGTCATGCCCAGTGCTGACTATCATACAGACTACCAGCTTGTTCGTTCAAAGCTGAACTTCCACTTCAAGCCTAAGCCCAAGAACAGACCTAGAGACAACACATCAAAGAAATTTTGAGTCAGCAACTTGCAAACCTCATCTTGCAGAGATAGATAACAAGCAACCTTACAGACTAGACTGGAACATCCTGATCCCACTGTTGATTCTACTCCAGATGAACTCTGGGAACACACCAAAGCTGCAGTATTGGATACTTCCAATGAGGTAATCGGACACCGCACCAAGAAAAATAGGGACTGGTTTGATGAAAATGACAAAGAAATTCAAGATCTGTTAAAAATAAAAAAGTCAGCTCATCAAGCACACCTGGCTCAGCCGGCCAGCCAAGAGAAAAAGACAGCCTACCCTCAAGCATACAGCACCCTTCAATGTAAACTGAGGAACATCCAAAATGACTGGTGGATCACACTTGCAGAAAAAACTCAACTGTACGCTGATAGTGGTGACCTCAGAAGTTTCTATGAAGCACTAAAGTCTGTCTATGGTCCAGCACATCAAACCCAAAACCCCCTGAGGAGTGCCAATGGCAAGACCCTACACACCAAACAAGGAGTCAGTCCTGGATCGCTGGTCGGAGCACTTTAAAACTCTCTTCAATGCCACGTGCACAGTGCATGATACTGCCAACAATCATATCCAACAACAGCCTGTCAAAGAAGAACTGGATGAGAGCCCAACTCTGGAGGAAACTGTGACCACCATCAACCAGACGAAGAGCAACAAAGCCCCCGGAGCCAATGGAATTCTACCCGAAGCCTTGAAGCATGGTGGCCCTGCTCTGTACACCGAGCTCCATGAGTTTTTCATGGCTTGCTGGGAACAGGGCAGGATTCACAGGATCTTCGTGATGTCGTTACCATCACCTTGTACAAAAACAAAGGAGAAAAATCACACTGCCTCAACTACCATGGGATCATGCTCCTCTCTATTGCTGAGAAGATGCTGGCTAGAACACTTCTGAACAGGCTTGTGCCTACCATTACAAAAGAAAATCTCCCAGAGAACCAGTGTGATTTCAGAGCAAACAGAGGCACCACAGATATGGTATTTGTACTCAGACAATTACAAGAAAAATGTTGTGTGCAAAACAAAAGCCTGTACGTCACTTTTGTAGACCTCACCAAGGCATACGACACTCAGCAGAGATGGACTTTGGAAAATCCTTGAAAAACTTAGATACCCACCCAGGTTCCTGGCCATGGTGAAGCAATTTCATGAAAATCAGTACGGACAAGTCAAGCAAAACAATGACCTCTCAAGTCCCATCCGTATCTCCAGTGGCATGAAACAGGGATGTGTGCTGGCCCCGACCCGATTCACCATCTTTTTTTGCATGGTGCTGCAACAGGCAACGGAAGACCTTAAGGAGGGAGTTTACATATGCTTCCGGATTGATGGAGGCCTTTTCAACCTCAGGCGTCTTCAGGCTCACACAAAGCCACAAGAAAAGCTCATCCGTGAACTTCTTTTTGCCGATGACTGTGTTCTCCTGGCCCACAGTCAGTCAGACCTGCAACATATAACAACACACTTTTCCGAGGTGGCACAACTCATCGGACTAAAAATCAGTTTAAAGAAAACTGAAGCCCTGCATCAGCCTACACCCCAAGAAGAATATAGACCACCAAGCATGGTCATTGAGGGAACTGTGCTGAATGCCGTCAAGCAATTTACTTATTTGGGGACCGTCATCTCATTTAATGCCACCATAGACAAGGAAGTGGACAATAGGCTTTCAAAAGCAAACAGAACATTCGACAGACTGTATAAATGTGTGTGGAGCAAGCACAGCCTCAGAGCATGGACCAAACTCAGAGTATACAAAGTCAAATTCCTCACCACCCTTCTGCATGGCGCCGAGTCATGGGTCCTATACTGCCATGATGTAGCATCCTCAACATCCGCTGGCAGGACCGCATCACAAACTCTGAAGTCCTGGAGACAGCAAACATCACTGGCATCGAGGCCATTCCCCTGCAAAGCCAACTGCGTTGCCCGGATGGACGACAGTCACCTGCCCAAGATCGTGTGGTATGGAGAGCTGACCACAGAGTTCTAACCAGATAAGAAAGGGGTCAACCAGACAGATTTTCTTAGATTTAAACAAGAAAGGTGTAAGTTTATTCACCTTAAAACTCTAATTCAGTTAAAACTACTGTGAATACGCGACACGTCCATGCTAGAATGCATACACGATAAATACACATGCAGATAATGACAGAAAAGAAGAAAGAATCAAAGGGAAAGGTTTGAAGCAATAGCTGGAGTTGATTTACTGTCCTCTGAGTTTGACGTAAAGTCTTTGATTGCAGTTCAATCTTGCCGTCTAGTTGGGGCCCAGTGCACTTTTAAACTTGTTTCAATGGTTTTTTGTCTTGAGGCTTAGTTTCCTTCTGTGGGTCCCTGTCTTTACGTGAGAGAGAGAGAGACCTTCCTTCTCTTTTGTCTTCAAATTGCAGTCTGGCTCATACTGTGCTGTGAACACAATTCAAAACCAAACCTGGGCCAGCAGGTTAGTCATGTGAACAGCTCTTTTTTTATTATCCAACTCTCCTGTGGATTCTCATCTTAGCAGACACTCTCAGGGGGGTGGGGGTAATGGAATGCTGGCTTTTTACACATTCAGTGTCTGGTGATCAAACTTCATTTGGGTTAATTGGATCAGGGAACTGTTCCATTGTCTTCTCCAGGCAGCTGTCTCTTAGAATGCAAATGTTTCCAGCCACTGCCATGATCCCTTTAAACAAGTCAATTTTTCAGTCCAGCAACAGTTTAAAATTAATGTTTCCTATGGCGAAATTAATATGCCTCATTCTTAGCAGGTGGGGTTTTCATGACACCCTCAACGGACTGAAATGCGATTTTTAGAAGAGCTTTTCATTAAAAAAGACTAGTCAGAAGAGTAAGTACAGGAAAACACAGATGCACCCCTTCCATTCGTTCCCATTCATTCAGAAATCCTAAAAATTTGTTACTGCCTGTCTTTTCCTTCCAGCAAAATTACCTCACTAAGATTTTCATAGCTGGGCTGCACTTTAAGAGCTCTCAGTCACTGGCCACAAGCCAGCTGCTTACTTCTCTCAAACTCCAGATAGGTTTGATCAGCTTGCTTCTTGAGGGTTCTAAACTTCTGGAAATAGGCTTCCGGTACTAGCTCATATGCCCCGAGGATAGCATTTTTTTTTCAGTTCATAATTTGTTGAACTCTCATCTGACAACAGGGAATAAAGCTCATGGGCTTTTCCTATTAACTTGCTTTGTAGTAGGAAAGTCCAATCCTCAGCTAGCCATTTTAACTGCCTTGCAAGTTTTTCAAAAGATTAAAAAAATGCTTCCACGTCTCCCTCATTGAATTTTGGGATCAGTTGAGTAAATCTTAACAATTCAGTACCCAACCCTGAATTACGATCCTCCATATTGGCCATGCTTTCACTGGGATTACACTGTCACCCCTTAGTTAACTCAAGCCACCTCAGCTCTCTCTCCTCGCATTCCTTCTGGAAGGTTCTTTCTCTTTCTCTCTCCTCTGTCTCTTTTTCTTTCTCATGTCTCTCTCTTTCTCTTTCTTCATGTTCCTTCCGGAAGGTTCTTTCTCTCCTGTCTTGCTTTCTCTCTCTCCTGTCTCTCTGTTTCACTTTTTCATTCCTCACATTCCCTCTGGAAAGTTCTTTCTTTTTTCTCTCTCTCTCTCTTTCAATGTCTTCTAATTCAAGTTTCCTCTGTTCCAATTGTATCTTTGCTAGCAATACCCTGTCAGAGTCTGCTTCTAATCCTGTTTCTGCTTCTTCAAATTCAAGGGAAAATGGTTGGCCACTAGTCTTAGGAGTACAGACTTTCTAGCCTTGGCACGGACAGTGATCCCACACTGCTCAGCCATTTTCTTAACTCTTCCATGGACAGTGCTTTTAACTTACCCCAAGTTACTTCACCCTGGCTTCAGTCACAGACATGTTGGTATTCTAGCACACACAACCACCAGAAAACCTGTTTTGAAATCTTTTCTCTTTCTGATTGGGATCAATTTGCCTTCCCACTTCCAATTTCTCATATGTCTGTTGATCAAATCCGGACGCTAGCCCCCAAATTTCGGTTACAACCAGGTGAGAAAGGGGTCTAGGGGTTCCCTTTCAGCCTTTTCCTGGTTTGACCGTAATAGGGTTTAATTTTTAAAACACTGTGTCTTAGCTTCCCCTCAGTGAATCCTTGTTTACTGCTCTCCAATTGTAATGGCAAAGAAATCAACCAGACAGGTTTTCTTAGATTTAAACAAGGTGTAAGTTTATTCACCTTGAAACTCTAATTCGGTTAAAACTACTACGAATACACGACGCGACCACACTAGCATGCATACGCGATAAACACATACGCAGATAGAGACAGAAAAGGAGAAAGAATCAAGGGGAAAGGTTTGAAGCAATAGCTGGAGTTGATTTACTGTCCTTTGAGTTGAACTAGTGCACTCGAACTAGACACGATGCTAGTTTTGATGTGTTGGATTTAAATGATGAAACTACCTTCTTCTTTCTTTTGGGCCTCCTTATCTCGAGAGACAATGGATACGCGCCTGGAGGTGGTCAGTGGTTTGTGAAGCAGCGCCTGGAGTGGCTATAAAGGCCAATTCTGGAGTGACAGGCTCTTCCACAGGTGCTGCAGAGAAATTTGTTTGTTGGGGCTGTTGCACAGTTGGCTCTCCCCTTGCGCCTCTGTCTTTTTTCCTGCCAACTACTAAGTCTCTTCGACTCGCCACAATTTAGCCCTGTCTTTATGGCTGCCCGCCAGCTCTGGCGATGAAACTACCTAAAGTAGAGAATATTCTAAGGCCAAATAAGATTTTAGGTGATCCAAAGAACATGAAGCTTGTCATTTTTAGCGATGCTTCATATGCTAATCTTCCTGATGGACATTCTAGTGCAGTTGGTTTCATAATATTTCTGAAGGGTAAGGATGAAATTTGTTGTCTTTTAGCTTGGGAAGATGAGGGTGGAGGGGGCAGGGGAGAGGGTTTGAGGGTGATTTGTAGTGGAGGGGGGAAAGAAGCAGGGGGTTATTTTTACATTCTAGGGTAATCCTCGAATTGGGAGCAGTTTTGGTGGAGGAGGGTAGGACCTGTTGGTGCTTTGTAGTCCAGCCACATTTGGTGATGAATGGCTAAACCATTTGTCCACCATAAATGTTCATTTCTATGTCCTTTGGATTTAAGGGAATGGAAATGAGGACCGTACTAGGAGTAATGGCCAGGATTTGAGAAAGTAATAATTTTAAGGGGGACTAAGGCAGCAGAAGTGGAGGTAAGGGTGTGATTGAGCAGATTGGTAGCTGCAGAAATGCATTGAATGGAGTGCCAAAGGTTAGACAGTTGGGAATTTGAAAGTGCTATTGTAAGTGACTGGGGAGAGAGTTCTTTTCCAGGGGCATGCACAGAGGTAGTGGGCACAAAAACAAAATACTGTGGATGCTGGAAATCTGAAATAAAAACAGAAAATTCTGGAAATAGTCCAGCAGGTAAGGCAGCATCTATGGCAAGAGAAAAAGTGCTACCCTGATAAGAATGGAACTGGGTAAGTGCAGTGTCATAGAGTTATACAGCACAGAAACCGGCCCATCGTGTCCATGCTGGCCATCAAGCTCCTATCTATTCTAATCCCATTTTCCAGCACTTGGCCCGGAATCTCAGCTGGATGACGGAGGCAAGGCTTTGGAGGAGGATGGCATGGTCAACCATGTCGAAAGCTGCAAACACATCAAGAAGAATGAAGAGGGGTAAGTTATCATGGTCACAGTCTCAGATCGGCGATCTTTCATCAGAACTGGGAAGAGTTAAAAACGTAATGGGTTTTAAACAAGTGAAAGGGGGGGGAAGGTGTAAAAAGAACAAAAGGGAAGGTCTGTGATAGGGTGGAATGCAGAAGCAATTAAATGACAGAAGGGCTGGTGGTGCAAGCCCAAAGAGAGTGATAATGGGACAAGCAAAGAAACAAAAGGTTTGTCTCGTAGGAGGTGTGAATGGCAGAATGATGAACAGAATGATGCCGTTTGTAAGCAAAAACAAGAGAAAAACAAAACCTGCAAAGAAAGGGGAAACAAAATGGGGGAAGAGATTACAGTCTTAAAATTGTTAAACTCACTGTTGCGTCTGGAAGGCTGTGAAGTGCCTAATTGAAAGATGAGATGCTATTCCATGAGCTTACATTGCGCTTCATTGGAACACAGTAGGAGGCCGGGGACAGAGAGGTTAGCGTGAGATCAAGGTGGAGATTAAAATGACAGGTAACTGGAAGCTCAGGGGCATGCCTGGAGACCAAATGGAGATGTTCCGCAAAGCAGTTACCCAATCTGCATTTGGTCTCCTCAATGTGGAGCAGTTCACATTGTGAGCATAGAATATTATATACTAACTTCAAAGAAGTACATGTAAATCACTGCTACACTTGGAAGAAATGTTTGGCGCCTTGGATGGTGCGAATATAACATAAATAGAAGCACATAAAACAAGCAGGAGTGGATCATACAGCCCTTTGAGCCTGCTCCACTATTCAATACGATTATGGCTGATCATCTGCCTCAATTCCACTTTCCCTCCCACTCCCAACGTCCCTTGATTTGCTGAGAAGCCAAAAATCTCTAACTCAGCCTTAAATATACTCAATGATGGAGCATCCACAACCCTCTGGGGCAGATAATTCCAAAGATTCATAACCCTTTGAGTGAAGAAGTTTCTTCTCATCTCTCTAATGATCAATCCCTTATCCTAAGATTGTGTCCCATATTCTAGATTCCCCAGTCTGTCTACCCTGTCAAGCCCCTTCAGAATCTTGTATGTTTCAATGAGATCACCTCTCATTCTTCTAAGCTCCAGCCAGTATAGGCCCAATTAACTCAGCCTCTCATTATGGGACAACTTACTTGTCCCAGGAACCAATCTAGCGAAACTTTGCTGTACTGCCTACAGTGCAATATATCCTTCCTTAAATATGGAGAACACAACTGTGCACACTAATCCAGGTGTGGTCTCACCAAAGCCCTATACAATTACAGCAACATTTCTTTATTCATGTATTCCAATCCTCTTGCAATAAAGACCAACAGGCCATTTGCATTCCTAATTGCTTGCTGTGCCTGCATGCTAACTTCCTGTGTTCCTTGCAGGAGTCTCTTTGAACATCAACAGTTAGAAGTTTTACGCCTTTTTAAAAAATTCTGCTTTCCTGTTCATACTACCAAAGTGAATAACCTCACACTTCCCCATATTATACTCCATCTACCACCTTGTTGCTCGTTCACTTAACCTGCCTATAGCTCTTTGCAGCCTCTCTGTGTCCTCCTCACAGCTTAAAATCCCACCTAGATTTGTAGCATCAGCAAACTTAGATACATTACTCTGTCTCTTGTTATGATACTGTAGTTTTTTTTTTCGGGAAGAATGGGGTGTGCCTTTAAGGCTGGAAGAGGAGCCGTAGTGCTTTAAGAACCAGCAAGCCTCAGGGGTTAGAGAAAGTGCATTTTGGTTGGCGTTGGATACAACCATATGGAGAGGGAACCAACCAGCTTCAAAGAATGCAACCTGGTTACCCGGCAACAGCCATTCAGAGACCAAGGACCAGATATACAATGTTGCAATTATCTTTTGAACTGGCTTTTTAGTTGAGACTGACTGTTCTATCTGGAGAAACAGACAGACAGCTGTGTGTTACCACCTGAAAGGAGAAACCGACCATTTAAACTGAAGGAAGAGAATTTAGTCTGTTTATTATTCTCTCTCAAAATTCTAAAAAGTCAAGCCAGAACAGAGATCTCTGATAATTTAAACTGAAGGAAGGGAGATTAGACTAACAATCTTTTATCCCTTAAAAATTCTAAAGCCAAATTGATACATTAAAAAAAAATGTTTGCAAGTTGTTAATTTTTGAAATTCATCACTGGAGAAGGAGCAACTATTTCAACTTCTGAATTAGACTACGGACTGTTCGACTGTTGAAGAACCTTTTCTCCCCATCTGATGGCTGTGAGGACTTCAAGCAACCTTGGACTGTTTCATGTCTTTTCTATTTTCCTATCACATTTTTTCTATTTTAAATATTGTTTATATCTTCAGAGTGTTTAAGAATTTAGCTTTTCTAATTAAAGTTAATTTGTTGATTTAAAGACACCTGGTTTGGTTAGCCTCATTCGGGGTTAATAGATGGTACAATTTGGCTGGGTCTTTCTTTAATTTGGAAAGATTAAAATGATATGATAGGCGATCTGAGGACGGATGGGATTGAATTAACCGTGCGTTTCTCCCACCATAATCGGAACTGTATATTTTGATCGGTGGCTTTGACTGGAGCAGTCGGTCGTAACATATTAATTGGGTTTCTTGTCCAGGGTTTGAATCATATCTTAATTGGGGGCTCTCTCAAAGTTGAATCATATTAATTTGGTGGCTCACGTGTGGGATCAGAATCAGATTAATTCGGAGGGCTCGCATTTGGAATCATATTAATTACTCATTTCTGAGATAACATATTTAAATTGGGGTCAATTGGAAATTCTATTGTTGGGATCTAAATCTGACACCAATTACAAAGAAATACAAGAACCAGGTCTCTTGTATAATAAGGTGCAGTCTATACCATTGTAATGGCATTAGTGTCTGTAGCAGAGTTTTTGGGAAAGCAGACTGTTTCCCTGAGTGACTTGATAACTTTAACTACGAACAAATTAAAAGAATTGGCAGTGAAATTGGAGTTGGAATTGAAATCAGGTGCCAAAAAAGCAGAGATAATTGACATAATGGCTGAACATCTGGAATTAGTAGAAAAAGATGATGATGATGATACTGATGAAGGGGAATATGAGGGACAAGAAAGGGAATATGAGAGACAAGATAGTATTAGGTCTGAGAGTGATACAGTAGAATTGGCTAGGATTCAGTTAGAAATGAAAAATCTGGAGCTTCAACAGGAAAAACAGTAAAGAAAACTTGAATTGGAAAAAGAGGAAAGGGAGAAAGAGAGAGCATTTCGAAGAGAAAGTGAAAGAGAAGAGAGGGAATTTAAGTTAAAAGAGATGGAACTAAGACAAAAGGGTAGTCTTGAAGCAAGGGACAATTCAGGTTGGGAAGAATTTGAATTTAGATCAGGACCCAGCGAGAAGTTGTTTAAATTTATATAGGCACTTCCTAAGTTCGAGGAAAGGGACATACAGGCATTTTTCATATCTTTTGAAAAAATAGCCAAACAGATGAAATGGCAGAAAGAAAGCTGGACATTGCTTATTCAGGGCAGGCTGGTAGGCAGAGCTCATGAAGCTTATGCCATGCTTCCTGAAGAGGCTTCTGCAGATTATGGGATGGCAAAAAAGGCTATTCTCACTGCGTATAGGTTAGTCCCCGAAGCTTACCATCAGAAGTTTAGGAATTTATGGAGATTGATTGGGCGGACATATTTAGGATTTGAGAGGGTGAAGCAAATGAATTTTGACCATTGGATATGGGCGTTAAAGATAGAAACCACATATGAGAACCTTCAAGAATTGATTCTCTTAGAATTTAAAAATGCCATTCCTTCAGTAGTAAGAACTCATATAGATAACCTGAAAGTTTTGAAAGCTAGGCAAGCAGCAGAGATTGCTGATGATTTTGAGTTTGTGAACAAGCCAACCTATATTGTCCGTCACCCCCATAAACCTGAGAAGGACAGAAAGTGGGAGAGTGAAAGGAAGGCAAGTAGCTAGGGACAAGAATGAACAGCTAGCTGTGAATGCCCCAGGATCACCACCTCACATCAGAAAGGAAGGTACTGACAGTAGAAGTGAGGTTTGCAAGCCAAAGTGTTATCATTGCAACAAAATGGGTCATCTTCGTTCAGAGTGCTGCAAATTGCGAGGTAAATCCAAAGGACTTGTTGGGTATGCAAAGTTAATGCAGAGGAAAAGACTCTGACTGAGAGTATAGCAGACCAGGTTATAGCTTTAACAGCTGTGAATGTGAAACTAGATACTAAAACTAAAAGGTGTGTGGAGGTTAAGAATAAAATACCTGAAAGTATAATTGATATTTTGTCAAAGGGGTGAGTAACTCCATATCCTGTCAGTGAGGCAGGAAAACCTATCATTATACTTAGGGACACAGGAGCAACCCAAACCCTCTTGCTGGGGAAAGATATGAGGTTTCCACCAGAGAGCACCTTGAACGCTAAAGTTTTAGTTAATGAAATTGGTGGGGTGTGTATACCTGTACGTTTTTATAAAGCACGCCTACAGAGTGACTTAATATCTGTGATAGTAACTGTAGGTTACCAGTAAAGGGAATTGATCTACTCCTAGGAAATGATTTGGCTGGATCAAAAGTATAAGTTTCTCCTATAGTTACAGAGGAACCAAGTAAAATTAAGGAAACAGAGCAATTACAGGAACAAGTTCCAGGAATATTTCCTGCGTGTATAGTTACCCGAGCAATGGCTAAACCAGATCCATTATCTGAGGTAAAAGGGGCACCACAAATAGATAGCCAAGTATCTGAAACATTATTTGGGGATTTAGATAATCCAAATGAGATGTTTAACAGATTGTCTATATTTGCAGCACAGCACGCTGATCCAGAGATATACCGAATCGCACAGATAGCTTTGTCAGAGGCTGAGGTGGAAAGAGTTCCGGAAGGCTATTATATGGCAAACGGGGTTTTGAGGAGGAAATGAAAACCGCCTCGTAGACCTACAGATGAAGAAGGGACAGTTGTTGAACAGAGAGTGGTACCACATAAATATCGACAAGGATTATTAAGGTTAGCACATGACATTCATTTTGCAGGACATAGGGGAATTCGGAAGACTAATTGATACATGAGCAAACATTAGTACTGGCCAGATCTTACAAAGGATATGAGACAATTTTGTAGGGCATACCATAGCTGTCAAATTCTGAGAAAACCACTACCTACCATAAAATGCAGTGTGCCTTTAAGGTTGGAAAAGGAGCCGTAGTGCTTTCAGAAGCAGCAAGACTCAGCAGTTAGAGAAAGTGCATTTTGGTTGCCGTTGGTTACAACCATACAGAGAGGGAACCAACCAGCTTCAAAGAATGCAACTTGGTTACCCGGCAACAGCCATTCAGAGACCAAGGACCGGATATACAATGTTGCAATTATCTTTTGAACTGGCTTTTTAGTTGAGACTGACTGTTCTAATTGGAGAAACAGACAGACAGCTGTGTGTTACCACCTGAAAGGAGAAACAGACCATTTAAACTGAAGGAAGAGAATTTAGTCTGTTTATTATTCTCTCTCAAAATTCTAAAAAGTCAAGCCAGAACAGAGATCTCTGATAATTTAAACTGAAGGAAGGGAAGTTAGATTGTAACAATCTTTTATCCCTCAAAAATTCTAAAGCCAAATTGATACATTAAAAAAAACTGTTTGCAAGTTGTTAATTGTTGAAATTCATCGCTGGTGAAGGAGCAACTATTTCAACTTCTGAATTAGACTACGGACTGTTCTACTGTTGAAGAACCTTTTTCCCCCCATCGGATGGCTGTGAGGACTTCAAGCAACCTTGGACTGTCTCACATCCAGCAGGAACGTAAATCTGCAAGGACTCTAATTTTTTCTATTTTAAATGTTGTTTATTTCTTCGGAGTGTTTAAGAATTTAGCTTTTCTAATTAAACAGTTAATTTGTTGATTTAAAGACACTTGGTTTAGTTAGCCTCATTCGGGGTTTAATAGATGGTACAATTTGGCTGGGTCTTTCTTTAATTTGGAAAGTTTAAAATGATATTTAGGCAATCTGTGGAGGGACGGGATTGAATTAACAGTGCGTTTCTCCCACCACAATCAAAATCGTATATTTTGATTGGGGGCTTTGACTGGAGATGTCAGTTGTAACACTCTTCATCTATGCCATTAATATAGATTATAAATAACTGAGGTCCCAGCACTGATCATTGTGGCACTCCACTAGTTACAGTCTGCCAATTTGAAAATGCCCTGTTTATTATTGGCTATCCCTTGCAGGTGAGGATGATTGTCTTCCATGAGTCTGAAGATGGCTGATGAGGCCAATTCGGCATCTACAGACTTTATGGCATCATGTGGGATGTCTGGTCATGTATTATCAGTTTGGATCATGGCTTGTTCTTTCCGTCGCTCTCACTTTTCCTCTTCATTTTGTCTTCGTTGGGTCTCAAAATGCTGGGATCCTTCCCACAGAAATCTGCCTCCATCTGGTTCAGTCAACGGTCTTCCAGGAGTTGATGGCAATGTTTCATTTCTTCATGTTGGCTTTCAGCACATCTTTGAAGTGCTTCTTCTGTACTCCTCTGGTGCAACTATCCTGCCTGAGCTGCCAGAGGATTACTTGCTTTGGGAGTCTGATATCTAACATCCAAACTAGATGGCCAATCCAACAAAGCTGATGGCGGATAATCATAGCCTCGATGCTTGTGGTGCCTACTTGTGAGAGGACACAGATGTTGGTGCGCCTGTCTTCCCAATTGCTATGTAATATCTTTCACAGACAGCATTGATGAAATGACTCTAGTGCTTTGAGGTGCCTTCTATAAATTGTCCATGTTTCCGCCCCATGCTGTAAGGTGGGGATCACGACTGCATCATGGACCATGATCTTGGTTTCAGTTTTGATGTCACGATCTTCAAACACTCACTTCCTCAGGTGGTGAAAGGCTGCACCAGCAGATTTCAGGTGATGCTGGATTTCTTCGTCAATGTCAGCCTTCTGTGGAAGATAATTTCTGATTTCACATTTTCCAGGCACTCATCATGAATCCTAATCAATGGGGCTGGGATGTATGCATTTGGAGCTTGCTGATGGAGGACTTTGGTCTTCTGAATGTTGAATGTAAGTTCCATCTTCTCATATGCCCAAGTAAATACATCGACGATTCTCGGAAGCTCCGTTTCCAATACAGCACTTACTGTAGCATTATCAGCGTATTGGAGCTCAATGACTGAAGTCGGGGTGGTCTTAGTTTTTGATTGGAGTTGTCTGAGATTAAATAGTTTACTATCCTTTCAGTAAATAAGCTGGACTGTTGAGACAGCAGCACCCCCACGTAGATCCAGCAAGTTTGGTTAATAGGTTGTTTCTGCTTTTGACCTTTTCTGCCGTTTTCTTCAGATATTCCCGGAGGAACAAAGTCCTGGCCAGAGTCACTCCCAAGAATATTGGGTTGGGATCATGCTTTAGTCTTTGACCATCCATGTAGATACACAATTCTTTTATGGCACTGGCATTGTGGAGGTGGAATACACTGGGCTGGATTTTAAGAGCCTGCCGCCAATTTTGGCGGCGAGCTGAAAAATTGCAGCCCGCACGCCAAACAGCCACCACAATCTTAAGAGCGGCGGCTCATTTAAATAGCTGTGGTGCCCCCCCCTAATCTCGTGGAGGGGTGGGCTGTCCGTGCCTGGCAATTGCATCAGCTGCCTGTGAGCAGGCGCTGGTGTCATTTTTAAAGGGCAGCCAGACCTGCCACCTAATTTAAATGTTTAAGGACAGACCCCCAAAATTAATTAAATAAATTTCTATCGCCCCTTTCTCACCTGCCCCCCAATAACAATTCAATTAATTAATTGCCCTTTCCCCCCAAAACACATCTTTAACATCTGACCTTTACCCCCCAAACTGCATAAAATGTACAGTTCAACCCTTCTCACCATCTCCTACATGTTTATTTGACCCCGTCTCCCCCCACCCCCCCAACACTGAAAATCTTACCTCCTCCCCCCTCCCCACCAGTGTGGTGCCGCCTTTCCCCAGACGGGGATTTGAAGGCGTGAAAGTGCCGGCCATTACGCCGAAGATTGCAGTGGGCCCTCAAGATCACAGGTAAGTGTATGATAATTCATTCATTTTATAGATTTGAATATTTTAATTGTGGCCCTAACCATCTCCAATCTCTGTACACCTCCATCCACCACCAGGACATCTGAGAGCTCTCCCTTTCTTCCTTGAACAGAAGCCTAGCTAGATCTCATCCACCACCGCCCTCCTCCACCTGGCTGAACTTGTTTACACTTTGAACAAACTCTCCTTTCATGCCACTCACTTCCATTAAACAATAGATGATGCTATTGGTATCCGCATGGGTCCTAGCTATTCCTGTCTTTTGTGGGCTCCGTGGAACATTCCTTCTTCCAGTCCTACTCGGGGAGAAGGGCCCTTGTAAAGGAATCTAGCCATAATGAGGGGTTATAAGATTAAAGGAGTTATTTTCCGATGAATTAGAGATTAAAAAATTAAAAGCAGGGTTTATCTTCCTAAAAGGTTAAAAGAAGTTCATAGGCATACCTCTGATGTGCCCCTATGGTGAAGGACTTGCCTCATCTTAGAGCATAGAGGCAGCTTCTGATAAGAGGGAGTCACTCCTTCAAGTCAGAAACACCATCACATGGTAAAACATTGACAACAGTTTGCAAACAATCATGTAAACTACCACAGTTGATAAAATGGTCTTATGCAGACAGCCCTAAACTAGTCAACTGAAATTTTGACAAAACTGACCAGACCCAAGAAACTGAATTAAATTCTTGAAACAGTTAGGTGACTAAGGAAATTGACCACCATGAGAGGCTCCCAGCTTGCTGGCCTAGTCTTAGAAACCGAAGTAGGTGGATCTTAACCAGAAATTAAGTTATACAGTTAATTTGGGAAATAGAAGGGGACAAACCTACTTGCAAGAAATGTAACACCCCCATACATAAAGAAAACTAGTTAAGCAGCTAAGAAACAGTGTAAATATTGGAAGCACACAGTGGATCTTTAGATTTGTTGGATTCACTCCGGTGTTTCTGATGGTTCTGCTACTGTTGTGCAGCGACAATTGTTCTCTCCTTAATTGGGATAGAGGTATCTTGCTAACTCTGTAGCTTTTAACTCTGGGATTTAAGGTAAATGCTGCTTTAAATATTGATAGATATCTTAACTATTTTACTGTAACAATATTTAGTCTTAAAACTTGGATTCCCTACTAGAAATATATATATTTTTTCCCTAGAACTAATAACGTTACCATTGACTTCCCATCAAATGAGAATTGCATGCGCGGATCTTTAATAAACTTTTATATAATTTAGAAAATATATTATCTCATATAGTCTTCTGTATCACAAACTCGAGAACCCATCTCCATACACTCTTCAGTGGGGAGGTACATTTGAGGAGAGATGTCCAGACTGTTATATCCGGGTTGTTGTTATCTGACTAAAACGTGTTTAAAAAGGTTATCTGGAGGATGGTAATATTCTCAGCTGGTTCCTTTCCTTTGGGGAGAGTTAGATCAGTTCATCAGACCCATTCAAATGTCTGTGAGATCTGTCTTTCTCAACCTTAAGAGACAGCAATCATCTGGGGAGTATGCCTGATCGAAGATGGTCCCAAAAAGGGGCTAGGATTATAATCCACTTCACCCTCTCTCACCTCTTTTTCCAATAGATTGATGACTATATTGGTGATGTTACCTGCTCTCGCCCTGAAGTGGAAGATTTTATCAACTTTGCTTGCAATTTCTACCCTTCCCTTATTTTCACGTGGTCTATCTCTGACTCCTCTCTTCCTCTCCTAGAATTCTCTGTCTCCATTTCTAGGGATAGGCTATCAACAAATATTCATTAAGCCCACTGACTCCCACAGCTACCTTGACTAAACTTCCTCACACCCTACTTCCTGAAGGACTCCATTCTATTCTCCCAATTTCTCTGTCAATGCCACATCGGTTCTGATGCTGCAATCTTCCACACTAGCACTCTGATAGGTCTTTTCCCTCAACAGATGAGTCCCCCCACCATGGTTGACAGGGCCCTCAACCTTGTCTGTGCCATTTTCCACCTTTCTGGTCCACTCCTCAATAATCTCCAACACCCCTTTCCCTTCCCATGGCACCTTGTCATGCAAGTGCAGGAGATGCAACACCTGCCCTTTTACCTCTTCTCTCCTCATTGTTTAAGGCCCCGAGAGGGACAGTGGAGTTATACAGCACAGAAACAGACCCTTCGGCCCATTGTGTCTGTGCCAGCCATCAAGCACCTAAATATTCAAATCCCATTTTCCAGCACCTGGCCCATAGCCTTGTATGCTATGGCGTTTCAAGTGCTCATCTAAATACTTCTTAAATGTTGTGAGGGTTCCTGCCTCTACCACCCCTTCAGGCAGTGTGTTCCAGTTTCCAACCACCCTCTGGGTGAAATTTTTTTTCCTTTAATCTCCTCTCAACCTCCTGCCCCTTACCTTAAATCTATGTCCCCTGGTTATTGACCCCTCCGCTAAGGGAAAAAGTTTCTTCCTATCTAGCCTATCAATGCCCCTCATCATTTTGTATACCTCAATCAGATCCCACCTCAGCCTTCTCTGCTCCAAGGAAAACAATTCTAGCCTTTCCAGTCTTTCTTCATAGCTGAAATACTCCAGCCCAGGCAACATCCTGGTGAATCTCCTCTGCACCCTCTCCAGTGCAATCACATCCTTCCTATTATGTGATGCCCAGAACTTTACACAGTACTCCAGCTGTGGCCTAACTAGCATTTTATACAGCTCCATCATAACCTCCCTGCTCTTATATTCTATGCCTCAGCTAATAAAGGCAAGTATCCCATATGCCTTCCTAACCACCTTATCTACCTGTGCTGCTGCCTTCAGTGATCTCTGGACAAGTACACCAAGGTCCCTCTAACCGTCTATACTTCCATGGGTCCTACCATCCATTGTATATTTCCTTGCCTTGTTAGTCCTCCCAAAATGCATCACCTCACACTTCTCAAGATTAAATTCCATTTGCCACTGTTCCGCCCATCTTGCCAGCCCATCTATATCGTCCTGTAATCTAAGGCTTTCCTCCTCATTATTTAATACACCACCAATTTTCGTATCATCTGCAAACTTACTGATCATACCTTCTATCTTCACGTCTAAATCATTAATGTACACTACAAACAGCAAGGGTCCCAGCACTGATCCCTGCGGTACACCACTGGTCACAGGCTTCCACTTGCAAAAACAACCCTCGACCATCACCCTCTGCCTCCTGCCACTAAGCCAATTTTGGATCCAATTTGCCATTCTGCCCTGGATCCCATGGGCTCTTACATTCTTAACCAATCTCCCATGCAGGACCTTACCAAAGGCCTTACTGAAGTCCATGTAGACTACATCAACTGCTTTACCCTCATCTACACATCAAGTCACCGCCTCGTAAAATTCAATCACGTTTGTTCGACACGATCTCCCCCTGACAAAGCCATGCTGACTATCCCTGTTTAATCCCAGTCTCTCCAAGTGGAGATTAATCCTGTCCCTCAGAAATTTTTGCAGTAGTTTCCCTACCACTGATGTTAGACTCACCGGCATGTAATTACCTGGTTTAGCCCTGCTACCCTTCTTGAATAATGGTACCACATTCACTGTCCTCCAGTCCTCTGGTACCTCTCCCGTGGTCAGAGCCCCTGCTATTTCCTCCCTTGCCTCACATAACAGCCCGGGATATGTCTCATCTAGGCCTGGGGATTTATCCACTTTTAAGCCTGCTAAAACACCAATACTTCCACCCTTTCGATGCTAACATGTTCAAGTATATCACAATCCCCCCTCCCTGATCTCTACACCTACATTGTCCTTCTCCATAGATGAAAAGTAATCATTTAAAACCTCACCTATGTCCTCTGGCTCCAAACACAGATTGCCACTTTGGTCCCTAATGGGCCCTCCTCTTTCCTTGGTTATCCTCTTTCCCTTAATATACTTATAAAACGCCTTGGGATTTTCCTTTATCTTGCCCGCAAGTGTTTTTTCATGCCCCCTCTTCGCTCTCTTAATTACATTTTTAAGTACCTCCCTACACTTTCTATACTCCTCTAATGCCTCTGCTGTTTTCAGCGCTCTAAATCTGTCATAAGCTTTATCCAATCCTCTCTATGCCTTGACATCCAGGCTTCCCTGGACTTGTTGGTCCTACCCTTCACATTTATGAGAACATGTTGGCCCTGAACTCTCACTATTTCCTTTTTGAATGACTCGCACTGGTCTGATGTAGACTTTCCTACAAGTAGCTGCTCCCAGTCCACTTTGGCCAGAACCTGTTTTATCATATCGAAATTGGCCTTCCGCCAATTCAGTACCTTTATTTCCGGTCCATCTTTGTCTTTTTCCATTACTACCTTAAATCTTAGAGTTATGGTCACTATCCCCAAAATGTTCCCCCACTGATACTTCTACCACTTGTCTGACTTCATTCCCTAGGATTAGGTCCAGTACCGCCCCTTCTCTTGTAGGACTTTCTACGTGCTGACTCAAAAAGCTCTCCTGTATGCATTTTAAAAATTCCACCCCCTTTAAGCCTTTTGCACTAAGACTATCCCAGTTGATATTGGGGAAGTTGAAATCTCCTACTATTATTATCCTATTATTTTTACACCTCTCTGAGATTTGCATACATATCTGCTCCTCTATCTCTCCCTGACTGTTTGAGGGCCTTTAGTACACTCCCAGCCAAGTGATTTCCCCCTTTTTGTTAAGTTCTACCCATATGGTCTCATGTGAGGAACCTTCTAAGATATCCCTCCTTACTGCAGTAATTGACTCCTTGATCAACAGTGCAATGCCACCTCCTCTTTTACCCCCTCCCCTGTCACGCCTGAAGATTCTATATCCCGGAATATTGAGCTGCCAGTCCTGCCCCTCCCTCCAGCATGTCTCTGTGATAGCAATAATCGTATATTCCCATGTGTTAATCAATGCTCTCAATTCATCTGCCTTACTAGTAAGACTGCTTGCATTAAAATAGATGCAATCCAGCCTTGCATTATTCACTTGTGCCTTAACAGGTCTATATTTACTCTGCCTTCCAGGATGACTCAGTTTCTCTTCTACATTTGGCTGTGCATCACCCCCTACTGTGCCTCCACTTTGTATCCCATCCCGCTACAAAATTAGTTTAAACCACACCCAACAGCACTAGCAAACCTCCCAGCAAGGATATTGTTCCTGTTCCGGTTCAGGCACAACCTGTCCAACTTGTACAGGTCCTACCTTCGCCAGAAACAGACCCAGTGATCCAGGAAACTAAAGCCCTCCCTCCTGCACCATCTCTTCAGCCACGCATTCGTTTGCTCTATTCTCCTGTTCCTATACTCACTGGCATGTGGCACTGGGAGTAATCCAGAGATTACAACCTTTGAGATCCTGCTTTTTAATCTGCTACCTAGCTCCCTAAATTCTTGTTGCAGGACCTCATCCCTCTTTCTGCTTATGTCGTTGGTACCAATGTGTACCATGACCTCTGACTATTCACCCTCCCCCTTCAGAATGTCCTGCAGCCGCTCCGTGACATCCTTGACCTTAGCACCAAGGAGGCAACATAGCATCCAGGAGTCACGTTTGCAGCCACAGAAATGCCTATCTGTACCCCTCAAGACAGAATCCCCGATCACTGTAGCTCTCCCACTCCTTTCCTCCCCTTGCAGCTGAGCCACCCGTGGTGCCACAGACCTGGCTGTTGCTACAGTCCCCTGAGAAGCTATCTCCCCCAACAGCATCCAAAGCTGAAAATCTGTTAGATAGGGAGATGGACCCAGGGGACTCCTGCACTACCTGCCTAGTTCTTCTACTCTGTCTGGCGGTCACCCATTCCCTTTCTGCCTCAGCAGTCTTTACCTGCGGTGTGATCACCTCCCTGTACGTGCTATCCATGATGATCTCAAGACTCGCAGATGCTCCACAGTGTTTCCAGCTGCCGCTCCAGATACGAAACGAGGATTTCAAGTAGCTGCAGCTGGAGACACTTCCTGCATATTGTGTTCGTCCTGGACACTGGAAGTGTCCCTGACTTCCCACATTGCACAGGAGGAGCCCTCCATGTTGCCGTGCTGCCCTGCCATGACTTACCCTTAATTTATCCCCTTAAATTATCCAAAAATAAGATTATTTACACTACGGACCTTGATTCCCTAAAAAAAACTACCCACTATATTTAAAAAAAAACTGTAGACCTTTCTTTTTACTTTGGTTACTTACCCAGCTATTTAGAGTTATTCGCTAACAGCTGTTACTCACCAACCAAACACCTTGCAGCTTTCCTGTGATGTCACTGTTGACTTTTTTTCTTTTTTTCAAAACTCTGCTGCGCCTGGAGTGCTCGCTGCTCCCGGAAGGTAAGTGACTAGGCCGTGATCCTCTGGCTCTATTTATCCTCCTCTCTCGCTCGGTGTTCTCCCTGCAAGTCCACTCCTCTCTACTCCACTTCCGGAAGGTAAGTGGCTATATTCCTTCCCAGTGTAGCAGCGATTCACATGTACTTCTTTGAATTTCATATACTGTATTCACTACTCACAATACAGTGTGCTTTACAATGGAGAGACCAAATTGCAGATTGGATGACCACTTTGCGGAACACCATTGATCAGTCCGCAAGCATGACCCCAAGCTTCCAGTTGCCCGTTATATTATTTTTCCATCTTGCTCTCAGGCTGACCTTTCTGTCCTTGGCCTCCTACAGTATTCCAATGAAGCTCAAACTAAGCTCGGGGAACAGCACTTCATCTTTTGATTAGGCATTTACAGCGTTCCGGACTCAACATTCAGTTCAAAAATTTTAGTCCATAACCTTTGCCCCCATTTTGTTTCCTTTCTCTTTGCAGGTTTCGTTTTTCTCTTGCTTTTGCTTTCGGATATGAGCTGTTCACCATTCTGCCATCCACACTTCCTCTAGACACATTGGGCTAAATTTTACCAGCCCCTCGACATCGGGGATCGTGGCGGGGGGCCCGTAAAATACTTGCAGGAGTAGCCTGCCATGACTCCCGAAGCCGAGAAGACCCTGCCGCATTTTTCTAGCATTGGCGAGGCCTTGGAGCGCACCCCACCCCCCCCACCTCCACCGTCCCCCCTTCATTTAAATATTACAATTAATTAAATAAACATGTAAATCAACGTACCTGGTCCCAGCAGCCGTCCCATACCGACATTGCATAGAAACATAGAAAATAGGAGCAGGAGTAGGCCATTTGGCCCTTCGAGCCTGCTCCGCCATTCATTATGATCATGGCTGATCATCCAACTCAGTAACCTGTTCCCGCTTTCGTCCCATACCCTTAGATCCCTTTAGACCGAAGAGCTATATCTAACTCCTTTTTGAAAACATTCAAATGTTTTGGCCTCAACTGCTTTCTGTGGTAGCGAATTCCACAGGCTCACCACTCTCTGGGTGAAGAAATTTCTTCTTATCTCAGTCCTGAAAGGTTTACCCCGTATCCTTAGACTATGACCCCTGGTTCTGGACTCCCCCACCATCGGGAACATCCTTCCTGCATTTACCCTGTCAAGTCCTGTGAGAATTTTATGGGTTTCTATGAGATCCCCCCTCACTCTTCTGAAATCCAGCGAATATAATCGTAACCGACTCAATCTCTCCTCATACGTCAGTCCCGCCATCCCAGGAATCAGTCTGGTAAACCTTCGCTGCACTCCCTCTATAGCAAGAACATCCTTCCTCAGATAAGGAGACCAAAACTGCACACAATATTCCAGGTGTGGCCTCACCAAGGTCCTGTATAATTGCAGCAAGACATCCCTGCTTCTGTACTCGAATCCTCACGCTATGAAGGCCAACATACCATTTGCCTTTTTTACCGCCTGTTGCACCTGCATGCTTACCTTCAGCAACTGGTGTACGAGAACACCCAGGTCTCGCTGCATATTCCCCTCTCTCAATTTATAGCCATTCAGATAATAATCTACCTTCCTGTTTTTGCCACCCAAGTGGATAACCTCACATTTATCCACATTATACTGCTTCTGCCATGCATTAGCCCACCCACTCAACTTGTCCAAATTGTGAGAATAAGAAATACTGAAATGTTGTTTCTACAGCTTGTGGAAAATTACCAAGAAGTCATTTTTACACAACATAATGAAATCACTGAAAAAGAGAACTGATAAGGGTATGTAAGTAAAGACCTTGAGACAGTACAGCAGTTAAAAATTGTGCTTAGGCAGAGAAAAGAGAAACAGCAAGAGTTAGAACAAAGGATGTAGTGAATAAGAAACTGCCCCACTAAGATAAAGGCTGACAGCTGCAAGTTAAAACACACAATGGAGAGCCAAATAAGGTAAAACAACAACAAGAGTTAGGGGCTAGAAAGTTAGAGTAGGGGGAGAAGTAAACAGAGGAGGAGACTGTAGCAACTATAGGATAGGTTAGTGTCATAATATGTTATAACCAATAATGTAAACTAAAGGCGTGGAAAAATGGATTTGTATTGTCTAAACATGAACTGAATATGTTGATCGGTGTGCCTGCTTGTAGGACACCCGATCTTGCAAGAACGTTAAATAAGCTTACTACTTCAGAGTTTGACTTGGTGTAAATTATCAAGTGGGCTACGTTTCTCACAAAATCACCCTGAAGCCTCTCTGCATCCTCCTCACAACTCACCCTCCCACCCAGTTTTGCTGCTCACTGCAACTTGTGTGCCTTCGGAACTCTGTTTGGAGTTCTGAGATGAGATACTGGAGGGGAGGGGGGAGGAGTGAAATTAGCAGGGCGGCGGGGGAAGGTTGCAGGAGTAGGGATGGTAGAAAGGGGTTGAAGGTAAGTGTGACGACGTTGGGGGGGAAAGTTCGGGGTTGGATTAAAGTAAATGTACCTGATAAAGGCCAGTAATAAAAACATTGGGGGGTGGTTGGGGGGGGGAAGGTGTGGTGTTGGGAAAGGGCCACCAGCTTTTCATTAATTTTTCAAACAAAATCCAAAGTGAGGTTACTTTAAAAATGGAAATTTTTGTTAAGCGTTTGAAGCCCTTTAAAAATGGCGACGGCACCTGCATGGTGGCGCCGGACTCCGCTGCCGGGGTGGAGCAGCCGCCCTCGATGACGTCATCGGGGTGGCCACTTGGCCCCCTCCATTTAAATGAACCCCCGCATGAAATATCGTGGGGATTTAGCGGTGGTGCTTCCGCGCCTGAAGGCTGCCGACTTCAAAGTGCGCTGCCGCAAAGTGCAACACGCTAATAAAATTCTGTCCATCTTTTTGTTTCTTTACTTGTCCTATTACCATAGCCTTTTATTGTGTGCTGTATTTTATGGCATAGCTGGAGCATTTTGGAGAAAGTCTCAGACTCAGGATAAAATCAACTAAGAACTCTATTATTTACATGTACATTCTCATCAAGCATCCTTTATGCTGCTATCTCTTTTTCAAAGCCCATTACCATGTGAGTGTTAATCACTCTTACAGTGGGAGGGGTTGCTCTCACTGTCTTCAGCATTAACCCTTTACATCCCTACACTACACCTTTGGCTTTGCACCACGAGCCCTTTTTGTCATTTAATCTCTCCTGCCTTCCACCCTATCACAGACCTTCCCGCTTGTTCTTTTTCTACCCTCACCCCCTTTTACTTGCTTAAAACCCATTTCATCGGAATTGGGAAAAGTTAGAAATTTAAGGTAATCGAGTGAAACTTAGCTCTGTTTCTCTCTCTACAGATACCGTCTGACCTACAGAAGGTTTGAGTGGGTTTGAAAGGAACAGGAGGATGTGGGCGGAGAGAGGGCATGTGAAATGACAAGGTCAAGGGGGCAGCCATGAATATGGGTAGGGAAGTTTATATGGAAAGAAAGATTAAGGGAAGTTAGGATGGCAGTGAACTCAGAGGTGAGAGGATGATAGATCATGTGTCTGTAATGATTTGGAAAGAGTATAATTAGGATATGTCATTGTTGTATTGTTTAGCATTGTATTTCATTCCGCAATAAGAATAAGTAATGGAATTTGCAACAACAGTAATACTGTTTACCATTCTATTGAGAACGTTACCTACAATCCGGGTGAAGAACCATGTGACTGACAAGAACATGCTTATTCAGCAAGTCAAATTTACCTACTTGTGTATTTCTAGTGTAAATCAAGAAATAAATTAATATTTCACCACTGCATTGTCATAAGAGTGTTGCTTTTGAAAGAAATAAGAGGCCAGTGTGCCTTTAAGACTGAGAAAAAGGACTTCCTGTGAACAGTGACCACGAGACTTGTTGTGATATTTGAAATGCAGGCTACAAGGCAATTTGTATCCAAGCAACCAGAAAGTTTTACAACTATTTTGTGACTATGTTGTTGTTAAAATGTTAGTTTTACTTTTGGGTTTTTCAGTTACTGCTGGAGACTGGACAGGAATACAGCCCAGAAAACTCTTTCCCTTGAAAAATAATTCCTGTATCAAGTAAAATTCGAATTCTTCATGAAGTTAAAAGAACTTTGAAGGGTTGGAAAACTGATGTATGGGAGCTAAAACCCTTGTTGCTGTTTATGCCTGAAGAGAAAGGAAATGGTCCAGAGAAAGGGGAGTTGTTGCTCTTTGTGGAGAAAGGCTCCTTTGCTGAGAGGAAGCCTGCATTGTTGAAGGTAGTAAAATTCCTATTGTCTCCAGTCTCTGGAAGATCTCTGCCTCAAGTGTGAATCCTGTGGATTTTTGTATTTTTGGAAGTTCCTGAAATCTCAAGAAAGTTTCTACTGTAAGACTACTACTCTAAAAATCTCCTGTTGCTACAAGACCTGAGGCAGACGAATTACCTTGAACGCCTACCCACCACAGACTGTTCATTAATTTCACCAGGAGAGACTTCAAGTGGCATCTAACTATTCGACTCTGGGACACCTCACTGAACTGGAAATATCCTTCCAAAAGTTAACACCCAATTAGTTTTTTATTCCTAAAGAAACTGTTGTAAAATCAATATATCTGTTTTCCCTGGTTAACCGTTAATAATTGAATTTATGTGTGTGTTTGAAGGTTAGGAAGAATAAAGAATTGTAAAATCTTTTCAAACATATAGATTTTTCCCATTATCGTTTAAAGCTTGCTTTAGAGTCATAGAGTCATACAGCACAGAAACAGGCCCTTCGGCCCAATGCTCCTGCGCCGACCATCAAGCACCCATCCAATCTAATCCCATTTTACCGCACTTGGCCCGTAGCCTTGTATGCTATGGTGTTTACTAATAAATAGTTAATTTTGTTGTTGTTTAAAGAAACCTGGTTTGGCATGCTTTATTCGGAGGATAAATAAAGTGATTAATCTGGCTATTTTTCCAGTAGGTGGGAAACTTTACTAATATGCTGTGACCTGTGGAGTAGTGGGACTGAATTAACAGTGCATTACTACCGCCTTGGTCGTAACAGCATCTAGACTGTGCAGTTTTCCTCGCTTAATCCAGAAGTAGTAGACATTACTTGGGAGTCTGAGGTGACTAACCTTTTTTCAAAAAAGCTGTTGAATGAGATAGTTTATAGAAAAGATACAATTTACAAGCAGGTTTCACACTAAAACATCCAAGTATCCCATTTCCACAAAACACACATGATACCAGTGATCACAGGCCAAATTCGCTTTTTCTAAAAAAAAGTCAGTACTGAGTTGTTAACTAACAAGTTATATAAGTGCTCAACAAATGCATGGTCTGAATGAAGCATACATTTCAATGCATCAAGCATATTCATCACTGAATCACAGGGTGACAAAGTCTGAACCTTTATGTAATGTAGCTACTCAGAAGGAAGTAAGGAATAACAATGAAGTTAATAAAAGGATGCTAGTTGGCAAAATAAGAGACAAATAAAAGCATACATTCATTACAAAAGATGTAAAACATTTTATTCAACAACCTCAATTCGCCTGCAACAATTCACAAACCGAACAAGTAAAACAAAAATGAACAGCCTCCAGCACCTATGAAGGCAAACGACAGGTAGTAACTGGACATAGTGCTCTACAAAAATGCCATGAGTGAGGCTCCTTTCTGCTTGCCTTGATTCATCAGAATTATAAAGAGATTCAATGCAAATGTCATATCTTTTACCCTTGTTACCATTTTCCCCTATAATATTCCCTCTTTATGCAAATTCCATTGTGGTCATTGTGAGTTGTAGTTTCTCTAATCACTTCATATCATGTCTTCTGCCACTTTATTTGTTTTCTACACTTTCTGGTCCAAGCATGGGTAGAACTTTCAATTTCAGGCACATAAAATGTACAGTAACTGATTGGCCACCGTTTAGACATCCTGTCCAGTTTTCCTTTCTGCTAACTTCAATCGGGTAAGGTGTATAACAGCAGCTGATCCACAACCACTTGTTTTACGTCTGTCCCCGATGAATCTGGAAGTTCCGACTCGTGTGCGAAGATATTGAAGTGAAAATGAAATATAAACATAAACATAGGGAAAGTTGCTGATTCTAGCCCTGTCTCTATACTGGCTAGTAAGTAAGCATTGGTCAGGCAGCATCCCACCATTAGATGCTACACCACTCGAAAAGAATAGTATCATTGAGTCGTATGGATGCCTCCAGTATACTGGAAGGAACAATCCATTGAGGTTGTTGAATAAAATGTTTTACATCTTTTGTAATGAATGTATGCTTTTATTTGTCACTTGGTTTCTTTAAACAACAACAAAATTAACTATTTATTGGTAAACGCCATAACATACAAGGCTATGGGCCAAGTGCAGTAAAATGGGATTAGATTGGATGGGTGCTTGATGGTCGGCGCAGACGCGTTGGGCCGAAGGGTTGTTTCTGTGCTGTATAACTCTATGACTCTATAATCCAGTGTTAAGAACAGGACTCAGACTGTGCCAGCATTGTTGTGCAATGCGATCTGACAAATTGTCTCAATGCTGATCGACATCACTGTTTATGCTCTGATCAATGGCAAAATGATGTGGATTAGGGACAAGCTGGCTGAGGTCACGTGCTGTTCCAATCCCAACCCTTCGGTCCATCTCATTGAACGAGCCCTCATTGGTTGAGATATCAGCATCAGTTGCCCCAATATCCAGAGAAAGACAAACAAAAAGCGCTTGAAACATCCAATCAAAGTACATCAGTGGGCTGCATTTTACATTCCCGTCACCCAAAACAATGACGTTACAATCTTAAGCATGGCAGCTCATTTAAATAGCTGGGGCAAACCCCCCACCCCCCGCCGATGACATGAGTGGGCTATCCATCCCCAGCAATGGCGTCAGCTGCCTGTGCGCTGATGGCATTTTTAAAGGGCTTCGAGCCCTACCGCTAAATTTAAAGATCTAAAGGTAGGTAATAAAAACATACTTATTTTGCCCCTCTCCCACCCTCCCCCGAAGAACCATAAAATTAATTACTTGCCCTCTCCCCCCCAAACATATATTTTGTCCACCTGACCTTCCAACCTTTCAAAGTGCACAAACTTTAACCTAAAACCCTTCCCACCATCCGCTACACCAATGATGTCACTTTGACCCTGTTCCTCCCTTCCTCGCACTGAAAAACTTACCTCCTCCCTCCTCTCCAAAAGTGTTCTGCCTTGTTTCACCAGATGGGGATGCAAAGGCGCAGGAGTGCCAGTCAGTGGCAGGAAGATTGCAGCGGGATGGAAGGCGGCGGGGTAAGTATGATTAATTCATTCATTTACATTTATTTAAATATGTAAATGGAGGTACCATCGCCAAATGGCGGGGTGGCCGCCATGAGACCTCGCTGCCGCTCACAATATCGGGCCAGGCCCTCCTGGTGTCGGAGTGCATGGCGGCACTCTCCTGGAGGCATTTTCCATGTTTCCCAACACCCCCACCCCATGACCCCTGACGTCAGCGGGTCTGTAAATTTCAACCCAGTATCACAATTTCTCTGGACCTTGTCCTACCATCCTGGAAAGTGATCTGGACCTTTTTCAGCCTTCTGCTCAACTTCCCCTTGGTATCTATGATCTGATTTTTAAAAGGCTGCTGCAGCCTCAGAGATTGAAAAAAGGTTTCCAATACTCCGATACAAAGAATCCTTATGAATAACCAAACATGAATTATCCACTGGATCTCTGAGACAGCTTCCCATCTCACATTGGAATAAGCTTTCATCTGCTGACCGATCTAAAACTCAGCATGGGATGTCTTGGAAACTCACCCCTCTTAGGCAAGCTTTTGTAATTTTTTAAAAACGTAGCTCATTATCCAAGTTCTTTGTGTGACAAAATGGCTGGAAACCCAGTGACTCTATTCAAGGTCACTGTACTCTTTCCACCACTGCTTCTTGGGCACTTCGGAGACATGTTTCCATAGATAATATCTGCAAAGTCAATCAGCTCTACTTAGTTTGGCATTCTGATGAAATGGTTGTTTGGACACACCCAGCTGTTCCTTATTAGTAACCTGCTGTCACTAGACCCAAGTGATTGTTCTTTATGCAAGAGCATACACAGTGAATTTTAGCAGTTTATTTTACCATGATGTTACCTGAGCCTGATGATGTTGTTATCTAACACCCAAAATGAAGACTTCCTGTTGGGATCACTCAATAGCAATTCAGCAGTAGGAATGGTGTCATATATAACCTCGTCCTCATATGGAGATGTTAAATCCAATTTTAGCGTCCTCACCAAGATTGCTTAAATTAGAACTGACCAGTCTTAGATCCGGGGACTATATCTGAATCAGTACCTACTGCATTTTGGAACTCCTGTCTATTTGGCGAAATTCACATTAGGATACTGTTACATTAAAGTTGGCTCAATAGAGATTAAATCCACAATGTATAGCTAGCTGGACAAATGATGTTACTCAATACCAGATCAGCTCAAGACACCATGGAAGATTGATGCATAGTATGTTAGAATGCAGCTCCCTTCTTACTTAGCAGTGGGGGCTTGGTTGAACAAGTCTTGTGGGAGCTATTAGTAGGGGCTGTTTCTGGTCTAAGGTGGTGGGTTTATTTGGCCAATCTTTGGGCATGGAAACCTGGGAAAGACATAGGCCAAGCAGTTGGCTTCCTGCCTAGCTATGTATTTTTATAGAAACACTCTGGATTGATCAGCTCAGAGAGTTAAACACAGTGGAAGGAGGGCTCCCTGCTTAAGCTAGTGCTGACCTGTTTCAGGGAAATTAATGGTAAGAAAATGTTTTTAGGCCTCTGATAGGGATGTTTTGTTAATTTCTATATTATAAGGAACATTAACAAAATAGGTTAAAATTCACTGTAAACATCTCTGCTTGTTCACGTTACTATATATATACTGCATCACAATTTGCCATAATTTTGAACTCTGTTTGTAATATTGCAATAGAAGATCACTTTTTAAATTTTTTTTATTTAGAGATACAGCACTGAAACAGGCCCTTCGGCCCACCGAGTCTGTGCCGACCATCAACCACCCATTTATACTAATCCTACACTAATCCCACATCCTTACTACGTCCCCACCTGTTCCTATATTCCCCTACCACCTACCTATACTAGGGGCAATTTATAATGGCCAATTTACCTATCAACCTGCAAGTCTTTGGTTCTGTGGGAGGAAACCGGAGCACCCGGCGAAAACCCATACAGACACAGGGAGAACTTGCAAACTCCACACATGCTGTACCCAGAATTGAACCCGGGTCGCTGGAGCTGTGAGGCTGCGGTGCTAACCACTGCGCCACTGTGCCGCCCATCACTTCTACTTTCTATTTTCATAATCAGGAAAATGTTGCCATCTGTACATGTAAGTTTACTGATTTAATGTGACAAACATCTATGGTATCATAGCATGGTTACAGCATAGAAGGAGGCCATTTGGTTCGTCGTGTCCATGAAGTTGAACTATTTACATAATCTACCATTGGTATCATTTCACAGAAATTTGAATGTATTGATGCTAAATACCTCAGGATAAATTTAAATGAAGAATGCCTATCAGGCCATTTGATTTCATCCTTTCAGAACACTAACCCTACTGTCTTTCCATTACAGCTATTTAGCTTCTCTCAAATACATCCAGTATCCTGGCCTTAACCATGGTTCCTGGAAACCTAGTCAAACTCTTATTTATCCTCCATTTAAAAAAATACTTACTGGCATCTTTCCTAAACTTTACTATCAGCATCTTAAAAGTTGCTCCCTTTTGTCCTACTACAGGGCAAACCAAAAGCAGTCTTTTTGGGCTTCTCAATGCAGTTAATTATCTTATATATATGTATAAAATCCCTTTGAGACATCGCTTTTTGAGGATAAAGAATCATAGCACATTTAGTTGTTCCTCACCGCTTATTCTCTAACATTGGGGATCAGTCTTGCTGTTTCTGCTGCAGTATCTCTAGGGCTTAGATAGTCCGCTTATGCTGCAGTGGCTTGAACTCGAAGCAGTACACCAGTTGCAGCTAACCAGAACATCTCTAGCTTCAGCATGATACTGCAAATTCAAATTCAACTCATTTGGCAATAAATCCCAGCATCCTGTTGATTTATTGGATGGCTGGACCAACTAGTACCCTTAAGGTCCTTTTCTCTTGCCATTTCTTTCCAGCCACAGAGTATGCAGGACTCAGACTTTTACTTCCCATACACGTGAACTGTGCATTTGTCTATATTGATCATTGTTTTCCACTGGTGCATGCTGGGATCTCTGTGCACATTTTTTGTTAAAAAAATTGTATCTTGCTTAGAATGAGACAATGCCAGGCATCATGTCCATACACTGGTCTGCAGACTACCCACAAAATCAAGGCAAAGGCCTAGTTGAAATTTGGAGCTCCTCTGATGGCTCAGTTGGTAAAGATAACACATTGGTGAGTTATATGGTTGAGAAGATACTTACCTTATCAAGCTCCCTTTTAAGATCTTGACTGTCTTCTCTGAATCCACAATCCATACCCTGTCTCAACTCATTCCATCTTCGCTGCATCCGGAGAATCCTTGGCATCAGGTGGCAGGACCATATCTCCAACACAGAAGTCCTCGAAGCGGCCAACATCATCCCCAGCATATACACACTACTGAGCCAGCGGTGCTTGAGATGGCTTGGCCATGTGAGCCGCATGGAAGATGGCAGGATCCCCAAGGATGCATTGTACAGAGAGCTCGTCACTGGTATCAGACCCACCGGCCGTCTATGTCTCCGCTTTAAAGATTTCTGCAAATGCAACATGAAGTCCTGTGCCATTGCTCACAAGTCATGGGAGTCAGTTGCCAGTGATCGCCAGAGCTGGCGGACAGCCATAAAAGCGGGGCTAAAGAGTGGCGAGTCAAAGAGACTTAGCAGTTGGCAGGAAAACAGACAGAAGCGCAAGGAGAGAGCCAACTGCATAACAGCCCCGACAACCAATTTTATCTGCAGCATCTGTGGAAGAGTCTGTCACTCTAGAATTGGCCTTTATAGCCATTCCAGGCGCCGCTTCACAAATCACTGACCACCTCTAGGCACTTACCCATTGTCTCTTGAGATAAGGAGGCCAAAGAAGAAGACCCTGTTTGGTGTCCTTTGTAAATTTAATTAGTTAGCATTGGGATCATGAATACAGGCTATTTATGCATACCATGGACCAGAGGGTCCTAGAATGGTCTCTTGGGGAACCTCAGTCAATACCTCTCCCCATTTGAATTTAATTCTCACCGACTTTGAACCTATCTTTTTAGTCAGTTATTAATTCGTATCCCTTAACTTTGATGCCCGTTTACCTGAGTTTGTAAAGGAGTCTCTTATGTGATACTTCATCAAAGATCTTTTGGACGTCAAGATACAGTGTGCCATATGGGTACCCTTCGTAATTTGGAATATCTCCTTCACAATCGAATTCATGAGGGTTGGTTAAGCAAGTTTTATCTCTACTGAAGTTATATTGGCTGTCATCTATTACCTTAATTTTATACAGATGCTTTTCCATTCATCTTCGGCTTACTGATTTTACTGGGATTTTCACATTTATCTAAATCTCTACCACTCTTATAAATGTCTTAAGTCTAGCATTCTACTGTCATAGCTTACTACCAAAGTGGATTTCAAACTTACATCCAAAATTGAAATCAATGGAAATGAAAATTGGCCGGGTTCTATGACAAGCTGGTGATCTGCTCCACCTGTTTACCACCCGAGTGATGAAAGTGAGATTTAGCTCCATGGTTTTTAAATGTATTTGCAATATTCTATAGAGAGAAACATCTACACAGACTCTATTGCTAAGCCAGTGCTGTAAAGGAAGTTGTTTAATGAGTCATGATGCTGCACACCAAATATAGAACATTTTCTCCTGGTAACTTTGAAGGATTTGTTCCTGGCTCAATGAGGCCATGGCCTTATTTACATAGATTGGGCGAGATGCAGGCGACCGATAAAGCCCGTCAATTGAAGAGGATGGGATTTGGCCAACAGTCTGGGCCGAGGGGTGTGGGGAGAGTTGATACCGGGAAAAGCAGTCATTTAAGGGCAGTGGGCCAGAGTATTTTTAGTGGGCCAAGATGGAAGATCCTCCTGGTCCCACAAACATAAAAGACATAAAAGATATTAGAGGAAGATTAAATTGTTGTTTAGTAGTACAGAACTTGAGTATTGCTGAAAATAGAGACATTTTGTTGAAGCTTTTCGTCTTGCACTCATCAGAACAATTGCAAGAATAACCAATGTAAGAGAAAACAACAACTTATACTGCATGAGAAGAGAGTGCTGATTGGTTTGCAAGTGAACTCTGATTGGATGAGGCGTTGCTGTGGAGAATGCACCAGTTTACGGTGACTGACAGTTAACTGCCAAGCTTTGTTTCAAATTTAAACCAGGCAGCTTGATTGGTCAAGGCATTGCTCTGAGGAATGAACCAGCGAATGGCTGTCAGTTATTTTGTTCAGCTGAAACAGGTGCAATGTTTGTACATATTCTTTGTCTGCAAAGAGCAGGGCCCTGTGTCTTAATATATATAGCTTCCAGTACGCGCAAATGTGCCACACTGCGAGCCCTACTGACAATCTTAAATTGGTTGTCAGCACAATTCTTAGCACAGTGTGGATTATTTAGCAAATGTTGTCCAATCGCAGGATCACATCTAATGTTGGACACTGCGTTTTGAGTTTTGCAAGCACGGGCTGGTTGGGTACGGCTCGTACCTTGCCCGTTGCGAACAGCAGAAGGGACATGTACCCAAACATCCCGTGCTTCCAAAACTCAAAACACAGGAGAATTGCTCAGGGGGGCGAGAAAATGCAGAGGCGGGGCTCCCTCCACTTTTTCGGCCTGGTGCCGGGATCCCTGCCTCCTGCACAAAATCCAGCCCAATGTGTGTGTTCAGGTTTAAGGGTGAAATCACTGATCCATACTTGAAGAATCAGCACAATAGTATAAATCCTATTTCTGACCTGTGGTTCTTTTAAGCTCTCGAGTAGAATGCCTTAAGAATTTTATATGTTTCAATGAGATCACTTCTCATTTTTCTAAAATCTAGGAAATAAAGCCTAATCTACTCAATCTCTCCTCAGAGGACAATCTCCTCATCCCAGGAATCAGTACAGTGAACCTCTGTCACACTCCCTCTAAAGTGAGTATATCTTAGGCAAGGAGACCAAATCTGTACACAGTACTTCACGTGTGGCCTCACCTATGACTGAAGTAAGACTTCTTTATTATTATACTCCAATCCCTTTGTAATGAAGGCTAACATACCATTTGCTTTCTCAATTGCTTGACGTATCTACAAGTTAACTTTCTGTAATTCGATTACAAGGACATCCAGATCCCTCTGAATACAAACATTTCCCAGTCTCTGAGCATTTAAAAAAATGTTTTTCCCAACAAAGTGGAAAACTTCACAATTCTCCATGTTAGATTCCACCTTCCATGTTCTTGCCCAATCACTAAATCTGTCTACATCCTTTTGCAGACTCTTTGCATCCACCTGACAGCTTACTTTCCCACCTAACTTTGTATCGTCAGCAAACTTGGATACATTACACTCAGTCCCCTCATCTAAGTCATTAATATAGACTGTGATAGAATTAAAGGAAGAACTTACTTTTATACAGTGCCTTCACAATCTCAGGGTGCCCCAAAGTGCTTCATAACAAATGGAATACTTTTGATGTGTAGTAACAGTTGTAAATGTCGGAAAACATGGCAATCAATTTTCACTTAAGGTCCCATAAACAATAATGATATAAATTACCAGATAAGCTGCTTTAATGATGTTGCTTGAAAGTTAACTGTTGGTCAGGACACCAGGAGAACAGGTACATCGTCTTCTCTAAGGACACAGGGAGCAACAGGTCAGAGCCCTGTTTTGTTTTTGAATGGTAGGATTCCTAAAAATGCAGGTTGTCCTTAAAGGCACCCAATTTGTGCTCCTTGGCATATGAGTGTCCCATAGATGAACTGTAATTTGTGTGTGACGATCTAAACCAGAAACTGCAAATGAATGCCAGATTCCCCAAAACAATCATGAAGCATTTATCAAGAAATGCTGGAAATACTCAGCAGGTCTGGCAGCATCTGTGGAGAGAGAAGCAGAGTTAACATTTCAGGTCAGTGACCCTTCATCAGAACCTGACCTGAAACATTAACTCTGCTTCTCTCTCCACAGATGCTGCCAGATCTGCTGAGTATTTCCAGCATTTCTTGTTTGTGTTTCAGATTTCCAGCATCTGCAGTATTTTGCTTTTATTTTATCATGAAGCATCTATCTTAAGCCAGTCCACCAAGTCATCATTATTTGCAGATATTCAGCAAGTCTAGGCTTAGATCCTGGATGACTGAGATTACTTATTGCTGTCTTGACTTATGAATGCTCTATAGTAACCCCACACTCCAAAGAAACACAGATAAAATGAGGCACATGCCTCCATTAGATAAATTATCAAGCACACCATAGATATACTGAAGCAACTCTAGGGGCATCCTTCAGTATAACACAGGCAGTTTCCTAGATCAGCCTAATTTTCCATAGCCGTGCTATTCAAAGAACCATTCACGTGGAGCAGCTGGACCCTTTGAAGCGTAGCTGCGGAACATCACTGAGGGACAAAAGTAGTTATTTAAACAATCGCCTTTCACAGCTGTGAGGCATTGAGCAAATCATTATACAATACACTTTCTCATAATGTCCCCATGGACCCTTTCCATTACCAGACAAGCCTGTATCTTCCTCATTCTCTGCAATAGATTAAAATTGCACATTTCACTGCCACCTACTTATCCACCAGGCAGGCCACTTTAAAGAGCACAACCTAGATAAAGACCTTCAGAGCAGGATCCTCAAAAGGAATGGTCCTGGTCCTGGTCCTGGTCCTGGTCCTGGTCCTGGTCCTGGTCCTCTTTGTTTCCATCCTTGACTCCTAGCAGTAGGATTTCAAATTTGTCAATGTGCAGCTCTACTTTAACTGTGGCTGGATGCCTCAGCTTATACACCCAGCAGGCATCTTGCACATTAGCCAATCGGCACATGGAATAAATACATGGTAATCAAAACACTCAACCTTGGGAATTTACACAAGGTCAATTCTCGACATTACTTACATGCCTGGGGTGCTATGCATTATGGTCCTGCTGGAACAGTGATGGGACTGCATAATCAGCCCCATAATTTTAAATTTAGAATTAGAGGAATATTTAGGACATCATAAATGATAGTTGACACTTATTCGGGCTTGGTGTGTTGAAATTAATGGACAATATCCCATCAAACCAATTAATTTAGTTGTAATTAATAGAATCTGTAAAATTAAGAATGATGATGAAGTTGCTATTCATTTTGTGTTTTGGACTGGAAAAACTAAACAGCAAAATGAAAATTGCCCTTTCCTGCACTGTAGAGAGGTTACTTCAATAACTGAGAGATCACATGATGTCTTTGACAGAGAAGCTGCAATACAAATGAGCTTTAAAACAGTGGCAAAAAGAGCTTGACATTTTATAATCTACTTTTCCTGTGAGATGCAAGATTTTAGGGGTTGTTAATGCCCAAAAATAGCCTCTGTGAAACCCAAGAGAAATTAACATTTTGTGATTTAAATACACTGTGCAGAAGATGAAATCCAGTCAGCAGCAAAAGCCCAAAAAATTTCATGCACAAGTATAAGTGTAGTGAACAGCTGGTGGTGTTCATTTGTCGGTGACTGCAAAATCCAGGCCATTGGAATCTTAATTCAAAGATATAATAGGAAAAAACCTAGAAACCAAAAATATAACAAAGAATGGTCAAAATGAATTTCTAAAGGGAAGATCATGCTTGACCAACCTTATTAAATTCTTTGTAGTAGTAACAGAAAAAGTAGTCAAGGGTAATATAGTGGAGCAAAATACCACATAGTAGATTAAAGAGAACATGTGAGGCTTGATTTTCAGCCCTCGCTACTAAAAATAGCACCGCTGGCCTCCTTGCCAGTTCCCCTGATCCATCCGCCCCCAATCCATCTTCCCCGGAGGAAGGATGAGGGGTGGCAGGTGTGTTGCAATTAAACAATTAAAGGCCAGTTAACTGAGGCTGACTGGAATTTTCTAGTTGGCTCCAGGTCCTGCAGATGACAAGGACAGTTTAGCTGCCTGGAGGCGGCCTCCCGACGACAGACCAAGGGACCAGTGCTCCAGAAAGGCTCAGAGACCCTCCCTGTCTGCTTGGGTGTAGCAGCAGCCACAGGCTGCTCTGCAGAGGAGTTCCCTACCCACCCCCCACACAGTGGTGGCCTGGCTGCAAAAGCCATTTTTTATTTTAAATTTGAAAAAGTTGGAGAGAGGGTGCTGCCATTTTGAAGCACCCTGCCCCTCACTTGCGTGCCATGACATCCTGCTGCTGCTTTCAAGCTGGGAGGCCTCTGATTGGCCTTCTTGCTTTGAGAGTCCTCCTGCTGTCCTTAATTGGAAGCTGAGCCTGTTCTCTGGCCATTAATTGGCCAATTTGGGGAAAATCATATTGGGTGACTGTATCCCATATAATGCAGGCTTCTGACCTACATTTGAGCCTGATGGCAGGGTTAAGAAGCCCACGGGGAAAATCTTGCCCCTGGAGTCAGATGGCAAGTAGCAGAATGGATAGCAAAACAGAAAACAGTTAGAGGCAGAATTTTGCCGCTGGTGACGAAGTCCTGACATCGGGACACAAAGTGGGCGTTATGACCGTGCAGGCGGAAGAAGAAATGCAATTTTATCGGCCTGTTCAATTAATGGCCAGCAGGCGTGGAAGCCAGCCAATAACGTGGAGCGGGCAGGGGAAGTACTGGCAGATGTCATATTTAAAGGGGAGGCAGGACTCTGTGATAAGGCAGCACAAGCAGAGTGAAGGGGAGGCTCGACACGTGTGGCGGCAGTCAAATGGCAGCATCTAGAGGACGAGTGGTGCCCGGGTGCTCCTCCAGGCGGCAAGGACATGGAGGGAAGTTCTGTTCCCTTATGACGGCAGGAGGGGGCCAGCAGGGCAGACCAGAAGGGCATGGCTGGAGATTGCCGAGGAGGTTAGCATCACGGGGTGGTCCCACTGACATGGTTGCAGTGCCGGAAGAACAATGATGGGATGCAGTCAGGAAAGGTGAGTTTAGATCATACCATTAAGCTTGCAGCCTTGAATGTCACAAAAGATCCATACGAAATGTGAGAAAAGGATGCCCACCCAGTCATCAGCCATGACAAAGCACGAGCATCCGCTATTGATGCATAGCAGCCTCTCAGTGGAGGACCCTGGTCAGTCAGAGTTTATTGCTGCACTGCCAATACTGAATGCGTGAATGCAGCAGGCATCCCTGTGGCACAATGAACCAACATCGGTGTGTAGTGTGGCTATGATGGGCAAGTTACAATGTGTATTTCTGTGTTTGCAGGAGAAGAGAACTCACAATGTCAGAGAAAGGCAATGGACAGGGGGAGGCATGCCAGTGCTCACTGTACTGATTCTGGCAGAAGAGCATCTAGGCGACCTGGAAGCAGGACTGTCTGTCGGGGATGGTGAGGCAGGTGTGGAGCCATGTGACACTCAGTAACCTCATGGAAGAGGCCATTAAACCTTCTGGCAAGCAAAAACTCTAGCACTCCTGTGCCCATCATTGAACACATGAAAATCCATTTGAAGGTCAGTCAGAAGGAGGTGATGGAATGCGCAGTGCCCTCACATCACTTCTCTCTCTCGCAGGTCAAGAAGAAGACGAGGCAGCAGCCACGCCTGTGGGAGAGCTTGACACCACAGAGGAGGAAGAGACATCTGAGAAGGCAGAGAAACATTCTGTCACACCCTCCACTAGTGCAGATACTTGCACATCGGTGGGCGCGTGGCACTATCTGGAAGACTGTGGAAGGGCACAACAATGCTTAGCTGCAGGCTGATGACATGCTTTAGGAGTCATCAACAAGGTGGCAGATGTTTGAGCCGCAGCGTGAGGTGAGTGGACATCCGTTGGAACTCCCAGAGGTTTTGCACACCCATGCGCAGATGATGGAGGAGTCCATCCAGGCCATGAATGCAGCCATATTTCTGGCCTAGGCATTCATGGCCTCCTCGACTGAGAGAGTGGCGACCCTCATGGAGAGCTGAAACTAGCATACCACCTCTGCCATGAGCTCTGTAGAGCAATGGCTAGGTCAGATGGGCCCGAAAAGCCTGAAGTCCTCACCAGGTGCTCATGCTCCTCAGGTGAGCGGGAAGGGACAAGTGTGCCCTGAAAGGATAAAGGAGTGGCTATCTGAAGTCTCTGGGGAGGTCCCCTCAAGGTATTCCTGGTGTGGACGGCGGGTCGTCAACCCCTCTAGCCATGACTCCCATGCCTTATGAGGCCACAACACAGAGGTGGCTCCTACAAAGGTGCAGAGGCCCCCACATGTGCCGGGGCCCTCTAGGCCTCCAGCAACCAGAGGACAACCACCACAGTCATCGAAAGCAACAAAGTAAAAAATTAAGCAACCTGCCTCTGCATCAGCTGCTTGCACAGGGGAAGCACATCGTATGAGCACCTTCAAGTGCACGTAAATCCACCTAGCCGCATGGGTATCGTTGGATGATGATTTATTGACTCCTGCCACATCGTTGCCTCGATGTGTGAAATGAAATGTAATCTATTGCACCACCAAATGATTCCTATATTATTGGGCCCTTAACAGCTGGAGTGCTCGTGAGAAGAATGTGATGGAAAGATCTGGACTGCATGAGGCCATGGTGTTATCCGTGCATTGGCCTGATGTCATGACGGACATTCAAGGAAAGGCCAACAGGGCTATAGGAAGAAGATTTAATTTTTTACATGGGCATCTAAGGAAAGCTCATGAGAAATGTATAAGTGACGTGTGCCTCCCTGGAGTGAATGTCATTGCACCTTACCTACCATCCCTCAGGTGCATTGCCATTGTCCATCTGGTCTGGAGCCCCATCCAAATCTTGCTCCTCAGAGGAGGAGGAGGCATCACACCCCAGGAGGTTTTCACCTCCCCAAAAGTTCTCCCCTCTGTAGCTCCAGGTTGTGCAGAGCACAGCAGACCACAGCAATGTGCGAGACCCTTGATGGGGCATACTGGTCTATCCAGACATCTGAGCCTCATTTTCAGAAGGCCTATGGCTTGCTTAATGGTCGCCCTTATTGTTGCAAGGCTGCTGTTATATGCCTTCTCTGCATCTGTGCTGGGGTTCCAAACAGACTTAAGGAGCCATGTCTTCAGTGCACAGCCCTCATTACTCAGTATCCATCCACAAAGGTGCGTGGGTGGCCTGAAAAGCTCGGGTGCCTGGGACTGACTTGGAATGAAGGAGTCGTGACCACTTCCCAGGAACATTGCACAGACCTGAAGGAACCGTTTGCGATGGCCGCAAACCAGTTGTACATTGAGCCTTTCTTCTTGATGAAGGCTGATGCCTGGTCTGTGGGAGCCCTGATAGCTACATAGCATGCAGTTGATTATACCCTGCACCTGGGGAAATCCAGTGATGGTTCCAAATCCTACAGCCCTCTCTGCCTGACTGGATTGGTGCGAAACCGTACGTATTGGTCAGCCCTCTTGAACATGACAATAGTGACCATCTTGATGCAGCAATGAGCTGCAGACTGGGAAGTCCTGCAGATGTCTCTAGATGAACCCTAGAATGATCCTGAGGTGTAAAACTTCAGTGCCATTGTGACCTATGCCACAGGAAATGGGTGCCTACAACTTCCCATTGGGCTCAGATCCTCCTCCATCATGGCGCACAGATCGGTGAGTGCCTCCCTGGTCAGGCGCAGTCTTCGGTGACACTGATGCTCTGACATCTGCAGGGTCTGTTGGTAAATCCACTCTGGTGGGTAGCACCTCCTGCACATATGAGGCTGGTTGCGTGGTCCTCTGTGCACTCCTTGTCTGTGCCTCCTTCCATCCTCATGAGCCTCCTGCCCCTCTGGGTGTTGCAGCCCCGCTTGCTGTGGCTGCACCTCCCTCACTCTTTTATCTCCTCCTCACTGGAGGTCTCAAATCCAGAGTGCATGAGACCCATTGTCACTTGCAGCGCTCACTTCTCAAGGCTTCTCACTCCCCTTACTCTGCATACATAAGTTGTACCTTGGAGAGAACACTCAATCTGTCTACCCCTGATGTGCTCGCCAAGTTTGTCCAACCTCCAGCTTGTCACTCCCGCGATTAATTCACTCTCACCCTCCCCACACTGCTGCTTGGAATGGCTGCCAACTCCAGCCAATACTTACCTGCTGCTGAGCTTCCGCCTCCTTATAGATGGCGAGGCTCTGAAATTCTATTCTTCACGTGAGCCCCTGGTAAAAATTCAAATCCTCCAGTAAATACCTGGTAGTTGGCTTCTTAACAGGCTCAATTGCCTGTCTGCCACCAAGAAGCGCGGTCTCCGCCCGGCTGCCTCTGGCAAAATTCACCAGTGGTGGGATTGTTTCGGGCTTCTGTACTGGCGTGATCCCTTGCCATTTTGCTGTCCCACCTGCCTCCTAGCCTGTTGCCCAGGATGGAAGAAAATTCCGCTTTCGGAGCTTTCATCTGCATGAGACTCCCAAATAATAAAAGCAAAATACTGTGGATGCTCGAAATCTGATATAAAAACAAGAAATGCTGGAACCACTCAGCAGGTCTGGCAGCATCTGTGGAAAGAGAAGCAGAGTTAACGTTTCGGGTCAGTGACCCTTCTTCGGAACTGACAAATATTAAAAATGTCACAGGTTATAAGCAAGTGAGGTGGGGGTGGGGCAAGAGATAACAAAGGAGAAGGTGTAGATTGGACAAGGCCACATAGCTGACCAAAAGGTCATGGAACAAAGGCAAACAATATGTTAATGGTGTGTTGAAAGACAAAGCATTAGTACAGAAAAGGTGTTAACGGACTGAATATTGAACAGCACTACCAAACGCATCTTCCCCTCCCTTCCCCTGTTGGCATTGCGAAGGGATCATTCCCTCCACGACACCCTGGTCCACTCCTCCATTACCCCCACCACCTCATCCCCGTCCCATGGCACCTTCCCCTGCAATCGCAGGAGGTGTAATACCTGCCCATTTACCTTCTCTCTCCTCACTATCCCAGGCCCCAAACACTCCTTTCAGGTGAAGCAGCGATTTACTTGGACTTCTTTCAATGTAGTATACTGTATTCGCTGCTCACAATGTGGTCTCCTATACATTGGGGAGACCAAGCGCAGACTGGGTGACTGCTTTGTGGAACACCTCCACTCAGTCCGCAAGCATGACCCTGAGCTTCCGGTTGCTTGCCATTTCAACACTCCCCCCTGCTCTCATGCTCACATCTCTGTCCTGGGATTGCTGCAGTGTTCCAGTGAACATCAACACAAGCTCGAGGAACAGCATCTCATTTACCGATTAGGCACACTACAGCCTGCCGGACTGAACATTGAGTTCAATAATTTCAGAGCATGACAGCCCCCCATTTTACTTTCATTTTTAGTTGTTTTTTCTTTTTTCTTTTATACATTTTTACAACCTTTTTTTGCATTTATTTCATCTTAGTTTGTTCAGTTTGCTTACCCACTGTTATTTTTCATGTTTGCACTTGCTGCTGTTCAATATTCAGTCCGTTAACACCTTTTCTGTACTAATGCTTTGTCTTTCAACACACCATTAACATATTGTTTGCCTTTGCTCCATGACCTTTTGGTCAGCTATGTGGCCTTGTCCAATCTACACCTTCGCCTTTGTTATCTCTTGCCCACCCCCACCTCACTTGCTTATAACCTCTGACATTTTTAATATTTGTCAGTTCTGAAGAAGGGTCACTGACCCGAAACGTTAACTCTGCTTCTCTTTCCACAGATGCTGCCAGACCTGCTGAGTGGTTCCAGCATTTCTTGTTTTTATATTATATATTATATAAGACTCCCAAAACAAGCTTTCTACTCCGAGTTCCATCACAGCAAGAGGCTACCAGGAAGGCAGAGGAAACGCTACAAGGATATCCTTAAAGCCTCCCCGCAAAAATATGACATCTCCACCAATTCATGGGAATCACTTGCCCGGGACTGCCCAAAATGGAGAAGAAGCATCAGAAACGGTGCCAGCCAGTTCAGACAACGTCGACATGCCCAGGCAGCGACCAACTGCAAACAGCGGAAGGAGCGTTCGGAATGTCGAGCATCCCATTCACTCACCTCATCAAACACCACCTGCCCCACCTGTGGCAGAGTGTGTGGATCCAGAATTGGACGATTCAGTCACCTAAGGACCCACAACCCTGGAGTGAAAGAAAGTAATCCTCGTTCCCGAGGGACTGCCTAGAGAGAGAGAGAGAGAGAGAAGTTACTCAGACTGACAAAAGTGGAAAGCGGTGTTAGACAGGGACCACTGAAGGTCACCATTTAAATAAACAATTTAAACTTGGGAATTGGAAGTACAATTTCAAAATTTGCAGATGAAAACAAATTGCAGGAATCATTAACGCTGAAGAAGACTGCGACAAAATAAAAGATGTTAATAAACTTGCAGACTGTTGAGTGTATATGGCAAATTAATTTTAATATAAGTAAGTGTGAGGTGGTACATTTTGGTAGGAGGATTAGGAGGCCACATATCCTTAGAAGAGTAAAGGAGTCTAGGGGTACACATTCACATATCATTAAACATGGCAACACAAGTTAAGAAAGCCATACAAATTGAAACAAAGCACTGGGGTTCACTTCTGGAGGAACAGAATTGAAAAGTAGGACTATTAAACTTGTTTCAAACATTGGATAGAACACACTTGGAATACTCTGCACAGTTCTGCTTTCCATGTTACAAAAAGGATATAGAGGCATTGGAGAAGGTGCAATAAAGATTACAAGGATGATATCAGAACCAAATGGTTATAACTATCAGGAAAGACTGAATAGGCTGGGGCTCTTTTTTTTTTAAAGAAAATGAGAAGGCTAAGTGGTTACCTCATAGATGTCTTTAATATTATGGAGGGATTTGATAGGGTAAACGGAGAGAAAATGAATCAACATTGCTGCTTGAAGCTGTGTGTGCTCATCAGAGCAGTGGTTTGTAGGAGTGCCTCCAGTAGGAGAAACATAAAAAGCGGTGACTATGTTTCTTGGCCACTGGTATGCTCCTGTACAGCCCAGTAAAGCAGTTTAATCCTCATGGCTTGTGTGGACCTTCCTTAGCCATGAAGGAAGGTATAGCCAGCAGCTATTTGGTTATGAACAGTGACTTCAAAACTACTGCAGCTGGTGACCAGAGCCAAGATTGCAGAACCACTTCAGGAAGTAGTACAATATAAATGTGCTACAAGTTTTAAACTTAAACTCTAATACAAATAAGTAAAAATAGTTAATGTCAGGCAAACCCCCCCACCTGCCAAGACTGAGGCACACATGATTTCGCCACATGAACATTAAAACTTAAAATTGCAAGCTCCTGACTGGATAGACATTTCCATGGTAACCGACAGTGCCGGAATAAGGGACAAAGGACCATGCCCTAAACTCATTCAACCAACAATGAACTTTTGATTACCAGACATTGAAGGTGGGGGAGCTAGCATTCCAGAGACTGCTAAGGTACAATCCACAAACCTCGCAGGAGAGACTGTTCCATATAAGGAGCTAGTCACATGACTAACCTGCTGGGCAACCTGGCACTTCTTCTGAATTTGAACTCCCAACAAAGGAATTAGAACAGAGACAAAGCCGTGTGCTCATGGAGTAAAGATCTCTCCTGGAACTGAAGCAAGAATTACAGCCTCTCCTGTCTGCCTACTTCTATCTCCTTCCCACGGAACTGAATCTTGTGAAAACATGTGAAACTCAAAGAGAGAAAAGTTTCCTACGTGAACAAGGTTTTAAGAAGATTACTAGGCCCCAATGAAACGCAAGACTTCAAGGACTACAGCGAGCTCAAGAAACAGTAACAAGATCAACAGTAACAGTAACAACAGCCTCAAACTGTTCGACTTATTTTTTTCTTCTGCTCTTTTTTGCCCCTATTTGCATGTGTGTATCGCATGTGCATGCTAGCGTGGGCACGTGGTATATCTGTAGGTGTTAACCGTATTAGAGTTTAAGTTTAAGGTTTAATAAATTCCATCTTTCTTCTTTAAATCAAAGAAAGCCTGTTTGTGCTCATTTCTTTGCCTTATAATTGGAAAGTTGTGAACAAGGATTCACAAAGGGGGAGCTCAAAACACAGTGTGTATAAAATTAAACCCTGTTACAAAAGGACCAGGTGAAGATAGAAACAGACCCCTAGACACCTTTTGCACCTGGTCGTAACATTAATCATAATCTTTCTCTTTTGTGTCCACCAAAAATGAAATATGTCATTGCTACTGAATTTCTCTTTTCTTTGCACGCATATCAGTATTTAACAGTGCCAGATCTGTTAAAGTCAGATGCACAGTAAAGCTATGCTTCCCCAATAATCCATCACTCTAATCTCACAAAATCACCCTAATTGCACTAGTGTTATTGTTTTATATTCTACACCGACTTGTTTTGCATTCTTTCTGATGGAAACTGCGTAGTAGTGCTGCTTGTTTTCATGCAATGATCAGTTTTGTGAAGTGGTCTTGTACCAATTCAGAATTTGGTTAATACTGCTCATATCTATTTTGCTTAGGACCCTTACAGCATTCAGAGAGGAGAGGCCTTTGTCTCAACAATCCTATCTGGACCCAGGCTTCGAAAAGATGGAAGGATCATGTTCCAAATCTCTATATCAGCTACCCCTCAAAACTGTGATACTCTCAGGTTTCCTGTTGATCTTAATCAACTGCAAGGCATATTTCTGTATGGAACTAAAATATTAAATTTGTAATACCAAAGAAATTCACTGCATACCAAGAGGGGGGAGGCATTATGATTTATGTTGCTTTTTGTCAATAAAACCTTTACATTCCATTACAGTCTCTTATATAATAAGAGTGGTCCCAGAACAAAGTGATACCCTTACTTATGGGGTCACAAAAATTACAAATTTACCTTAGTAACTGAATGCCTACTACTAGAATAGAATCTATTTAACAATAATAAAAGTATTGCATCCATTTTGGTTTAAAAACATAGGAAGTCTAAAAAAAAAATTGGGCATATTATTCTTATCCCAACCAGCACTTAGGAGACAGGCTGTGTTCCTAAGAGGAGAGAATATGCAGTCTCTATCAGGCAGACAGATACTCTGTGTGGATTTTTTCAGGAGTTTGGAGAGTCATAAAATTATGGCTTTCTGTATATATCAGACTCTGATTGACTGAGAATATTAGGTTAAAGTTAGATTTAACTTAACTAGCTCGTAGCTTTTGCATGGCAGAATTTTGAATACCTTCCGTATGCAAATTAATTTTATTACAGCATTACTATCTGATATATTTTTTCTGAATTAAATCCCAGGGCTCAAATGCAAAGCCACCTCAACAGCATCATGTACTGATGCACTGCCATTTAACAAAGTATGATTGCTCAGGGTTGGATCCAGCATCGTGATGATTTGCCATTTTTTCCTGTTAACCATAATTATCTGGATCTAAACTTTACCATAAATACAAGAGAAAAATACTGTAGATGCTGCAACTCTGAAATAAGAACAGAAAATATTGGCACACTCAGCAGGTCAGGCAGCATCTGTGAAGAGAGATATAGCGTTAACATTTCAAGTTGATGATCTGATCAGAACTGGAAAATGTTAGAGCTGTAACAGGTTTAAAGCAAATAGAGAGACAGGGAGAGGGACGGAAGAACAAAGAGAAGGTCTGTGATAGGATGGAAGGCAGGAGAGATTAGATGACAAAAGGGATGTTGGTGAAGGCAAAAGAAGATGGTATGGGACAAGTAAAGAAACAAAAGGTGGGTCCAGAAGAGGTGTAAATGACAAAAGCGAAATCATTACCAGCAACTACTGTCTGCAAAAATGGGAGCGGTGATTATGATATGAAATTGTTAAACCTGAGTTCAGAAGGCTGTAAAATGCTTAACCAAAAGATGAAGTACTGTTCATCAAGCTTCCATTGAGCCTCATTGGAACAGTGTAGGAGGCCGAGGTCAGAGAGGCAAATGTGAGAGCAAGTTGAAGAATTAAAATGACTGGAAACAGGAAGCTCAGCGTCATGCTTGTGGACTGAACGGAGGGGTACCACAAAGCAATAATCTAACTTGCGTTTGGTCTCCCCAACATACAGGAGTCTACATCATCAGCAGCGAACACAGTACACCCCAAATTGAAAGAAGGACAAGTAAATCACTTTTTCATCTGGAAGGAGTATTTGGTGCCCTGAATGGTAGGAAGGGAGGAGGTAAAAAGGCAGGTGTTGCATCTCCTGTACTTGCACGGAAAGGTACTGTGAGCTTGGTAGGGACTGGAGGGGGTGATTGAAGAGTGGGCCAGGATGCTGCGGAGGAAATGGTCTTTTTGGAAAGCTGATAGGAGAGAGGAGGGGATGATGATAACGTGGTGGTATCAGGCTAGAGATGGCAGAAATAGTGGAGGATGATCCATTGAATGTGGAGGCTGGTGGGGTGGAAGGTGAGGATAAGGGGAAACCTATCATGGTTCTGTGATGGAGGGGAAGAGATGAGAGCAGGTGTGGAAAATGGGATGGACAAGGTCAAGGGCCCCATCAATCATGGTGGAAGGGAATCCTTGGTTGAGGAACAAGAAAGACATTTCGGAGGTACTGGTATGGAAGGTGGCATCTTCAGAATAGGTATGACAGAGATGGAGAAACTGGGAGAAAGGAAGAAAGGCTTGCAGGAAGTGGGATGTGAGGAAGCGCAGTCAAGGCTGCTGTGGGAGTCAATCGGCTTATAATAAATCTTACCACGCCTTGGGTAGCAGAGGAAAAATAGATTATGTTTGAATCATGTGGTTTATGACTTCAAATAATATTATTGAGCCATTATTATTTTCCTCTAACTGCTCTGATTCTTCCCTGTGACTCATTCACCAGCTTCCTCCTTTATCACAGATTCTCCCATCCTTCTGATCACACCTCTCTTCCCATTTGCCTCTGGTCTCCGACACGTCCTCTCCATTTTCCTGTCTCCAATATCCATCTCCTGTCCTTTCTAATGCTACCATAAAATTTTGGTAATGACAGAGCACTTCTATATCTTCTAGTAGCACTTCATACATGGTTGCCAACTTGTATTCCTGGAGATTTGATCATGTGACCTTCAATCACATGACACTTCTGATGTTCAATCACATGACATTTGATTACATCACAATTGTCCATTGTTTGCAAATGTTAGCGAACTTAGTTTTGTTTAATTCATTCATGGGATATGGGCGTTGCTGGCCAGGCCAGCATTTATTGCCCATCCCTAATTGCCCTTGAGAAGGTGGTGGTGAGCTGCCTTCTTGAACCGCTGCAGTCCAAGTGGGGTAGGTATACCCACAGTGCTGTTAGGAAAGGAGTTCCAGAATTTTGACACAGCGACAGCGAAGGAACGGTGATATAGTTCCAAGTCAGGATGGTGTGTGGCTTGGAGGGGAACTTTCAGGTGAGGGTGTTCCCATGAAACTGCTACCCTTGTCCTTCTAGGTGGTAGAGATTGTGGGTTTGGAAGGTGTTGTTTAAGGAGCCTTGGTTCTTGCTGCAGTGCATCTTGTTATTGGTACACACTGCTGCCACTGTGCGTTGGTGGTGGAGGGAGTGAATGTTAGTGTATGGTGTGCCAATCAAGTGGGCTGCTTTGTCTTGGATGGTGTCCAGCGTCTTGAGTGTTGTTGGAGCTGCGCCCATCCAGGCAAATGGAGAGTATTCCAACACACTCCTGACTTGTGCCTTCTCGATGGTGGACAGGCTTTGGGGAGCCAGGAGGTGAGTTACTCACCGCACGATTCCTAGCCTCTGACCTGCTCTTGTAGCCATGGTATTTATATGGCTACTCCAGTTCAGTTTCTGATCAATGATAACCCCAAGGATGTTGACAATGGGGGATTTTGCGATCGTAATACCATTTAATGTCAAGGGGAGATGGTTAGATTCTCTCTCATTGGAGATAGTCATTGCCTGGCACTTGTGTGGCGCGAATGTTACTTGCCACTTATCAGCCCAAGCCTGGGTATTGTCCAGGTCTTGCTGCAATTCTACATGGACTGCTTCAGTATCTGAGGAGTTGCGAATGGTGCTGAACATTGTGCAATCATCAGCGAACATCCTCACTTTTGACCTTATGATTGAAGGAAAGTCATTGATGAAGCAGCTGACGATGGTTGGGCCTAGGACACTACCTTGAAGAACTCCTGCAGTTATGTCCTGGAGCTCAGATGATTAGCCTCGAACAACCACAGCCTTCTTCCTTTGCGCTAGTTATGACTCCAACCAGTGGCGTGTTTACCCCGATTCCCATTTACACCAGCTTTGCTAGGGCTCCTTGATGCCATACTCAGTCAAATGCTGTCTTGATGGCAAGGGCAGTCACTCTCACCTCACCTCTTGAGTTCAGCTCTTTTGTCCATGTTTGGACCATGGCTGTAATGAGGTCAGGAGCTGAGTGGCCCTGGTGGAACCCAAACTGAGCATCACTGAGCATGTTATTGCTAACCAAGTGCCGCTTGATAGCACTGACTATGACACCTTCAATCACTTTACTGATGATCGAGAGTAGACTGATGGGGTGGTAATTGGCCAGGTTGGATTTGTCCTGCTTTTTGTGTACAGGACATACCTGGGCAATTTTCTACATTGCCCGGTAGATGCCAGTGTTGCAGCTGTACTGGAACAGCTTGGCTGGGGGCACGGCAAGTACTGGAACACAGGTCTTCAGTACTATTGCCGGAATGTTGTCAGGGCCCCTAGTCTTGATATCGTTTCTTGATATCATGTTGAATTAGTTGAAGACTGGCATCTGTGATGCTGGGGACTTCAGGGGGAGGCCAAGATGGATCATCCACTTGGCACTTCTGGCTGAAGATTGTGGCAAATGCTTCAGCCTTATCTTTTGCACTGATGTGCTGGGCTCCCACATCATTGAGGATGGGGATATTTGTGGAGCACCTCCTCCTGTTAGTTGTTTAATTATCTAGCACCATTCATGACTGGATGTGGCAGGACTGCTGAGCTTAGATCCGATCCGTTTTGATTGTGGGATTGCTTATCTCTGTCTATCGCATGCTGCTTATGCTGTTTGGTACGTAAGTAGGATTGTAGCTTAACCAGGTTGACATCTCATTTTGAGGTATGTCTGTGCTGCTCCTGGCATGCCCTCTTGCACTCTTCATTGAACCACAGTTGATCCACCAGCTTGAGGGTAATGGTAGAGTGAGGGGATATGCCGGGCCATGAGGTTACAGATTGTGGTTGAGTACAATTCTGCTGCTGATGATGGCCCACAGCGCCTCATGGATGCCCAGTTTTGAGTCGTTAGATCTGTTCGAAGTCTATCCCATTTAGCACAGTGGTAGTGCCACACAATACGATGGAGGATATCCTCAATGTGAAAATGGGACATCGTCTCCACAAGGACTGTGTGGTGGTCACTCCTACCAATACCATCATGGACAGATGCATCTGCGACAGGCAGATTGGTGAGGACAAGGTCAAGTACGTTTTTCCCTCTTGTTGGTTCCCTCACCACCTGCCGCATACCAGTCTAGTAGCTATGTCCTTTAGGACTCGGCCAGCTTGGTCAGTAATGGTGCTACTGAGCCACTCTTGGTGATGGACATTGAAGTCCCCCACCCAGAGTACATTCACCTTCACCAAGCCCTGAATAAAACTTGACTTTTTGTTTCAGTGGGATGAATAACACAATTTAGAAATCATAGAAAGAACACAAAAGATAAATATTTAAGGATAAGTAATGTTTAAATAAAAAGCTTTGTGATGTTTCTACAGTATCGACCACAAGGAGAAACACAAAGTAAATACCTTATTCAACAATAACATCGATATAAATAACTTCTAATTAAAGATTTTGTACAATTTTATAACTTCTTACAATACATAGTAAATTATAGAAATAATAAATAAAACCAAACTTAATTCAATCCACTGACTCCCACACTCACCAGTGAAGCCCAACATCAGAATATGATTAAGGAAAATATTACAGTGCTGGAGAGAGGATGTCCTGGAGGGGTCAAGGACAGAAACTATTGGTTAGAATTACAAAACATTGAGGTGCCATTACACTACTGGGTATATTCTACAGGCTGTCAACTAGTGGGAAAGATATAGAGGAGGAAGTTTGCAGGGAGCTGCAAAATTACACAGCTGCAAGAATTACAGAGCAACGATAATGGGGGAGTTGAATTATCCTTATATAGACTGAGATAATCATAGTGTAAATAAATGGAAGAGAGGGGGTAGAGTTTCTGAATTGTGTTCAGGGGAACTTTTTTGAACAGTACATTTCCAGCCCAAGGAGAGAGGAGACATTGCTGGATCTGCTTCTAAGGAAGAGGTGGGTCAAGTGGATCAAGTGTCAGTCAGGCAACATTGAAGGAACAGTGATCATCGTATCAAAAGGTTTAGATTATCTATGGAAAAGGACAAGAAGCAATCCAAAGTAAAAATACTTAATTGGAGGAGGGCCAATTTCAGTGGGTTAAGAATGCATCTATCCCGAGTAAATTTGAATCATGTGTTAAATTTGAACAAAGGAAATTATGACGGTATGAGGGACAAATTGGCTGAGGTGGAGTGGGAAAATGCAGTAAAAGATATGACAGTACATAGGCAATGGATAGCTTTAAAGAAATATTACATTGTTTTTACAGCAACTATACATTCCTTCAAGGCACAAACACCCCAAAAGTAAAAGCTGTCAAACGTGGATAAAAAAGGAAGTTAAGGATTGTATAAGATTAAAACAGAAGGCCTATAAAGTTGCCAGAAATAGTAGCAAACCTGAGGATTGGGAGGATTTTAGAATACAGCAAAGGAGGACGAAAAAACTGATAAAGAAAGGGAGAATAAAGTGTGAATGTAAGCTAGCAAAAAACATAAAAACAGACTGTAAAAGCTTCTATAGGTACGTAAAAATGAAACGTTTGGCTAAGACAAATGTGGGTCCATTACAGGCAGAGTCAGGAGAATTTATAATGGGGAATAGATAAATGGCAGTTTAGTTTAGTTTAGAGATACAGCACTGAAACAGGCTCTTCGGCCCACCAAGTCTGTGCCGACCATCAACCACCCATTTGGTGAGAAGCTAAATGATTATTTTGTGTCTATCTTCACTGAGGACGATAGAAGAAATCTCCCAGAATTAGAGATCCAAGGGATTAGGGGGAATGAGGAATTGAAGGAAACTAGTATTAGTAAAAAGGTTGTATTGGAGAAATTAATGGGGTTGAAGGTTTATAAGTCCCCAGGACCTAATATTCTACATCCCAGAGTGGTAAAAGAGGTAGCTATGGAGATAGTGTATGCATTGGTGATCATCCAAAAATCTATAGATTCTGGAGCGGTTCCTGCAAATTGGAAAGTCTCAAATGTCACCCCACTATTTAAGAAGAGAGGGCGAAAGAAAACAGGGAATTACAGACCTATTAGCCTTACATCAGTCGTTGGGAAAATGCTAGAATCTATTCTAAAGGATGTGATAAATGGATACTTGGATAATAATGATCTGATTGGGGCATAGTCAACATGAATTTATGAATGGGAAATCATGTTTGACGAAGCTGTTGGAGTTTTTTGAGGATGTTACTAACAGAATTGATAAAGGGGAGTCAGTGGACGTGGTATACTTGAATTTTCAAGAGGCCTTTGATAAAGTCCCCCACAGGAAGTTGGTTAGCAAAATTAAAGCACATGGGATAGGAAGTAATATACTGGCATGGATTAAGGATTGGTTAACAGGCAGAAAACAGACAGTAAGAATAAACAGGTCATTCTCGTGTTGGCAGACTGTGACTAAGGGGTTCCACAGGGATCAGTGCTTGGGCCCCAGCAGTTCACAAAATATATATCAATGATTTGGATGTGGGGACCAAATGTAGTATTTCCAAGTTCGTGGATGACACAAAACTAGGTGGGAATGTGTGTTGTGAAGAAGATGCAAAGCGGCTTCAAGGGATTTGGAAAGACTTAGCGAGTGAGCAAGAACGTGGCAGATGGAATATAATGTGGAAAAATGTGAGGTTATCCACTTTGGTAGGAGGAACAGATGTGCAGAGTATTTCTTAAATGGTAAGAGATTAGAAAGTGTAGATGTACAAAGGGACATGGGTGTCCTTGTCAATAAGTCACTGAAAGCTAACATGCAGGTGCAGCAAGCAATCAAGAAGGCTATTGGTATGTTAGCCTTTATTGCAAGAGGATTTGAGTATAGGAGCAGTGAAGTCTTGCTTCAATTGTATAAAACCTTGGTTAGACCGCACGCAGAGTACTGTGTGCTGTTTTGGTCCCCTTACCTTAGCAAGGATATTATTACCACCAGACTTACTGGGATGGTGAGACTCTCCTATGAAGAGAGATTGGGGAAACTGGGCCTGTATTCTTTAGGGTTTTGAAGAATGAGAGGTGGTCTCATTGAAACCTACAAAATACTTAAAGGGATAGACAGGGTAGATGCAGGTAAGATGTTTCCCCTGGTTGGGGAGTCTGGAACCAGGGGACACAATTTCAAAATAAGGGGGAAGCCACTTAGGACAGAGATGAAGAGAAATTTCTTTACTCAGAGGGTTGTGAATCTTTGGAATTCTCTACCCCAGCGGGCTGTGGAAGCTCAGTCATTGAGTATGTTTAAAGCAGAGACTGACAGATTTCTAAATACAAATGACATAAGGGGATATGAGGTTAGTGTGGGACAAAGGCATTGAAATGGATGATCAGCCATGATTGTATTGAATGGTGGAATGGGCTCGATGGGCTGAATGGCCTATTCCTGTTCCTATGTTCCTAAAGATTGGGAAGCAAAATTGTAATCCAACAATGGGCTGCATTTAAAGAGGAGATGGTTTGGGTAATGTTGAGGTACATACCACAAGGGGAAAAGGTTGGGAAACCAAAGCCAGAGCTCCCTGAGTGACAGAGATAGAGAGGAAGATGCAGCACAAAAAGGAGGCCAATGACAGATGTCAGGTTGATATTACAAGTGAGAACCAGGCTGAATATAGAAAGTCCAGCGGGGAAGTGAAAAAGGAAATGAGAGGCAAAGAGAGAGTATGAGAAGGGACTGGCAGCTAACATAAAAGGGAATCCAAAAGTATGCTATAGGCATATAAATAGTAACAGGATAGGAAGAGGGTGGAGTTGATTAGGGACCAAAAAGGAGATCTACATGTGGAGGCAGAGAGCATGGCTGAGGTACTAAGTGAGCATTTGCATCCGTCTTTCACAAGAAAGAGGATTCTACCAAAGCCATAGTGAAAGAGGAGATAGTTGAGATACTAGATGAGCTAACAATTGATAAAGCAGAGGTACAAGGAGGTTGGTAGCATTGTGGTAATTTACTGGAGTAATAATCCAGAGGCCTGGACTAATGTTCCAGGGACATGTGTTCAAATCCTACCAGGTCTGCTGGGGGAATTTAAATTCAGTTGATAAATCTAGATTAAAATGCTAGTTCCCATTAATAATGATCATGAAAATACTGGATTGTTGTTTAAAAAAAAACATCTGGTTCACCAATGCCCTTCAAGGAGGAAATCAGTCATCCTTACCTGATCTGGCCTGCATGTGACTCCAGGCCCAGAGCAATGTGGTTGACTCTTACCTACCCTCTGAATTGGATGAGCAAGCAACTCAGTTGTATCAAACCACTGCAAAAAAAAGCACTGTGAGTGTGAGGAGGTGTAGTGTAGTGGTAATGTCACTGGACTAGAAACTCAGAGACCCAGGCTACTATTCTGGGGACATGGGTTTGAATCCCACCACGACAGATGGTGAAATTTGAATTCAATTAGTCTGTGAATTAAAAAGCTAGTCTAATGCTGACCATGAAACCACTGTCGATTGTTGTAAAAACCCATCTGGTTCATTAATGTCCTTTAAGGAAGGAAATCTGCTGTCCTTACCAGGTTTGGCCTACATGTGACTCCAGACTCACAGCAATGTGGCTGACTCTGAAATGGCCTAGCAAGTGACTCAGTTCAAGGGCAATTACGGATTGGCAATAAATGCTGGCCTAGCCAGAGATGCCCACATCCCATAAATTAATTTTAAAAAAAATGTGAACCACAGTGCTTCAAATAGGCAGCTCACCACCACCATCTCAAGGAAAATTAGGCAAGGGCAATAAAAGCTGGCCTTGCCAGTGACACATCCCAAGAACAAATAACAAAAAAAAATTAGAAAGGCTGGCTGTACTTAAAAGTTGATAAATCACAGGACTGGATGGGATGGACCTGAGGATGCTGAAGGAAGTAAAAGGTGTATATTGCAGAGCTGCTGGCCACAATTTTCCAATCCTCCTTAGATACATGGATGGATCCAAAGGAATAGAAAATTGCAAATGTTACACCCCTGTTTAAAAAAGTGTGTAAGGATACACCCAGCAACTACAGGCCACTGTTTAACGTTGGTAGTGGGAAAGCTTTTAGAAACAATAACCCTGGACAAAATAAACAGTCACTTGGACAAGTGTGGATTAAGTAAGGAAAATCAGTAGGAATTTATTAAAGGCAAATTGTGCTTAACTAAATTGATTGAGTTTTTTGATGTGGTAACAGAGAGGGTTGATGAGGGTAATACGGTTGATGTGTATATGGACTTCCAAAAGGCATTGGATAAAGTGCCAGATAATAGGCTTGCCAGCAAAGTTAAAGCCCACAGAATAAAAGGGACAGTGGCATAATGGATATGAAGTTGGCTGAGTGACAGGAAACAGTAGTGATGAATGGTTGCTTTTCAGACTGGAGTGGGGTTCACCAGGGGTCCGTACTAGGATCAATGCTTTTCTTAATCTGTGTTAATGAATTAGTATTCCGACCAGGTGAGAAAGAGATTTAGGGTCTCCTTTCAGCCTTCACCTGGTCTTACTGTAATAGGGTTTTATTTTTGAACTCTTTTTTTAGCTCCCCCTTTGGTAAATCCTTGTTCACCACTTTCCAATTATAAGGCAAAGAAACCAGCACCAACAGGCTTTCTTAGGTTTAAAGAAGAAAAGTTGAAATTTATTAAACTTAAACTCTAACTCGGTTAACGCCTATGGATACACAACGTGCCCCACGCTAGCACGCATGTGATACACACATGCAAATAGAGACAGAAAAGAGCAGGAAAAAAAGTGGAGAGGTTTGAGGCAATATCTGAAGAGTAGTTGTTACAGTTCTTTGAGCTCACTGTAGAGTCCTTGATTGTAGGTAGATCTTGCTTTTTGTTGGGGCCCAGTATTCTTCTTAAACCTTGTTTGCTGTCGGAGACTTTTCTCTCTTGGGGCTCATGTGTCTTCAGTGGATTCAGAGCCTTGTGAGAAAGAGATGGGAGCAGACAGGAGAGATATTCTCAGTCCAAGAGTATTCTGCTTTCTGCCCAAACTGTTTGTACAAATTCAAAAAACTCAGGTTGACCAGCAGGTTAGTCATGTGATTAGCTGGTTTGACCATGTCCGTTTGTGTATTTGGTCATCTTAGCAGTCAACGTGGAAGGCGAGCTCCCCCACCTTCAACGTCCGGTGATCAAAAGTCCATTGTGGCTTGAATGTCAGGGAATGGCTGCTTTGTCCTTCCAGACACCATCTGCCAATATGCAAACGTCCCTTCCAGCCACGGCCGATCTGTTCAACAAGTCCTCCCCTCACTCCAGTGACAGTTTAAAATCAATGTTCATGACAACATTAATGTGCCTCATTCTTGGCAGGTGGGGGCCTAGCATGACACTTAGACTTAATTCTACAGGGCATCATTTCAAAATTTGCAGATGATGCAAAACCTGGAAGTAAAGTGAACTGTAACGAGGATAATGATAGATTTCAACAGAACATAAACAGGCTGGTGGAATGGTTGGACATGTGACATATGCAATTAAACACAGAGAAGTTCAAAGTGATGCATTTTGGTAGGAAGAACAAGGACAGGAAATGTAAACTGAAGGAGACAATTCTAAAGGGGGTGCAGGAACAGAGACCTGGGGGTATACTTGGACAAATTATTGAAGGTGGCAGGGCAGGTTGAGAAAATGGTTAAAAAGGTATATGGGAAACTGAGATTTATAAATAGAGGCATTGAGTACAAAAGCAAGAAAGTTATGATGAACCTTTATAAAACACTGGTTCAGCTTCAACTGGAGCATTGTGTACAATTCTGGGCACCACATGTTTGGGAGGATGTGAAGACTTGAGAGGGGGCAGAAAAGATTTACAAGAATGGTTCCAGGGATGAAACACTTTAGTTTTGTGGATAGATTGGAGAAGCTAGGGTTATTCTCCAGAGAGAAGAGGGGGTTGAGAGGAGACTTGATTGATGTGTTCAAAACCATGAGAGGTCTAGATAGAGAGAAACTGTTCCCATTGGTAGAAGGTTTGAGATCCAGAGGACACAGATTTGAAGTGATTGGTAAAAGAGCTAAAGGCAACATGAGGAAAATCTTTCTAACGCAGTGAGTGGTTAGGATCTGGAATGCACTGCCTGAAAGGGGGGTGGAGGCAGAGTCAATCATGGCTTTCAAAAGGGAATTGGATAAGCACTAGAAGACAAAAAAATGCAGTGTTACAGGGAGCAGGCCAGGGAGTGGGACTAGCTAAATTGCGCTTGCAGAGAGCTGACATGGACTGGATGGGCCAAATGGCTTCCTTCTGTGCTTGTAACCATTCTATGATTCTATATCTAGGTGAGGCTCAATCCTCAGGGAGTAGTACCAAAGCTGTCTGACTCCTGTAACAAAACATAGTGTACAACAGCGCACACCGCAGGCAACATCAAATTTCTCTCCCGCAGTGGGCTGAATTTAGTCAGCCCGTCGCGGGTCTCGGTGGCAGACCCGGAAGTGGGCGCTGTTCCTACTCGTCACGTGTGCGGCCGGCCCATTGCAATCAACTGGCGGGCAGCCACTTTACATAATGGAGGAGCAGGACCTGGCCAATTACACGATGGGGGCAGGCCTCAAGGTACTGAATACAGCGTCAGATGACTCTAGAGCAGTTCCTGGCACCATATTTACAGCCCTGCCAGCGCTGCTTGCATTGCTGACTTAAACTCATTAGCGTTGCTCTCTGTTGAAGCCATTGTTGTAATGACTCATTGACTCATGGACACCAACCCCCCCCACCCCTCAGAGAAGGATGCCATTGGATGGCAGAGGCTAAACACAGGATGGCCCCAAGGTTCAGTGATGCTCCTCCAGGCTGCAAGGGAAAGGCAGGAGGTCATCTTCCCCAGCGATAGCAAGACGAGGTCCTGCCGCCTGACCAAACAAGCCTGGACGGAGATTGCAGTGGAGGGCAGTAGTCGTGAGGTCACCCCCCTGAACATGGGTAAAGTGCCGCAAGTGGGTCAATGATCTTCGTTCTGCCAAGGTGATTGCTCCACACTTCTCTCCAGTCTAAGAATAGCATGTAGCTACATACGAGGAAGCAGGACATGGGGCGGGAGGCATCACAAAGGCGCTGGCAAAGGGGGTTAAACATCACCTCATCCTGACAGATGCATGGCTGCATCTCGGCCACAGACCACCTTTTTTCACAATTCAGCTCCATTAACTCCCCTGAGAGCGGATGGGAGGATGAGCTATATAGGATACCCAAGTAGAGAATGAGGGGCTGCCATTAGCAAGCTGTCATGTTGATCTCTCGGTGAAATATGACTATCTCCCTCTTTCCACTTGCAGGACAAGAGGGCCCATAACAGCAGGGAGACAGCCCGAACTGGCGGAGGCAGCACAGACATCCAGCCTCTCTCAACAGCTGAGGAAGAGGCACTTGAATTAGTGGGGATCCAGGGCAGCCACTCAATAGTGGATGGTGAGACTGGAGTCCTCACGCAATAGTGTGAGTATTGTCTTCAAATGACATACAGGTCACTTCTGGAGATGCACATCATGCATGTTTGGCATGACGAGATCTTCACAACCTAATGCACACATGTTTGTGTTTTCTCATGTAGGTCAGCGTCCGCAGGAGACTCCAGCAGAAGGGGGATATAATTCAACATTCAAGGAGGAGGAGCAGTCACAGGATGCACCATTACATGATTTTCCTGCACCTTCCACAAAGCAGATACTTTCAACTTGATGATTTTACGCTTGGCTTTAGAATCAGGGTCACAAGCTGGTGAGAGCACCACACACGTGCCCGAGCAGCTGCCCGAGGCTGTGACGGCCAAGGCCACTGACAGTTGGAGGATTGTGGGTGGTCAGGCCCATGCTGAGCCTCAGGCTGATGACGGGCCTCTGGTGTCGACACCCACAGGGCACACTGGAGTTGCAGAGAGAGGCAATGCACTGTGTTAACCGTGGAGCGGAGTCAACTCCCCCTTGTCCACAGCTACAGCTACTGGCTTAGTACAAAGAGGGGGGGAACTCAGTCCTTTCTTTAACTATCGATTTACTTTATTCACGTTGTTGTACAATGTAAGAATAAGGCTTATACACTTAGTTAGACAAAAACCTACAACCGTTCCTTCAGTTTCATTATAGTCCCATCATCCAACCTTCGCAAAAGTTCATTTTTCCACCTTCTAAGCTGATATACATTGAATACAACAATTATTAGCGCACATAGAATCACTTTCTTTCTTTTTTTCTTTTGGGCCTCCTTATCTCGACAGACAATGGATACGCGCCTGGAGGTGGTCAGTGGTTTGTGAAGCAGCGCCTGGAGTGGCTATAAAGGCCAATTCTAGAGTGACAGGCTCTTCCACAGGTGCTGCAGAGAAATTTGTTTGTCGGGGCTGTTGCACAGTTGGCTCTCCCCTTGCGCCTCTGTCTTTTTTCCTGCCAACTACTAAGTCTCTTCGACTCGCCACATTTTAGCCCTGTCTTTATGGCTGCCCGCCAGCTCTGGCGAACACTGGCAACTGACTCCCACGACTTGTGATCAATGTCACAGGATTTCATGTCGCGTTTGCAGACGTCTTTAAAGCGGAGACGTGGACGGCCGGTGGGTCTGATACCAGTGGCGAGCTCGCTGTACGATGTGTCTTTGGGGATCCTGCCATCTTCCATGTGGCTCACATGGCCAAGCCATCTCAAGCGCCGCTGACTCAGTAGTGTGTACAAGCTGGGGATGTTGGCCGCCTCAAGGACTTCTGTGTAAGAGATACGGTCCTGCCACCTGATGCCAAGTATTCTCCGGAGGCAGTGAAGATGGAATGAATTGAGACGTCGCTCTTGGCTGGCATACGTTGTCCAGGCCTCGCTGCCATAGAGCAAGGTACTGAGGACACAGGCCAGATACACTCGGACTTGTGTTCCGTGTCAGTGCGCCATTTTCCCACACTCTCTTTGCCAGTCTGGACATAGCAGTGGAAGCCTTTCCTATGCGCTTGTTGATTTCTGCATCTAGAGACAGTTTACTGGTGATAGTTGAGCCTAGGTAGGTGAACTCTTGAACCACTTCCAGAACGTGGTCGCCAATATTGATGGATGGAGCATTTCTGACATCCTGCCCCATGATGTTCGTTTTCTTGAGGCTGATGGTTAGGCCAAATTCATTGCAGGCAGCCGCAAACCTGTCGATGAGACTCTGCAGGCACTCTTCAGTGTGAGATGTTAAAGCAGCATCGTCAGCAAAGAGGAGTTCCCTGATGAGGACATTCCGTACTTTGGACTTCGCTCTTAGACGGGCAAGGTTGAACAACATGCCCCCTGATCTTGTGTGGAGGAAAATTCCTTCTTCAGAGGACTTGAACGCATGTGAAAGCAGCAGGGAGAAGAAAATCCCAAAAAGTGTGGGTGCGAGAACACAGCCCTGTTTCACACCACTCAGGATAGGAAAGGGCTCTGATGAGGAGCCACCATGTTGAATTGTGCCTTTCATATTGTCTTGGAATGAGGTGATGATTCTTAGTAGCTTTGGTGGACATCCGATCTTTTCTTGTAGTCTGAAGAGACCACGTCTGCTGACGAGGTCAAAGGCTTTGGTGAGATCAATGAAAGCAATGTAGAGGGGCATCTGTTGTTCACGGCATTTCTCCTGTATCTGACTAAGGGAGAACAGCATGTCAACGGTCGATCTCTCTGCACGAAAGCCACACTGTGCCTCAGGGTAGACGCGCTCGGCCAGCTTCTGGAGCCTGTTCAGCGCGACTCGAGCAAAGACTTTCCCCACTATGCTGAGCAGGGAGATTCCACGGTAGTTGTTGCAGTCACCGCGGTCACCTTTGTTTTTATAGAGGGTGATGATATTGGCATCGCGCATGTCCTGTGGTACTGCTCCCTCGTCCCAGCACAGGCAAAGCAGTTCATGTAGTGCTGAGAGTATAGCAGGCTTGGCACTCTTGATTATTTCAGGGGTAATGCTGTCCTTCCCAGGGGCTTTTCCGCTGGCTAGAGAATCAATGGCATCACTGAGTTCCGATTTGGTTGGCTGTATGTCCAGCTCATCCATGACTGGTAGAGGCTGGGCTGCATTGAGGGCAGTCTCAGTGACAGCATTCTCCCTGGAGTACAGTTCTAGGTAGTGCTCAACCCAGCGGTCCATTTGTTTGCATTGGTCAGTGATTATGTCCCCTGATTTAGATTTGAGGGGGGTGATCTTCTTGATGGTTGGCCCAAGAGCTCTCTTCATGCCATCATACATTCCTCTGATGTTTCCGGTGTCTGAGGCCAGCTGAATATGACTGCATAGGTGTTGCCAGTAGTAGTTTGCGCAGCGCCTGGCTGTTCTTTGTGCAGTGCTTCTGGCTGCTTTAAGTGCTGCGGATGTTAAATCGCTGGGGGCTTTCTTGTAGTTCAACAGTGCAATGCGCTTAGCGGCTATGCCAGGTTCCAGCTCTTCATTATGATTGAAACCAGTCTGCATTTCTCTTCGCACTTTTGCCGTAGGTGGTCAAAGCTGACTCATAGATGGCGTCTCTGATGTGGGCCCACTCGGTCTCAGCATCCCCTGTGGGAGTGTTTTGAAGGGCTGTTACCAAGTAAATTTAGAAATTTTTGTAACAGCTGTGGGTGAGAAATTCTGCTCGTGTTGATGCGCAGGTGGCCCTTCTGCTTGGAATGATGCAACTTCTTTGGTCTGAGTCTAACCTTGCTGCACACCAGGGAGTGGTCGGTGTCGCAGTCCGCACTGTGGAAGCTGCGTGTGATTTGAACACTGTTTAAGGCGGCTCGCCTTGTGACAATGAGGTCTAGCTGGTGCCAACGACGTGATCTTGGGTGCCTCCATGAAACCTGGTTACAGGGTTTAGTGTGAAAGAACGAGTTGGTGATGCAGAGGTTATGATAGGTACACAACTCAAGCAGTCTCTGCCCGTTCTCATTCATCCTTCCAATGCCATAACGCCCAAGGCAGGAGGGCCATGAGTCATGGTCGGCCCCAACCCTGGCATTAAAGTCTCCCAGCAGGAATAGGTGTTGGGTGTTGGGGATGCTGCTAATGATGTTATGGAGTTCCTCGTAGAACTGATCTTTAGCTTCATGTGGGGAGCAGAGTGTTGGAGCATAGATGCTGAGTAGGTGTACTGGACCAGAGGTGGTGAGCAGTCGGTTGGACAGTATGCGTTCCGAGCCATTTGAGGGAGGCTCTATCATGCTGAGCAAGGAGTTTCTGATGGCGAAGCCCACTCCATGCTGTCTTGGTTCTTCAGGATCCCTGCCCTGCCAGAAGAAGGTGTAGTCTTGCTCTGCAAGAGATCCACTCGCAGGGAGGCGAGTCTCCTGAAGTGCTGCAATGTCTACATTGAGTCTACTGAGCTCGTTGTTAATGATGGCGGTCTTCCGAGAATCGTTGATTTGTGTAAGGTCTTCCGACGGGCCAGGACACATAGTTCTGACGTTCCAGCTTGCAAAGCGAAGGGCTGGTACCTTCTTTCCTTTTTTCGTGTTGTTTGGTGCGGTGTATCAGTCCACCTTTCGGGCAATGACCCTGAGCTCCAAGCACCCATTGAAGCAGGTAGACTGTGGCGGGACAGAACCTTATTGACCAGGGGCTGCCCGGTTTGAGGCGGGCGGTAGCTGTCCAGTGAGGTGCAATGACCTCTCCCACCGACAAAGGCAACCGGTGGCGACCAGTTTCTACGCCAACTTATCTGGACTTATAACCCGTAACTGCTGCCTTCCGTGTTGTTTCAGTCGCTGTGAGGCAACTATGGAGTGACCTCTCCATGGCGCATGCCTGGGCAAGTTTATGGAGGTTGAGAGTTGCCCAGTCGTCAAAACCCCCCTCTCGGCCTTTCTGGTGGGGTCCAAAGGAGTGCAGGGCACGACGTTTGGCACCAGTATGGCTGCAGGAACTGCTGGAAACATGCCAAAGGTGACACATGACCGCCTACGGGGTTCCGCTCCGGATTATCTGTTAGGGTTTACTCCCTTAGCCTTGGTCTCTCCCGAGACGCCCACAAGGCAGTGGGCTTGTTGGGGCCCCTACACAGGTGTAGGATGGTGCCGGTGGGAGGAGGGGATGCGAGGGGGAGGGGTAGAGGGAGGGGGGTGCGAGGGGGAGCTGGGAAGGGGGCTGTAAGGGGGTGGGGGGGTGCAGGGGAAGGGGGTACGGGGGGAAGATGGTGCGAGGGGGGGCAGGCTGGGACGGGGTTGTGAGGGGGTGAGCTGAGAGGATGAAGCAGGGAAGGGGACAGGGGGGTGGAAGGGGGGAAAGCGGGTGCAGGTAATAAGCCACTTCCTCAGTGCCCACCATCAACGTCCGGAAAGCTCATCCGCATCCTTCGGGAGGTGATTATTATTAGCGCACATAGAATCACTATGACGGCAATATGTGATACAATTCTGACCCATGGATGTATTTGAACATTAGATCCTCAATTCCAAAACCTATTCCAAAACCCTGGGTCACGCAACAGTTCATTTGCCTTGTCGGCATGAGTTCTAATTGTTTTAGTGTGTTTATTCCATTGATGAATTATCTCTTTTGCCTCTTCTGCTATTTGTGCCCAATCCGCTGTCAGGTGTGGGATGGGTGGTAATTCAGTGGCAATATGTTCCCGTACCTCTTGATCTGTATCAGTACGCTGGACCGTGAGATTCTCCTTTATCACTATCCTCTTTATTGGCTTAGGCAGTACTTGTCCACCAACAACCAAGTCTGAGGTTACATTGTGAATGGCTACATTGTGTCCCTCCAGAGGGCACTGTCTCCATCCCTTGTTGTAATTTATAGCAGCCGTGGCTATGTAATACGTTTGCCCCACAAGGGCATATTGTAAAAAGGTCTGGTTATTTACAGTCAAAATGGACAATGAACAATTTTCATAGGTGCTGAGTCCACAATTTGTAAGTTTCTGTCTCGTTGTCTCTTCCGGACAGGCCCAGTGATTCCCCCCTTGATGACATTTTGACAAATCTATCCCTTTCTCAACACCATCTATTACAATGGCATGAGATGGTGGGTTACTTAAAGATATCCAAATACCCTCCGGGTACTTGCCCACATTATGGACTCTCTTTAAAGGGTAGGTCAAATTACTCCCGTGTCGGGGAATATGAAACACTGCCCCTACATAATATCTTCCTCTATCCTCTTCACAGATACTTAACACTCTGTTAGTTAAGGTCAAACTTCTGTTCCCTCTGGTATACCCAATGTCTTTCCTGCGCTCGCCAACCCATCTACTCCCGCATAATACAAATTTAAATCTTCTCGCTGTCCTTTGTTGGTTCGAACTATCTTGATCTGCTGAGCAAAGTTGTTTCTGGCCACGGGATAGTCTTCCCACGTCGCCACTGCTTCCGGTGTATTCATTCGTCGTGATAGCTCCAATGCGGATTCGCCCACAGTCCCAAATATGGTCAATCCAATTGCAATGCAATGTATCACCCTCTTCGTTGTGGGCTGGACCTGTAATATACAAGTGTAATTTCTGCTCTTATTTACAGTTTCTTTCTTATCCTATTTTAAGTCCAGTCTCTCCATACACTGAGCCAGACTGTCTATATCTTCTTCCCAATTTGTTACTGATTCTAACCGTCCATTTCTTCTAGCCCACTTACTTTCCCTGTTTTCTTTATTTTTCTTTTGTTTTTTCCCATGAGTTCCCTCTGTATGTGGACGTACAACATCAGGTTGTCTTTCAAACACTTCTGCTTGGATCTGCAATTGATCCTGCTCTTGATCTCCCTGACCTTCGATCGGAACATCGGTAGCATCAAGCATCACATGCCAACTGTGATTATCTTGTTTTTCTCCTACTAACTTTAACTGATTAATGTGATACCAGCCACTCTTATCTGGCGCCGTCAATACTTTGTATACAGATGGACTAGCTTTATCTATGATCTCATAGGGACCGGCAAACTTTGGACTCAAAAATGAGATGGGCTGGTATATTCTGATCATTACCCTTTGTCCGGGGCTCAACTCTATCGGGCTGGCTTTCGCATCGAAATAAGCCTTACTTTGCTGTCTCTTCTTTTCCTGTTGGTGAGCTGCCACATAATTTGCTTCCCTCACTGTTTCTACTAATTGTTGTACCCATTTTTCTGATATAATACTGTCCACCTCAGGTTCGGACAAGTCCAAACCTACCAACCCCTCCATTCCTCTCATGTCCCTTCCCGTCATGAGTTTATAGGGAGTACAACCTGTTGAAGCTACGGTATTCCTGATTACCATCAACACATATGGCAAAACAACCTGCCAGGTTGTCTTGTGCTGCTGTACCATTTTAGCTATCATGTTTTTCAATGTCCGATTCATCCTTTCCACAATTCCACTAGACTGTGGTCTATAGGGTATGTGGAATTTCTGTTTAACCCCAAAGAGGGTCATGACATTTTGCATTACTTGGGCTGTAAAATGTGTTCCCTGATTTGATTCTATGCTTCGTTGTAAACCCCATCGAGTGAATACCCTTTCTAACAGTATTTTTGCGGTGATTTTGGCTGTATTTGTTCTGGTTGGGAAAGCTTCCACCCATTTGGTAAACGTATCTACTATTACTAGAATGTATTTAAACCCTCCTGGAGTGGGGGGTAAGGGTCCTACATAGTCTATCTGTAAATTAGTCCAAGGCCCTTCTACTGGTCTAGTATGTCGGAGGGCCCCTTTCTTGACATTCCTATCGGGGTTGTGTTGTGCACAGATCAAACAATTCCTGACGTAATGTTCCACGTCACCTTTCATCCCAGGCCACCAGCACACCTCCTTTATCCTTTCCAGGGTACTCTCTGTCCCTTTATGTCCCCATAAGTCATGGTACCAGTGGATTATTTGGTTTCATCCCCCCTCTGGCACTACAAATTTTCCTTCACATAAAACTACTCCGTCCTGAATATTTATCCCCTTGTACTCTTTGTATGTGTCTGACTCTACTCCTTCTATTAGTTTTTTCAATTCTCCATCTTTCTTCTGCTCCTCTATCAAATCCATTACCTTAACCTGTTTTCCTTTCTGTTCCCCAATGTCCTCAATCGGTGGCTGCCATTCCTGCCCACTAACAGCACCTTGTTTGGCTAGCTCATCCGCTTTCCTGTTCCCTTCCGGAGTAAGTTTTGAATGAGCTTTTACCTTTGTGATCCCATATCCTTTCCCCTGTGCTCCTTCAAAGATGTATCTTAATAATGGAGCTGATGGAAGGGGCTTCCCATCCGCTGAGCCAAAACCCCTCGCCTCCCATAAGGGCAAATGTTCCGTGAGGCTATTACAGACATACAGACTATCAGAATATAGAACTGATCCGGGTGGGAAGTATTCAGGGTGGCCAACCACATATGCGACGGCTGCTAATTCTGCCACCTGCGCGCTCATGGTTTTAGGCAATTTTTAAGGCTGCGCTAAATTTTTCCTGACCATGTTCGTCTTCTACACATATCCCGCACCCAGTCCTCCTCTCGCCATCCTGAACTGATGAGGAACCATCCACAAAAATTTTTAAGTGGGGTTCTTCTTTTCTCTTCGCACCTTTACTTTCTGTCCCCGTTGCTTTCTCCAATCCACTCCTACCCCCTCCTTTTTGTTTTGATACAAATGGTCCCTTGGGATCATTTGCTATCATGACTTCACACTCATGTTTCTCTCCTTGATACACTAGGTTGTCTGCCAACATAGTGGTAGTTTTTACTCCTTTCACGCTTATGTTTCTTCCCTGCAACAATAGTGTCCACCTAGCAATTCGGTTCTGACTTAGTGACCCATCTTTGATCCTACCGTCTAATAGTAACTGTATAGGAGTATGTTCTGTCACTATTGTAAGTGGATTCAGTCCCACTATGTAAGTAAAATACTGTACTGCCCAAAAAACTGCTAACAAATGTTTCTCGCACGTCGTATACCCCTGCTCTACCGGTGAAAGCATACGCGAGGCATACGCTACTGGTCTCAATTTCCCGTGTGTCTCCTGTAACAGAACTGCCGAGAGGGTGGTGTCTGTGGTAGCTACCTCCAATGAAAATGGCTCAGTTGGATTTGGGGTTTTCAGAGCAGGCGCAGCAGCTAGTGCCTGCTTTAAATCTAAAATTGCCTGTGTGTGTTCAGTTTTCCACTCCCACGCCACATTCTTTTTCAATAGTTCCATTAATGGGGCCGCTTTTGTAGCGAATCCATCAATGTGGTCCCTGCAATATCCTATCAAACCCAGGAAAGATCTCAACCCTTTTACATCCCTCGGGACAGGGAGTCTGCCAACTGCTACTACCCTTCGTTGGTCAATTTCTCTCTTTCCCGGTGTCAAGATCATTCCCAAGTAAGTAACCTTCTGTTTCATAACCTGTGCTTTTTTAGTGTTTACTTTTAGTCCCAATTCATGTAACAATTGTAGTAATTCACTTAGTAACTGATAATGTTCCTGTTCCATTTCAGTTTGTAGCAGTAAATCGTCTCCATACTGCACCAGACATTCAGGCTTGGAGAAACTTTTTAACTCTTCCCTTAAACGTTGGTGAAATATAGACGGGGAATTATGAAATCCCTGTGGCAGGGCATTCCATGTATATTGTTGTCCTTGAAAAGTAAACGCAAATTTATATTGGCATTCCTTCTCCAGTGGAATAGACCAAAAACCGTTACTTATGTCTAAAACAGTGAACCACTGTGCATCCTCATTTTGTTTAACTACCGTCTCTGGGCTAGTTGCTACGGTAGGGGCCGTTAATGGGGTTACCTTATTTAATTCTCGATAGTCTATTGTTAGTCGCCAGCTACCGTCCGGTTTCCTCACCGGCCAAATAGGTGGGTTGTTAGTGGAGGCTACCGGTCTTAATATCCCTTGTAGCAACAAACTCTGTATCACCTTTCCTACCTCCTCTTCTGCCTGTTTCGGAAAACCATACTGCTTCTGTCGTTTGGGGTCTGGGCCCTGTATACACACACTTCTGGATATTTTCCACAATCATGTTTATGTCGAGCAAATACTACTGAATTCCGTGTGATAATTTGTTGTACTTCACTATCGCTACTCATTTCTTCTGGTCTTGTCCACAGTTCCCCGAACGTGCATATCCTATCCTGGTATTCCCCCACCGGGACAGATGTGTGATCTATACTACCCATGCCCAAGGGCATTTGCCAAATCGCGCAATTAACAGGGTCAAAACAGAGTCCCGCTTTAGCCATGTAATCACACCCTAATATATGTTCTTGTTCTCTGGGTAACTCAATGAGAACCACTGAGTGCTATGTTGCTACGTCCCCCACACTGACTTCCAACAGTACGCTCACATATCCCACTTGTGAATGTCCTGTAAATCCACGTAAAACAAGTTTACTTTGAATTTCCCAATCTACTTTACTAACATTGGTGGTGTTTACGGTGGTTCGGGATCCTCCAGTGTCCCAAAGGAACGTAACAGGGCGGCCTCCAACCCTACCATTCACTAGGGGTCTCTCTGTGTTATCCCACCGTGTGTCACACACCCATAACGGAGAGGCCTGCAACCGTCATTGTAGTTCAGGGTACAACACTGAAGACGGTGCTATCTCTAGTATATCACATTGAGGATTTGACCTATTTGGTCCTTCCACGGGTAGGCTCTGGCGTTTGTTCTGGCCTCCTCCCTGACTTACATTTCCTCGTCTCAGGTTTGGGCATTCTCTTTCGAAATGTCCCTCCTGACCACAGTTATAGCAGTGGGTTGGCCCGCCTGGAATTCTCCCTGTTCCTAGGACGGATCCTCTCCCAATGCCTCTACCCCTTCCTCCTGTCTGAAAGGCTGGGTGGGATGCCCCTTGTGTAATTCCCCTCCTTTCATTTCTCCAGGTTATTGTCTGATCTTTGACAGGCATTGCCTTTCCCCCAGGGGCCTTGGAGAATTTTGTTGTTTCCTTCTCCCATGCTCTAACCATCCTCCTGAGTACCCAAGCCTCAGTGTGCGTGTCATCAGAGGGATCAAATTGATTAGTGCCCTTCTTGACTCCTCAGTGCCATGCGACACCAGCGTTCTCAGCCAGTGGTTTCTAATCTCTGGTGTTGGATTTGCTCTATCTAGGTTTGCGCCATATACCCCTTGAAACACCGCCCATATGCGAGCTGCAAATGCCACAGGGTGTTCACCTTTTCTTTGATAGCATTTTGTTAGCGCCTCCACTGGGTCCCCTCTATTAGCACCCATGACATTTAATACTTGTTCTTTTAAATCCTCATTCGTGCCTCTACCGAGTTTTTGCTCCTCCGGTAGGGCGGAGTGTATGTGTGGGTGTAGGCACATTATAATTAATTTTCTTTCTTCAGCATCATCTAAGCCGTGTATTCCTTTCTGTTGACTGACTGCTTGGAACAGCTCCCTAGGATCATCCCCGGGTGCACACGTCCCAATATCTTTCGCAATATCCCTCAATTGTTGTACCCCCATTGGAGTGGAATATGTCATACACGGGCCAGCTGCCACCTGGCCATCTGCCCCTATCGCTGTCCTAGTGGTCACAAGGGGGGCCATGGGGGCCGATGACTCTTTTGGCTCTGGCTCATATGCTGGCGGAGGATCCTCGGGTAGAGGGTCTCCGTCATCATGGCCGTATCTAGCCGCTTCGTCTGCTAACTCATTCCAATCTATGTCCGCTTCACCGTTCTCCTCACTTCCTTCGGGTGCAAAAGCACAGAATATACCTCTCTGCGTGGCTAGCTGCTCTTGCAGTCTCGCTATGTATTTTTGACACTTTGTGTGATCACCTGAATTACTTCTCTTTTCCTGAGCTGCTCTCTGAATCACATTCATGGCAGGTTTTAAATCACTACATTGTTGTTTCCATCCTTCCACCTCAGCTTTAGCTGTTTGGGCTTCTCCCTCTCGCCTACTTTTTTCCATAACTAGTTTTTCACACTGTAACTGATATTGGTTCATATGCATCAAATCCGCACTTCTCTGTCCCTGCAAATGAGTTACTTTTTCACTAAGGCGGGCTGCGTCCTCACGGAGTTTTAAAATTTCCTCCTCGAGTCTGTTCTGCTCATTTTTAGCCTGCTGTTGGCATTCTATCCATTCCTCAAGTAAGCAGCCGATAGCTACTGATTTCTGTATCTTTTTAAATTTCCTAGCTGACATTTTTGCCTGTGCAGTCTTCCAAAGGGCTTCCCCTACAGGTTTTCCCTTATCACTATTGTGACCAGCATACGCTCCGTATTGCGGCCACTTCGCTATTACGTATTTTTGGAGGAATCCTTTCCAATCAAAACAATCCGGGTCTCCAGGGTTTGGAGATTGCCTTTGTTTTGTCATCTTATGTTAGTAGCTACAAATGAACCCCTAAGTTCCTGTTCTCTCTGTACTTTGCCAATTCGGTTCGGCTCGAGTCTCCCGCTGATTCAACGGAGAGATTTATCCTCGAGTACACCCAGGGACGCCAATTATGTTAACCGTGGAGTGGAGTCAACTCCCCCTTGTCCACAGCTACAGTTACTGGCTTAGTACAAAGAGGGGGGGATCTCAGTCCTTTCTTTAACTATCGATTTACTTTATTCACGTTGTTGTACAATGTAAGAATAAGGCTTATACACTTAGTTAGACAAAAACCTACAACTCCCCTGAGTTATACAGTTAATAACAAAACTAGCTAGAATTCATAAGCACACCCACTAGGTTCCTCTGACCTTTCCCTGTCCTAGTCACAGAATACAAAGGATATTACCCGAAAAAGGGAGAGTTAACGCTGGCCAGGCGTTCCGTTCTCTCTCTCTCTTCTACGTCGTCGCCACATCGCTCACGCAGGGTCTTCCGCTTCCACGATGGTTGATCTCCGGAGTTTTCACTGGCTCTATGCCCAGAAAGCTCTATTCTTATCCTGTTGCTTATCTCTCCAAATCTGAGCTGTGTCTTTCCGGTTGGCTTAAGCTTCCTCACCTCGTTCACAGCTTCTCTTAATTGGCCCAGGCCCAAAGACCCCGGTATCACACCGTGTCCAAATAAGGCCCTTTTCCTGTGTCCTGTTCTTTGTCTTGTCCCATAAAGTAATTAGTTCAAACTGGTTTTTACCAGCACAGGCCAGTGTCTGAGCTCCAGGTTACTACAGGTCAAACAATTCCATCAGTTTGTAATTGTTTCTTGCAGCCCCTGGCCAACAACTGCCATAACTGTCTATGGAGGCGTCCATCCACACCCTGAGTGCTACCATGTCTCAGGCGTGTGAGCACATGGCTTCCTCCATCGAGAAGTTGGAGACCCTCATGGAGAGCCAGATTCCACAAATGCGCTCGGACCTGCACACCATCGCCTTAGGCATGAACTCAACACGGCAGTGGCAAGGCGAGAAAATGACCAGGCCCCTGGAGTCTTCTCCAGCTCCTTGTTCTTCCCTGGTCAGCAGAGTGGTTCAAGTAAGCCTTGAAAGGGAGGAGAAGAGGCTGACCTCCACATCTGGGGGCTCCTCTCAGGCAGCTCTGAGTATAGACAGCAGATCCTCAGCACCTCTGACAGTGAGCCCAGCTGCAGTAGCCGCAATGCTTGCGGAGAGTCCTACACCTGTGCAGGAAATCCTCAGGCAGCCGGGGCCCTCCAGGCCTCAGGCAGCCGGCAGTTGGCTGCCAAGGTTATCGCAGGCCAAGGGGCAGCCTGATCATCAGCCAGCCTCCAGCCCAGATGCTAGCGCGGGATCACATCTTATAGAAGCACTCGAAAATGTATAAAGAAAATCACCTACACATTTGGGGTTTCATGGGTGTTTGAAATTTGCCATTTGTTTTGTCTTATAAAGTTTTTTTGTTGTTGAAATTAACATTCATTGTGGAAAATGAGTATTCTTTCATGCCTTAATTGTAAGTTGCTGACTTCAGCCCTCATTTGATTAGTGTCTCCCATGGTCACAGCGCAAGGTTCGTTGGGTGCTAGTCGTGGAAGACGAGTAGACAGCACACAATTGAATGCATTGAGGTGAGTCTTTAATGATTTCACTCTGAGAGGCCATCATGGTGGCTTGAAGCAGGAAAATATGAGATTGTGCCTGGCCTCCTTTGCAAGGGGTTCAAGATCCAGTGCTGCCTGCTCATCACCCTCCTCTGCATCCTCCTCGTCAGTTGAGGAGTGGCGTTCAATCATGTCCTCGTCATGCAAGGCCCCCCCTTCTGTTGTGCTAGATTGTGCAGAGCATGGCAAACCACCACTATATACGAGACTTGCAGGGCTCCATCGGATTGATCCAGACACTGGAATCTCATCTTCAGCAGCCCGATGGCCTGCTTGATGGTTGCTTGGGTGGAGCCATTCTGCTACAATGCGAAGGTTCCACACAGGCAAAGGTAGCCATGTCCTCAATGGGTACCCCTTGTCCTCAGAATCCATATCTGAAGGCGAGCTGGGGAGCCGGAAAAGCTGCGGCACCTGGGACTGTCAAAGTATGTAGGTGTTGTGGCTGCTTCCTGGGAAGTGGGCACACACCTGCAGGAAACACGTTTGGTCATCGCTGACCAATTGAACGTTGCTGGAATGGAAGCCCTTCCTGTTGATGAATGCGGCTGGTTGGTCTGTGGGAGTCTTGATGGCCACATGTATGGAGTCTATCACACCTTGCACCCGGGGGAATCCAGCGATGGCCCCAAATCCAATTGCCCTCTCGGCCTGTCAGGGTTGGACCGGTAACGCACATAGTTGGCGGCCCTCTTGAACAAGGCATTATTCACCTCCTTGATACATTGATGGGCTGCTACCTGGGAGCCCCCATACATGTCCCCAGTGGTTCCTTGGAATAATCCAGACAGGTAAAAGACAAGTGCCACTGTGATCTTCAAGGCCCCGGGAATAGGGTGACCACCGAATCCCATAGGTTGCAATTCGTCCTGTAGCATGGCACATAAACTGGTGACAGCCTCCCTGCAAAGCCACAGTCTTCGCTGACAATGACGCTTGGACGTTTGGAGGTAGTTGAGTCGAGTCTGGTACACTCTCTGGAGCAGGTGGGCCCTTCTTGGCAAGGCCGGCTGCTGTCACTCTTGTCGTGGAGCTTCACGGGCAGGCGAAGTCGCCTCCTGGCCTTCCCTCCGTTGGAGGCACAGCATCAGTCCACGGGGATCCAAAAAGGCAGGGTGGATGAGACCCATGACAGGTGATCAGTAAGTCTCCAAAGTGCTGTCCTTGCAGAGACAAACCTGCCTTGGCATCTTTCCCTTTGCTACTCCTCTCGGCTGTCTCGCTAATGGCCCTTAGTGCCCACCCTTGCTGATAGCCAACCATCTCACGCAGCAGTATGGCCATCCAGTTGTTAGAGAAAATGACCACTTTTTTATGGTACGTATGGCTGACCTCCAACTGTCAAATTAAGTCTTCTCCATTTTTGAACTTTTTGCCTTGTAGACTGGTAAGATTATAAGGGTTTCTGTTTGACATTTAAGAACTATTTTACATTATGTAACTAGGTTATTGGAAAATAAAATATTTTGGGATATAACTTTTGTTTCTGCCACAGGTATTTGTGCAGATGATGTGACATTGGAACAATTATAGCATATGATAAAATCATTCACGTGATGCATATAGTATGTGTTATGTTGCCTGACTCTATTTCTCTGCCTGACCTGAATACTACTGACTTTAGAAATAACCACCAAGATTATTGGAGAAAACATGGAGAAGGGAGTAGGGAGGTTATGCTTCAGTTATACAGGGCATTGGTGAGAACACATCTGGAGTACTGTGTACAGTATTGGTCTCATTATTTAAGGATGTAAAAGCACTGGAAGCAATTCAGAGAAGGTTTACTAGACTAATACCTGGAATGGGCAGGTTGTCTTATGAGGAAAGTTTGGACAGGCTAGGCTTATATCTGCTGGAGTTTGGAAGAGTAAGAGGCGACTTGATTGAAACATACAAGATCCTGTGGGGTCTTGACAAGGTAGATGAGGACAGGATGTTTCCCCTTGCAGGAGAATCTAGAACCGGGGGTCACTGTTTAAAAATAAGGGGTCACCCACTTAAGACAGAGATGAGGAGAACATTTTTCTCTCAGAAGGTCATGAGTCTTTGGAACTCTCTTCCTCAAAAGGCAGTGGAAAAAGACTCCTTAAATATTTTTAAGGCAGACGTAGATAGATTCTTGATAAGCAAGGGAGTGAAAGATTATTGGGGGTAGGCGGGAATGTGGAGTTGAGGCTACAATCAGATCAGCCATGACCTTATTGAATGGCAGAGCAGGCTTCAGGGGCCGTGTGGCCTACTCCTGCTCCTAATTCATATGTCCACCCAACTCTCTCACCCAGCAGTATGGGCAGCCGGTACTGCCACCCGAGACTAAGCCCTTTTGCACACCACCTGAGACCAAGCCCCCCCCCCCACCCTTGAAGACCGCCCAAGACCAAGCTTACCCAGTACTGCCATCTGAGACCAAGCCCACGTGGTACTGTCACCAGAGACCAAGCCCACCCATGCAGAGTGCACAATACTGCAGGCCGACAATGTCCTCCGCTCTCCCCTTTTCTCTAAGTAATGTTGCTCATGGCTGCCTACCCGTTGCAGTAATGAGGCCTTGCCTCAGTGCCATCAGCTTTCGATAGCTGGGGATCCAAAGGCGTGTGAGCACCACGCGTCAACCACTTAATCCCAAGCCCGTCCACTGAACCGTGATCAATTATATGCTAATGCATTAAAACTAACTGTTCTACAATTTAAATTCCACTCCTGTCGCGTCAAGGCAGCGACGTCACCTTTGCACTTTCCAGCCGCTGACTAAATCTGGAACCAACTTAGCAATGTCATATTTCCGGGTGGACTCATCCGCGCTATTCTCCAGCCCCCCACACCTCCATTCCCACTCCAAATGGGCTCACTAGAATCCCAGTTTGTTCCTCTTTCTTCCTCCCCAGTTTGTGCTTCTCCCTTTCTCTCCTTCCCCAGTTTGTGTTTCTCTCTCCCCAGTTTCTGCTTCTTCCTCTCTCCCTAGTTTTCTCTCTCTGTCTCAGGACTCATGGAGTTTCCAGACCATTTTTGTTTGTCCCAATGCCTCGATACTCACAATTAGTAAGTAGCATATTCCGTATAGCAGGGGACCAACGGGGTCAGAAAATGCAGCTTGCTTGCAAGGCACAATAGCCGAGGCACTCTGCACGTGCTGAAACCATTTCTCCAGAGTCACCAGTTGTGGTGCTCAGAAGACAATCGCCCATTCCAGTAGACTCCGAGTAGTAACCATGTTGCAAGAGTGGTCAGTGATTATTGAAATACATGTGGAGGGGGAAGCAGGAGGAATGCGGAGAAATGCAGAAAATATGACCAAGAATTGAAGATTCATGTGAGGAAGCGGCTTACGAATGAGCTAGAAAACGAAAACAATGGCCGGGATTTTATGAGTCCCATGGCATGCCTGTCAGCGGGACTGGAAGTTGGCGTATCTTCTACTTCTGCCATTTTTCCCATTTCACACACGATTTTATATGTAAATGAACCGTGAAGTGACAAGCACGGGAGACATGTGGGATTATGCACTGTCTCCTGCAGGACAAATGCAATCACAACCAGCGCCAGCAGGCAAAGACAGGTGGAGGTGTCCCAGACATCAGAGTCCTGACACCAGCTGAAGAGGAGGCTGCAGAAATTGCAAAAGAGGAGGGAGGCAGGGCAATCGCAGATGCGAGGCAGGGTTCTCAAGGTGTAAGAATGAAATGTCATCTTCAGTCTTGCAGCCACATGTGCACGGCAAAGGAAAGTGTGCGAACATATGCTCAGCTGATGCTTAATGTGCCTCCATTTGTGTCGCCACTGCAGGTACCTGCACACGAGTCTCTGAATGCCACAAAGCCCAAAACTCCTCCTCTGGGGAGGAAGATGAAACCAATGCCCCACAGGGTGCATCGTCATCTGCCTCTCCTTCCACCTCCGCCAGCGCAGATACATCCACATGGTCCGCGGAGGGTTTAAGATTAGAATCTGGGTCACCATCTGGTGTGCGCGATACAGACATGTCCCAGCAGTTGAGGGAGCATATGCCATATGGGTCCCCTGACAATCAGAGGACTGCCGGAGCCAGGCCCCTGCTCAGCCCCACACTTATGATGATCCTCTGTTTGTTGACAAGAGGTCTGCTGAATGTGCAGCGAAGCCACATGGAAAATATGTCGGAGATGCCTGAGGTCATGCATGACTTGGCACATGGCATGGAGAAGTCCATGCAAGCCATGCGTCTGCCGTGTCCCAGGCATTTGAGTGTATGGCTTCCTCAGTCGAGAGTTTGGCAAGTTCCGTGGCAAGTCTGGTTGAGAACTCGAGCCATATGCGATCTGACCTGCACTCCATCGCTGTTGCTGTGAACATCAGGGAGAACCTCATATTTGCTCTTTTCAGCCAACAATAAGCCACTTCATCAAGGAAAGTTGGTAGGAGAAAAGAAAATCCCCAAATATGTTCACATATGCCTGAGGTCTTATTCAGGTGCTCTTTCCCCTCATGGAGACAGGCAGATGCCATTGTGCACACAGATGGAGGAGGAACATTGGCTAGCTGCCCCAAGGCCATCCTCTCAGGACACTACTAGGGTAAGTGGCATCATGTCCTTCCCAACATTGACCCTGTTACTTCCAGCAGGTAAGCACAGGTGGAATAGTCACGTACCAGTGCTGCAGACCCCCTGTAGGATGGAGTCATCAAGGCTCCGTTCCTCCAGAGGATGCCCACTACGGTCATCCACAGCAACGGGGCAATGCACCGAGCAGTCTGCCTCCACCTCAGCTGCTAATGTCGGTGTAGCACCTAGATGTAGTGGGAGAAAACATAAAAAGAAACAGTCTTGAGCACAAAGGTGGCACAGGTGCTGTAAATATTGTGCACATATTCTAGAAGTTGAAATACATCTTTATATACTTTAATATTTGATGCATTCTCATAAATCATTTGCTTGGTTTTAGATGCAAAGGAAAATGTTCATTGGAGGCCTATGGCAGGAACGCATTGTTGCTTGCAAAGCATTTCAGAAAATGTCCAGTGTTCATTTATCATTGCTATTTGAGCCTTCAGTCTTCAATGATAGCTGTTTGTCATTTGATGATTATTCATTTTTTTCACTACCAATATGCCTTACATTTGTGGTTCTCCAGTCACACCCTTACTTTCCTCACAGTGGTGTGTTTTAGGCTCCATCGTGACCGAGAGGAGATTTCATCTGCCGGTCACATCAAAGTACAGCAAAGTTGTAGCTTCCTATTTGTGCTGGTTAATGCCTTGATGCAGAACAATTTTTCCAATGGAGATGCAGGTCTCTTCTCATGAAGTTGATAGCATACAGGCTGTCAGGCACATCTCCACTGCAGGTTCATGTGCTGTTGTCAGAAGAGCCCTTTTTGGTTTTAGTTTCGGTGACTGCAGCTTGGATAGCAACGGAGGTGCGTGAACGGGCTTACAGCTGTGAAGTCAATTTCAGCGTAAGTTTAAAAGTGAATTCCCTTTTGTTTTCGGAGGACCAGGGGACTGCTGGGTAAGGAAAAAGGTATATATTTGTGTGGTTTAGAATCTCTTTCTTTTAGTTTCGGTGACTGCAGCTTGGATAGCAACGGAGGTGCGTGAACGGGCTTACAGCTGTGAAGTCAATTTCAGCGTAAGTTTAAAAGTGAATTCCCTTTTGTTTTCGGAGGACCAGGGGACTGCTGGGTAAGGAAAAAGGTATATATTTGTGTGGTTTAGAATCTCTTTCTTTTAGTTTCGGTGACTGCAGCTTGGATAGCAACGGAGGTGCGTGAACGGGCTTACAGCTGTGAAGTCAATTTCAGCGTAAGTTTAAAAGTGAATTCCCTTTTGTTTTCGGAGGACCAGGGGACTGCTGGGTAAGGAAAAAGGTATATATTTGTGTGGTTTAGAATCTCTTTCTTTTAGTTTCGGTGACTGCAGCTTGGATAGCAACGGAGGTGCGTGAACGGGCTTACAGCTGTGAAGTCAATTTCAGCGTAAGTTTAAAAGTGAATTCCCTTTTGTTTTCGGAGGACCAGGGGACTGCTGGGTAAGGAAAAAGGTATATATTTGTGTGGTGGCTGTACCCGAGACACTACACGTGTAGTGTCTCCCACCCACCCTCCTCCTCTAACCTAAAAAAAAGGACTCTGGTGTGTTGATAAGGTAAGCTTTTTATTTAGGAAGTTCTGTCCGTTGGATTGCTAACCTAACAAGTTTTGACTTTTGTTTTTTTTGGTTTTTCAGTAGATTTGTTGGGAATTTGGAATAGTGGGAATGGAGGTTAAGGCAGTTGTATGTTCCTCCTGCAGAATGTGGGAGGTAAGGGTCGCCAAGAGTGTCCCTGCTGACTGCATCTGTGGGAAGTGCACCCAACTCCAGCTCCTCGAGAACCGCGTTAGGGAACTGGAGCTGGAGCTGGATGAACTTCGGATCATTCGGGAGGCGGAGGAGGTTATTGAGAGGAGTTATGGGGAGGTAGTCACACCTCAGGTAAAAGAAGTAGGTAGATGGGTTACCGTCAGGGGAAGGAGAGGGAACCAGCAGGCAGTGCAGGGATCCCCTGTGGCCGTTTCCCTCAACAACAGGTATACCGTTTTGGATACTGTTGCGGGGGACGACTTACCAGGGGTAAGCAATGGGGTACAGATATCTGGCACAGAGTCTGTCCCTGTTGCTCAGAAGGGAAGGGGGAAGAGGAGCAGAACATTAGTCATTGGGGACTCCATAGTTAGGGGAACAGATAGGAGGTTCTGTGGGAACGAGAGAGACTCACGGTTGGTATGTTGCCTCCCAGGTGCCAGGGTTCGTGATGTCTCGGATCGTGTTTTTGGGATCCTTAATGGGGAGGGGGAGCAGCCCCAAGTCGTGGTCCACATAGGCACCAACGACATAGGTAGGAAGAGAGATGGGGATTTAAGACAGAAATTTAGGGAGCTAGGGTGGAAGCTTAGAGCGAGAACAAACAGAGTTGTTATCTCTGGGTTGTTGCCCGTGCCACGTGATAGCGAAGCGAGGAATAGGGAGAGAGAGGAGTTGAACACGTGGCTGCAGGGATGGTGCAGGAGGGAGGGTTTTGGTTTCCTGGATAATTGGGGCTCTTTCTGGGGTAGGTGGGACCTCTACAAACAGGATGGTCTTCACCTGAACCAGAGGGGTACCAATATCCTGGGGGGGAGGTTTGCTAGTGCTCTTCGGGGGGTTTAAACTAATTCAGCAGGGGAATGGGAACCTAAATTGTAGTGCCAGTGTACAGGATGTTGAGAGTAGTGAGGTCAGGGATATGGTTACAAGGACGCAAGAGGGCACTGGCAAGCAAGAACCTGGTTTAAAGTGTGTCTATTTCAACGCCAGGAGAATCCGGAATAAGGTGGGTGAGCTTGCAGCATGGGTTGGTACCTGGGATCTCGATGTAGTGGCCATTTCGGAGACATGGGTAGAGCAGGGGCAGGAATGGATGTTGCAGATTCCGGGATTTAGATGTTTCAGTAAGAACAGAGAAGATGGTAAAAGAGGGGGGGGTGTGGCATTGTTAATCAAGTAGAGTATTACAGCGACAGAAAGGACGTTTGAGGACTCGTCTACTGAGGTAGTATGGGCTGAGGTTAGAAACAGGAGAGGTGAGGTTACCCTGTTGGGAGTCTTTTATAGACCTCCGAATAGTTCCAGAGATGTAGAGGAAAGGATAGCGAAGATGATTCTCGACAGGGGTGAGAGTAACAGGGTAGTTGTTATGGGGGACTTTAACTTTCCAAATATCGACTGGAAATACTATAGTTCGAGTACTTTAGATGGGTCTGTTTTTGTCCAGTGTGTGCAGGAGGGTTTTCTGACACAGTATGTGGACAGGCCAACCAGGGGCGATGCCACATTGGATTTGGTACTGGGAAATGAACCCGGCCAGGTGTTAGATTTAGATGTAGGTGAGCACTTTGGTGATAGTGATCACAATTCGGTTAGGTTTACCTTAGCGATGGGCAGGGACAGGTATATACCGCAGGGCAAGAATTATAACTAGGGGAAAGGAAATTATGATGCGATTAGGCAAGATTTAGGATGCGTAGGATGGGGAAGGAAACTGCAGGGGATGGGAACAATCGAAATGTGGAGCTTATTCAAGGAGCAGCTACTGCGTGTCCTTGATAAGTATGTACCTGTGAGGCAGGGAGGAAGTTGTCGTGCGAGGGAGCCGTGGTTTACTAAAGAAGTTTACTGCTGAGATTCAGGCTACGAGGCTAGATGGGATTGAGGTTCACAAGGAGGAGGTGTTAGCAATTTTGGAAAGTGTGAAAATAGATAAGTCCCCTGGGCCAGATGGGATTTATCCTAGGATTCTCTGGGAAGCTAGGGAGGAGATTGCAGAGCCTTTGTCCTTGATCTTTATGTCGTCATTGTCGACAGGAATAGTGCCGGAAGACTGGAGGATTGCAAATGTTGTCCCCTTGTTCAAGAAGGGGAGTAGAGACAGCCCTGGTAATTATAGACCTGTGAGCCTTACTTCGGTTGTGGGTAAAATGTTGGAAAAGGTTATAAGAGACAGGATTTATAATCATCTTGAAAAGAATAAGTACATTAGAGATAGTCAGCACGGTTTTGTGACGGGTAGGTCGTGCCTCACAAACCTTATTGAGTTTTTCGAGAAGGTGACCAAACAGGTGGATGAGGGTAAAGCAGTGGATGTGGTGTATATGGATTTCAGTAAGGCGTTTGATAAGGTTCCCCACGGTAGGCTATTGCAGAAAATACGGAAGTATGGGGTTGAAGGTGATTTAGAGCTTTGGATCAGAAATTGGCTAGCTGAAAGAAGACAGAGGGTGGTGGTTGATGGCAAATGTTCATCCTGGAGTTTAGTTACTAGTGGTGTACCGCAAGGATCTGTTTTGGGGCCACTGCTGTTTGTCATTTTTATAAATGACCTGGAAGAGGGTGTAGAAGGGTGGGTTAGTAAATTTGCAGATGACACTAAGGTCGGTGGAGTTGTGGATAGTGCCGAAGGATGTTGTCGGGTACAGAGAGACATAGATAGGCTGCAGAGCTGGGCTGAGAGATGGCAAATGGAGTTTAATGCGGAAAAGTGTGAGGTGATTCACTTTGGAAGGAGTAACAGGAATGCAGAGTACTGGGCTAATGGGAAGATTCTTGGTAGTGTAGATGAACAGAGAGATCTTGGTGTCCAGGTGCATAAATCCCTGAAGGTTGCTAACCAGGTTAATAGGGCTGTTAAGAAGGCATATGGTGTGTTAGCTTTTATTAGTAGGGGGGTCGAGTTTCGAAGCCACGAGGTCATGCTGCAGCTGTACAAAACTCTGGTGAGACCGCACCTGGAGTATTGCGTGCAGTTCTGGTCACCGCATTATAGGAAGGATGTGGAAGCTATGGAAAGGGTGCAGAGGAGATTTACTAGGATGTTGCCTGGTATGGAGGGAACGTCTTACGAGGAAAGGCTGAGGGACTTGAGGTTGTTTTCGTTGGAGAGAAGGAGGAGGAGAGGTGACTTAATAGAGACATATAAGATAATCAGAGGGTTGGATAGGGTGGATAGTGAGCGTCTTTTTCCTCGGATGGTGATGGCAAACACGAGGGGACATAGCTTCAAGTTGAGGGGTGATAGACATAGGACAGATGTGAGAGGTAGTTTCTTTACTCAGAGAGTAGTAAGGGCGTGGAACGCCCTGCCTGCAGCAGTAGTAGATTCGCCAACTTTAAGGGCATTTAAGTGGACATTGGATAGACACATGGATGAAAATGGAATAGTGTAGGTCAGATGGTTTCACAGGTCGGCGCAACATCGAGGGCCGAAGGGCCTGTACTGCGCTGTAATGTTCTAATTCTAATTCTTTGTTTACATCAATGAATAAGACCTTAGGCGTACGTGAACATATTTGGGGAGTTTTGTTTCTCCTACCAATGTTCCTTGATGAAGTGGCTTATTATTGTTGTAAATGTGAATATTTATGTCCTCCCTGATGTACCTTGCATGTCTCTCCATGGCCCTCATATCTGTAATGGCATTGTTGTCTTTCTCCTTACCCTCTTCATAGTCATCTTCATCTGAGGAGGACTGGTGTTACTCCTGTTCCTTCGCCTGCAGAATGTTGCTGCGTCTAATTGCAAGGTTGCACAAGGAATAGCAGACAATGATTATTCATGACACCCTCTGTGGGGTGTACTGAAGAGCCCCTCCTGCCTGGTCAAGGCAGCAGAATCGCATTTTCAGCATGCCAATGGCGTGTTCGATGATGGCTCTGGTGGATACGTGAGCAGCATTGTACCTCTCGTAAGCAGCGCTTTGGGGATCCTGCACTAGTGCCATCAACCATGTCACCCAGGATCCAACCATCTACTTCGGTTAGTTCCTCAAAAAATCCTAGCAACTGCAAGTTCCTCAAAATGTATGAGTCGTGACAGCTGCCTGGGAAACATGCACAAACCTGCATGATTCTTTTCCTGCGGTTGCAAACTAGTTGTACATTTAAAGAGTGGAAGCCTTTGCGATTCACAAATACAGCAGGCTGGTCCCAGGGAGCTCTAATGACCACATGAGTACAGTCGATCACCCCTTGCACTCTAAGGAAACCAGCGATGGCTCCGAAGGCCACAGACCTTGCTGTATGGCTGTCCTCATCTCCAGGTAAGTAGATGAAATCATTGGCACGTCGAGAAAGGGCACCTCTGATACACCTAGGGCCGTAGACTGTGATATGCCACATGTCACCCGTTGATCCCTGGAAGGTCCCACTAGCAAATAAATTGAGTGCAGCAGTCACCTTGAGGGCAACTGGCATGGGATTCCCATCAAACCCATGTGGTTGCAGGTCATGCAGCAGGATCCTACAAATTTCTATGACCATTTCACGTGACATCCTGAGGTATCTCTGGCATTGCCTCTCTGACATTTGAAGGTAATTTGTCCTTGTCCTGAGGATGGGATTACATGCCAATGCCCCCATCTTCGATGATGCTGTTCCTGGATGTTATCATTCACAGCATCCTCACCTTCTTGTTCTGCCTATGTTGGCATTCAGGCATCATGTGTTGAGGGAAAGGCGCCCTCCTTAGTCACTCCCTCTACTCTTCTTCCCGTGTCACTAGACAAATTGGGTTTATGAAACCCATCTCACTGCAGTTTCTCTAACCATTAAATAAGCAGAGTGTTGCAATTGACCCCTCTGTTGTCAGTCAGTTGAAACATCGAGGCAATGAGCAGTTTGCTTTTATGTGCCTTAGAATTGCAGCCAGGTGTCTCCTTCCACTCTTTTTGCAATCCTTGAGTGGCCATGGGGTTTGCATTATCTTTGGAGAAAATGGTGCGTTTAGAATTTAGGGCAAGTCTCCCCACCTCCTCCTGCAACTTTCCAGTCTGAACCCATGACTCTTGACCCACCCAATGTAACCATAACCCTTCCCTCCGTTGTCATTGAATCTCCCCCCATTACCGTGCACAGGAATAATCAATTTATTCAAGACATCCCTCCCTCCCGTTCCTACTTCCGTTACCATTGACATGCTGACTCTGACACTTGATCCTCCTCAAATCAATCTGAACATTATTGCCGAGTCCCGTTCCCCTCCCTATGATGTTGTAGAATACCCAACCATAAGTCTTGACCTTCCCCCCGTACAGAATCTATTTGCCTCCATTGACTGTAACCATTCCCTCTGCCAGCCAGTACCCTGAATTTGTCCCACAGGTGCCCGACTTGACAGCGCTCATCCCTCCCTTTAGGCCCTTCATGACCATCTGCTGACTGTAAAATCCAAATCAACCCATCACCGCCGCAGCTGCCCACATCCAGCTTCAGCAGCAATAACAACCACTACATGCGCTAGATGCTCCGCTCCTCCCTCCCCTGCTCCTCCATTCACCCGATCACCCCACCGTGTCTTCCCCAAGTACATTCCCCTGCTCTTCCAGGCACCCGATCGCCCCACCCTTTGTCCTACACTCCTCCCTTCCCTGCTCCTCCATGTACACACCCCCATGCCTTCGCCGCCACCCCCTAAGAAGAATCATGCTTGCTGGTGCCGAGCCTGGAACCAAACATCCATTCCAATGCTGGCATTCATTTTGCCGATGAGTTCAAGAGAGAGAAACACTGACCTCAGACTCAACTGCACGCCACAATGAAACAAATGTGAACCAGGTGACACGGGAATAGTGCTCGCCGTTTGCTTAATCTGGCAGGAAGAACAAAGGGTTTGGTAATGAGTATTCATGACACGTCAATGAATGCAAAGCTGCAGTCCACCACAGTGCGGGGGAATCCCGGAATGACGCAACACGCTGTCGATTTAATTTTGGAAAAAAATCCTGCCGTCGGGAATCCGAAAAAAAGTCTCCCACCTAATTTAATCATCTCGCATGTCACCCAATCCGTTCTTGCAGGGCCTATAAAATTCCACCCACTATGTCTTATTAGTCAAACATCACTTGGGTGCGTAAGGCATTTGATAAACCCATTAAATCAAGGCATGAGAACTTAGTTTGGTTCAGTTATATAGCAGCCCTGTACTAAAATATACCATCAAGCTTAACCTAAAACAGTTGGAGAGAAACCTTAAAAGATCCTTGTCAGAAAGTACTTTTTTGCATGATTTGTAAAAATAGTGGGATGATCAGACAAATCTGAGTACTCTAATTTTTTTATGTACAAGAGATGGAATTTACCATTACTTGATGAAGCAGAATTGCTGTAACAAGGAGCAGGTTATGGGAAATTTGTAATTTGCCTTTTGATAACCCATTACAAATTCACCAAATTAGGAGCAATAATGCTGTAAGACATTGTCAGTGCTTCTTGGCTTGGTATGGGGGTTTGGGGGGGATGGTGGAAATCAGGCACTGTTTCTGCTGCTGTACACTATTCAGTATCCTTGGTTGAATTTGTATATGTAATGCGTGAAAACATCAGCCAAGGACAGTATCGGGCATTTTGCTGTACCTTCATTGGACATGGGCATCGCTAATAAGGCCAGCATTAATTGCCCATCCCTAATTGCCCTTAAGAAGGTGATGGTGAGCCGCCCTCTTGAACTGCTGTCATCCACATGATGTAGGTACACCAAAGGTATTGCTGGGTAGGGAGTTCCAGGTTTTTGACCCAGTGACAGTGAAGGAACAGTGATATAGTTCCAAGTCAGGATGATGTGTGACTTGGTGAGTGACTTCACAGAAACACAGAATTGTTACAGTGTAGAAGGAGGCCTGTTGACCCATCGTGTCTGCACTGGCTCTCCTAATGAGCATTTCACCAAGTGCCATTCCCCCACCATCTCCCCGTAACCCTGCACATTCTTCCTTTTCATGTAGCAGGCTAATTCCCTTTTGAATGCTTCAGTTGAACCTGTCTCCACCACACTCTCAGGCAGCGCATTCCAGACCTTAACCACTCGCTGCGTGAAAAAGTTTTTCCTCATGTCGCTTTTGCTTCTTTTACCAATTACTTTAAATCTGTGCCCTCTTGTTCTCAATCCTTTCATGAGTGGGAACAGTTTCTCTCTATCTACTCTGTCCAGACCCCTCATAATTTTGATGACCTCCAGAACTGGATGCAATACTCCAGCTGAGGCCAAACTAGTATCTTATACAAATTCAACATAACCTCCTTGCTCTTATACTCTAAGCCCAGGATAATGTATGCATTATTAACCGTGCTCTCAACCTGTCCTGCCACCTTTAATGGCTTATGCACATATACACCCAGGGCTCCTGCACTCGCTTTATTTTATATTGTCTCTCCATGTTCTTCTTACCAAAATGTATCACTTCACATTTCGCCGCATTGAACTTCATCTGCCACCTGTCCGCCCATTCCACCAACTTGTCTACGTCCTTTTGAAGGTCTACGCTATCCTCCTCACAGTTCACAATGCTTCCAAGTTTCGTATCATCCGCAAACTTTGAAATTTTGCCCTGTACACCAAGTTCTAGGTCATTAATATATCTCAGGAAAAGCAAGGGTCCCAACACTGACCCCTGGGGAACTCCACTACAAACCTTCCTCCAGCCTGAAAAGTATCCATTAACCACTACTCTTTGTTTCTTGTCACTCAGCCAATTCTGTATCCATGTTGTTACTGTCCCATTTATTCCATGAGCTATAACTTTGCTCACAAGTCTGTTGTACAGCACTGTATCAAACGCCTTTTGGAAGTCCATGTACACCACATCAACCCTTTCTGTTACCTCCTCAAAAAACCCCAGCAAGTTAGTCAAACATGATATTCCCTTCAAAAATACTTGCTGGCTTTCTTTAATTAACCAGCATTTGTCCATGTAACTATTAATTTTGTCCTGAATTACTCTTTCTAGAATTTTCCCCACCACTGAAGTTAAACTGACTGGCCTGTAGTTGCTCGGCTTATCTTTACACCCTTTTTTGAACAAGGGTGTAACGTTTGCAATTCTCCAGTCCTCTGGCACCACCCCTGAGTCTAAGGAAGACTGAAAAATTATGGCCAGTGCCTCTGCAATTTCCACTCTCATTTCCCTCAGTATACTTGGATGCATCTCATCCTGGTGCCTTACCACTTTAAGTACAGACAGCCTATCCAACACCCCTTCCTTATAAATTTTAAACCCCTCTAGTGTCTGAATTACCTCCTCTTTCACCATTGCCTGGGTTGCATCTTCTTTGTTAGTAAAGATGGCTGCAAAATATTCATTTAGTACCTCAGCTATACCCTCTGCCTCCATGTGTAAATCCCTTTTTGGTCCCTAATCGGCCCACTCCTCCTTTTGCCACTCTTTTACTATTTACATGTCTACAGAAAACTTTAGGATTCCCTTTTATGTTAACTGCCAGTCTCTTTTCATACTCTCTCTTTGCTTCTCTTATTTGCTTTTTCACTTCCCTTCTGTATTCCCCCTTCTATCTTCAGCCTGGTTCTCAATAATATTTTCTACCTGGCATCTGTCATTAGCACCCTTTTTCTTTATCATAATCTCTATCTCTTTTGTCATCCAGGGAGCTCTGGATTTGTTCACCCTACCTTTCCCTTCGAGGGAACATACCTTGACTGTGCCCGCACTATCTCTTCTTTGAAGGTAGCCCATTATTCAGCGACCGTTTTTCCTGACAACTTTTGACTCCAATTTATTCGTCCCAGATCCATTCTTACCCCATTGAAGTTGGCTTTCCCCAGTTAATTATTCTTACTCTGGATTGTCCTTTTCCAAAGTCAGCCTCAAGATACAGTGATCACTGTCCTCTAAATGTTCTCCTACTGACACTTAATCCACTTGGCCCACCTCATTCCCAAGAACCAGGTCTAGCAATGCCTCCTTTCTCATCGGACTAGAAACATACTGTTGTAGAAATTTTCCTTAACACACTCTAGGAACTCTTGCCCCTTATTGCTCTTTACACTACTACTATCCCAGTCTATGTTTGGATAATTAAAGGCCCTCATTATAACTACCCTATAATTTTTGCACCGCTCTGTAATTTCCTTGAAAATTTGTTCCTGTACATACTTCCCACTAGTTGATGGCCTATAGACAACACCGAGCAATGAACATTTTTGTTCCTTAGCTCTAGCCAAATAGATGCTGTCCTCGACCCCTCTGGGACATCCTTTTTCTCCAGCACTGCAATGCTCTCCTTAATACCGCCATCCTTTCCCCCTTTTCCCTCTCCTATCTTTCCTGAACACCTTGTATCCAGGAATATTTAACACCCAGTCCTGCTCTTCTTCGAGCCAAGTCTCTGTTATAGACACAACATCATATTTCCACCTGCAATCTGTGCCTGTAACTCACCAATCTTATTAGCAACACTCCATGCATTCACATACTTTCTCCCTTACTCTGACCCCACCTAATAACTTACTATTCCCTACTCTAGTGCTATCCATCTCTCCCAGTATTCTGTGCACCTTGGTATTCCTCTCTGATATTTGCTCCTGGTTCCTACACACCTGCCATGCTAATTTAAACTCTCCCCAATAGCACAAGTAAATCACCCCGCAAGGAAATTTGTTCCAGCTCTGTTCAGATGCAACCCATCCAGCCTGTATAGGTCCCACCTTCTCCAGAAGTGGTGCCAGTGTCTCAGGAATCTAAAGCCCTCCCTCCTGCACCATCTTTCCAACCATGCATTCATCTGCAGTATCCTCCTATTTCTATACTCACTTGCGGTGGTACTGGTAGTAATCTGGAGATTAACACTTTTGAGCTCCTGCTTGCTAATTTCTTACCTAGTTCATTAAACTCTTTCTGCAGGACCACATCCCTCTTCCTACCTATGTCGTTGATACCAATGTGGACCACGACTGCTGGCTGTTCACCCTCTCCCCTCAGGGTACTCTGCAGCTGTTCAGTGACATCCTTGACCCTGGCACCAGGGAGCAACACACCATCCTGGATTTACGTCTGCGGCTACAGAAACACCTGTCTGTTCCCCTGACTATTGAATCTCCTGTCGCTATCACTCTTTCAGTATTCTTTGCGGCTCCCTGTGCAGCTGAGCGAGCTGTGGTGCCATGGCCTTGCCTCTGGCTGCACTCCCCAAATGAACCAGGTAGAGTGGGAGAGGCTTGTTTGGAGTATGAACACATTCATTGACATGTTGGGCTGAATGGCCTGTTTCTGTGCTGTAGATTCTATGCAACTCTATGGAATAGCCCCTCAGCTCTCACCCAATAGGCTACACAAGAAGAATGACTACTTGAGTGAGGTATCAAAAGGCCATTAGTGGCTACTGTACACAAAAAAGACTAACCACCTTTAGGAGAGAAAGCAGAAAAGAAAATTTGCCTCCAGTGGTACCCTATTGTATAAGCCAGTAGGTGTATTCTTTTGAATTGTTGGTTATATTTTCATTTCAATAATACTATTTATACGTGCACTATTAAAGGACAACATTATCCTAGAGGGTAGTATAGTTGCTGTCAAGTATTAACATACTCACTCAAGACCGGAGATAGAAGCTGGTCTGTATGACTCCTATACCAGGTAGTAATTTTAGTCATGAATCGAATGGGGAAGCTCTAATTAAATTGAGACATTTTGACCCTATAACACAATTGGAAAAAAGTAACAACTTGCATTTATATAGCTCCTTTCACAATCTCATTTTGCAATCAATCAAACACTTTTGAAATGCAACCACTCTTGTGACGTAGGCAGTGAGATATATAGCCAGCTAACTTGGTTTAGTTCTTTTGTTCCTTTACTTGTCCTAGTACCACTCTCTTTGACCTTGCACCATGAAACCTTTTGTCATTTAAACTCTCCTGTTCTCCATCCTGTCACAGACCTTCCCTTTTGTTCTTCTTCCCACCCTCTTTCACTTGTTCAAAATCTATTACATTTCCAACTTTTCCTAGTTCTGATGAAAGGTTACAGACCTGAAACATTAACTCCTGTTTTTCTCTCCACAGGTGCTGCCATACCTGCTGAGTATTTCCAGAATTTTCTGTTCCTCAATGAATTTCGAGCATGGCAGATCATTGAGCTATTTTTCCATTGCCTTCACTTCCGCACCCATGTCTTTGGCCAGGAGTCTTCCCCCGTCACAGTGGACCATTTTACCCATCTCCAGTATTCTGCCTCCACCTGGATGCCTCCCTCCATCTTATCAGCTTTAGGAAAGTCTTGTTTCACAGCCTGTGCTAGAGTCATGTCCTTGGCAGAGATAAGAGGCCTGAACTGTCCCATATATGTCAGCCTGGCAGACTGCGATAGAATCTTTCTTAATAAGAGAGAGAGAGCTATTTCTAGAATATTCAATTAATTTTCTTAAGATTTTATAAGGTTATTAGACAGCCATTTCTTACAGTTTCCAGTTTCCTAGCCCTCACCGTCTCTTCCTCACCATGGATATCCAATTTCTCGACACCTCCATCCAACACTAGGATAGTCCGAGAGCTCTCCATTTCTTCCTTGAATGGAGGCCCAGCCAGACTCTATCCACCACCACCGTTCTCCACCTGTATGAACTTGTTCGCAAATAAAAAAATGAAAATAGAACGGATGCTGGAAAGCTGAAATAAAAACTGAAAATGCTGGAAATACTCAGCAGGTATGGCAGCACCTGTGATAGAACATCAACTCTGTTTCCTCTCTCCACAGATGCTGCCAGACCTGCTGAGTATTTCCAGCATTTCTGTTTTTATTTCTGAACTTGTTCTCACATTGAACAACTTCTTCTTTAACTCAACTCACTTCCTCCAAATAAAAGGTGTTGCTATGGGTACCCGCATGGGTCCTAGCCATGCCTGCTTTTTTGTGGGATATGTGAAACATCCTACTTTCCTGTCCAACACAGGCCCCCTTCCTCACCTCTTTTTCTGTTACATTGATGACTGTTTCCTGCTCTTGCCCTACACTGTAAAATTTCATTGACTCTGCTTCCAATTTCCACCTTTCTCTGGTCTTCACATGGTCTATTTCTGACTCTTTCCTTCCCTTCCTTGACTTCTTTGCCTTCAATTCTGGGGACAGGGTATCAATCAATATTCACTATAAGTCCACTCACTCCCACAACTACCTTGACTACAGCTGTATAAACCGTTAGTTAGGCCACAGCTGGAGTAATGTGTACAGTTCTGGTCACTACACTATAGGAAGGATGTGATTGCACTGGAGAGGGTGCAGAGGAGATTCGCCAGGATGTTGCCTGGGCTGGAGCATTTCATCTATGAAGAGAGACTGGATAGGTTAGGGTCGTTTTCCTTAGAGCAGAGAAGGCCAAGGGGGCAACTGATTGAGGTATACAAAATTATGAGGGGCATAGATAGGGTAGATAGGAAGAAACTTTTTCCCTTAGCAGAGGGGTCAATAACCAGGGGGCATAGATTTAAGGTAAGGGGCAGGAGGTTTAGAGGGCATTTGAGGAAAGCTTTTTCACCCAGAGGGTGGTTGGAATCTGGAACACACTGCCTGAAGGGGTGGTAGAGGCAGGAACCCTCAACATTTAAGAAGTATTTAGATGAGCACTTGAAACAGATAGCATACAAGGCTATGGACCAAGTGCTGGAAAATGGGATTAGAATAGATAGGTGCTTGATGGCTGGTATGGACACGATGGGCCGAAGGACCTGTTTCTGCGCTGTATAACTCTATGACTCTATGACTTCCTCACACTCTGCTTCCTGTAAGGGAGCTATACCATTCTCGAAGAATCTTGATTTCCGACACATCTGTTTGGACAATGCAACCTTCCATACTAGCGCTTCTGACATGTCCTCCCTTTTCCTCAACTGAGGGTTCCCCTCCACCGTGGTTGAAAGGAACCGTGCCTGTTCTATTTCACACCCTTCTGCACTCACCCCTTTTCCTCTCTCCCAGTACCACTTTAGGTTTTTCCTTGTCCTCACCTTCCACCCCACCAGCCTCCGTATACAACAGATCATCCTCTGTCATTCCTGCCACCTCCATCGTGATGCCACCACCAAACACATCTTCCCCTCCCCTCACCTTTCAGCATTACGAAGGGACTGTTCTGTCCACTATACCCTGGTCCACTCCTCAGTGACCCCCACCGCATCCTTCCTTTCCCACGGCATCTTTCCATGCAAGCGCAGGAGAGGCAACACTTGCCCTTTTACCTTCTCTCTTTGCACTGTCCAAGGCCCCAAAGACTCTTTTCAGGTGAAACAGCGATTTTACATTTATTTCTTCCAATTTAATATACTGTTTTTGCTGCTCACGGTGTGGTCTCCTCTACATTGGATAGGCCAAATACAGACTGGGTGACTGTTTCGCGGAACACCCCCTTTCAGTCCACAAGCATGACCCGAAGCTTCTAATCCCCCGTCATTTTATTCTCAACCTTGCTCCCATTCCGACCTTTCTGTCCTTGGACTGCTGCAGTGTTCCAATGAAACTCAATGAAAGCTTGAGGAACAGCGCTACATCTTTCAACTGGGCACATTACAGCTTTCTGGGCTCAACATTGTGTTCAACAATTTTAGATTGTAACCTCTGCCCCCATTTTGTTTCATTTTTCTTTGTTGGTTTGGTTTTTCTCTTATTTCCTTTACCTTGCTTTTTGCTTTTGGATGGCAGCCATTCACACCTCCTCTAAATACATCTTTTGTTTCTTTACTTGTCCCATTACTACTCCCTTCGGCCTTGCATCATGAAACCATTTGTCATTTAATCTCTCCTGCCCTCTACCCTATCACAGACATTCCCTTTTGTTTTTCTTCCTGTTGTGGGATGACCTTAAGAGTGGACCACCTTAAGAAGCTAAAAGTGAAGGTCATCAGAGGAAGTGATGTTGCATCACACATAACCAGGGAGTTATGAGTGGAGCCTAACAGAGTGAGATGTGTTTAGATTTGCTCGTGCAGTAACTTGTTTGTATGTATATGTTCTGGTTAAAGAATAATAAAAACCCATGTTTTCTTTGGATATTACTTGTAGTCCTGAGAATCTTACAATAGATAACACACCAAAGGAACAAGTAATATTACATGATGGCGACGTGTGGGATACATATTTTCTGAAGACCAACAAATATTATATGGCGGCAATGTATGGGGTATATTTTTTCTGATGATCATCAAATATTCCACTGTGGCAATGTTTGATTTTTTTTCTGAAGACCACACTAGGAGAGAACAAGGAACAGCTGATTGTCTACCTGGAGTTGCAGAACATCCTGGAGAGCAGCTGGCAGGAGAACCCACAGCAGTGCAGCGAGTTAGGACCAGAGATAGGACCCTGGTAAGTGGTGAAACCCTGTGAGTATAGTAGGGAGATGTTGGCATAATGGTAATGTCACTGAAGTAGTAATGCAGAGGCCCATGCTAATCCTCTAGGGTCACAGGTTCAAATTTCACCACGGCACTGGAGCAATGTAAATTTAATTAATAAATTTGATTAATTAATAAAAACATGGAATTGAAAGCTAGTCTCAGTAATAGGTCCATGAAACTACCATCGATTGTCGGAAAAACCCATCTGGTTCACTAATGTTCTTTAGGGAAGGAAATTTGCCATCCTTACCTGGTCTGGCCTACATGTGACTCCAGACCCATAGCAATGTGGTTGACTCTTAACTACCCTCTGAAGTGTCCGAGCAAGTAACTCAGTTGTCAAGGGCAAATAGGGATGGGCAACAAATGCTGGCCATGCCAGTGATAGAGGCCTGCTACCCGACCCAATGACATGTGTCGGGTTTGGGTCGGGTCAGGCCCATCTTCAGGGTACGGCTTTCGGGCACAGGTTGGGTCGGGCCGAGTCCAGGTCGAATCGAGTCAGGTCGGGCAGGACACACACGGTAAGTGCTCTGCTGGTAAGTATTGAAATTAAAAAACTTACCTGAGCTGGGAGTCCGGGAGGAAACTGAGTCTGCGCAGTGAGCGAGCGACATCACTGTAACGTCATCGCGCATGCGCTGAAGCTTCTTGCCGGTTCGGTGTCAGTGAGGTTAGTAAAGGGATGGTCGGGTCGGGCTCGGGTCAGGTCAAGTCGGGGCAAAATTGGAGGGACTCGGGTCGGGCTCGGGTCCACTGTGGTTCCTTAGGGTCCGGGTCGGGTTCCTTTTTCCCGACCTGAGCAGGCCTCTAGCCAGCGAAGACCACATCCCATGAAAGAATAGAAAAAGGCAATTTACCTGGAGATTGGAACTTTCAACAAATCTGGCAGTGGGTCAAAAATTTGAAAAGCAGTAGCTGAAGCCATTACTGTTTTAATTTTCCTGTTTTTTTGCTTCATGGGCGGGGCCTAACCTGAAAAGATAAGGAAGAACCCAACAGTGCCCGTGGAGGTCCACAGCACATTAAGAAAGCCTGGTTGTGGCAGCTACCAGTACTGTAAGCTGCAGCTGGCTGCAGGGAAAAAAACACTCTCTGTTTAGAAAAAAAAGTTCTGAGTTGGTAAAAATGAACCAGTCTGTGTAAACAAAGAGCTGCTCCCTCAGTTAAAAAAAAACCATCTTTGTAAGTGAAGAACTGCTCTCTTTTTTTCAAAGTAGTCTCACTTTTAAAGGGGCAGGCCTGCAGAAAACAAATCTGTCTAAACAAGTAAAAATGAAGTGTACCAGTGAAAAAGAAAACCTGTAAAAAGTCCTACAGTTATAGAAAAGAACAGGATCATTACGACATTGGCTTTCAGATATCCAGTTATAGATTGGAAGGCATCAGACATAGCATCTGAATTCAAACTCCTTTTGACAGTGAATGGACCTGTGTTTCCTGTTATCAAGAAGAGAGTGAAGCAGATAAACAAGCTATCAAGATTAAGATTGCACTGGGCAATGAGGGCCTGCAATGGATCAGTATGTCAGGATTGTCACCTGAGGATCAGAAGGATCCTAGCAAGCTATGGACATTCCTGGAGCAACAACGCAAGATGAAGGTAAATTTCCAAGTACATAGGCTTGAGTTTATGACATACCAACAAAGGCAAGATGAATCCATTGACCAGTTTGATACAAGGGGCCGAGACAAAGCTCAATATTGTGACTTTGCTGATATTGAGTTGTCAGAATGGAGCAGCTACGACAATTAGTATGGTAACCAAGGTTCAGAAGTCTACTAAGCCTTGTGACAAACGTGGCCTGACTCACCCAATTCGCAGTTGTCTGACATAGCAGGACCAGCAAAGCTTGTGGCATGAGAGGACATTGGGCAAGGCAGTGCAGAAGGCTGAGCTCAGATACTGCACACAAGAATGGTGGCAGATCACATGCAGAGAGAACATCTGCAAGACAGGATGGCAAATGCAATAAAAGGTATGCCAACACTCAACAAAAGCCCAAGCAGATACATCACATCAGCAGAGAGACAGATTGCCAGGAGGACACGGACAAAGAATGCACTGTGTGAACAGCAAGTAAGCATTTCACATAGTTAACTTGGATCAATATGTCAATGTTATCACACAATCTGAGGCATTTGTCATGATTGGGATTATATGTCCACAGAAGAGTGGCAAGCATAAGCTCAGAGTGAAAATCGACACTGGGGTAAGTTCAAACATTCTGCCCATCCATATACTGAAGGACATGTACTTAAAGAATTGGGAATCTATGGTACGACCCACCATGGCTAGGCTGACTGCCTGCAATGGTTCTCCAATCAAGTGCATTGGAATAATAACCTTACAGTGCAGCTATGAGTGGCTACCACAAATGTTTTATATTGTAGACACAACTGTTGCAGGACTTCCAGTATGCCAAAATTTACGAATCGTCACAATACATGAGGTCAGCACCGCACTGAGGAGCGTAGGAAATACCCAGGTTGGTCCATGTAAAGGACGACACAAAGGCTGGGAGACTTGACACGTAGAGGCGAAATGACTGGGAGTCTCTCCTCGGGCTTCAGTTAATTGCAGCAAGTAGCTGGAGGCCAGAGGGATTGCAGGTGGCTGGTGATGTTGCCAGTCATCATTTTTCTAAGCTTTCCAATCCAAGGGAAGATGAAGCCATTGTATGATAGTCAAGCAGGATCAGAATTAGCTCAATTGTGAGTAGGATAGAATGTCCTCGATCATAAATCGGGAACTTGGTATCCTGCAGAGGTTGCTAGGATATGCGACCAGCCCAGATTATACCAGGTCCAGACACCCAATGGTGCGATTCTCAGACGGAATTGCAGTCAACTCAGAAAAGCTGTACAACAACACTATATGTGACAATCCTGTGGCATCGCGGACACTTTCAAAGACAAAGTCTGAAGATGAATGGATAGAGGCTACGGGCACAGAGGAATAACATGCCAATCAGAGCTCTGAGTCACCGGAGTCTCAGAGAAGTCGTCAAGACGAGCTCAGCTCTGAGAAGAGGTTTTCAATAACAAGATCGAGATGATTAAGCAAACCTTCTATGTGCTTTAGAGGGTGTTAAACTTACTCGCTTGTAAATGATGTTTTGTTATGTTCATGTATAGTTAGTCCAAACTGCAACATCACTGTATATTTTGTACATATTGTTTTTATCTTTGGAAAAAGGGGGATGAGGTGGGATGACCTTAAGAGCGGATTACCTTAAGAAGCTGTACGTGAAGATCACTGGAGGAAGTGATGTCACATCATACATGACCAGAGAGTTGTGGGTGGAGACCGACAAAGTGACATGTGTCTAGATGTGCTTGTGCAGAAACTGTTTGTATATATATATATGTTCTAGTTAAAGTATAATAAAAATCCACGTTTTCTTTGGATATTACGTGTAATCCTGTGGATCTTAGGACAGATCACACACCAAAGTAACATATGAATTAGGAACAGAAGTAGGCCACTCGGCCCCTCAAGCCCGCTCCACCATTCAACAAGATCATGGCTGATCTGACTGTAACCTCAACTCCATATTCCCATGTACCCCCAATAACCTATCACCCCCTTGCTTAACAAGAATCTATCTACCTCTGCCTTAAAAATATTGAGACTCTGCTTCCACCGCCTTTTGGGGAAGAGTGTTCCAAAGACTCATGACCATCTGAGAGAAAAAAATTCTCCTCATCTCTGTCTTAAATGGACAATCCCTTATATTTAAACAGAGACCCCGAGTTCTAGATTCTCCCACAAGAGGAAACATCCTTTCCACATCCACCCCGTCAAGACCCCTCAAAATCTTATATGTTTCAATCAAGTTGCCTCTTACTCTTCTAAACTCCAGTGCGTACAAGCCTAGCCTGTTGAACCTTTCCTCATAAGACAACCCGCCCATTGCAGGTATTAGTCAAGTAAACCTTCTCTGAACTGCTTCCAACACATTTATCTCCTTCCTTAAATAAGGAGACCAATACTATACACAGCACTCCAGATATGGTCTCACCAATGCCCTGTATAACAGAAGCATAACCTCCCAACATCTGTATTCAATTCCCCTCGCAATAAACAATAACATTCTACTAGCTTTCCTAATTACTTGCTATACCTGCATACTAACCTTTTGCGATTCATGCACTAGGACACCCAGATCCCTCTGCATCTCAGAGCTCTGCAATCTCTCACCATTTAGATAATATGCTTCTTTTTATTCTTCCTACCAAAATGGATAATTTCACATTTTTCCACATTATACTTCATTTGCCAGATCTTTGCCCACTCACTTAACCTATCTATATCCTTTGTAGTCTCCTTATGTCCTCTTCACAACTTACATTCCTACCTAGCTTGGTGTTATCAGCAAATTTAGCAACCATATCTTTGGTCCCTTAATCCAAGTCATTTATATAAATTGTAAAAAGTTCAGGCCCCAGCACTGATCCCTGTGGCACACCACTCGTTACAACTTGCCAACCAGAAAATGACCCATTTATGCTTACTCTGTTTTCTGTTAGCTAGCCAATCTTCTACCCATGCCAACACGTTACCACCTACACCATGAGCTCTTATTTTGTGCAATAACCTTTGATATGGCACCTTATCAAAAGCCTTCTGGAAATCTAAGTACAGTACATCCACCATTTCCCTTCATCCACAGTACGTATTACTTCTTCAAAGAACTCCAATAAATTGGTTAAACATGATTTTCCTTTCACAAAACCATGTTGACGCTGCCTGATTACTTTGAATTTTTCAGTGACCTGCTATAACGTCTTTAATAATAGCTTCTAACATTTTTCCTAAGACAGATGTTCAGCTAACTGGCCTGTAGTTTCCTGCTTTCTGTCTCCTTCCCTTTTCGAATAAAGGAGATACACTGGCAATTTTCCAATCTAATTGAACCTTCCCTGAATTTAGGGAATTTTGTAAAGTTAAAAGTACATCAACTATCACACTAGCCATTTCTTTTAAGACCCTAGGATGAAGTCCAGTGGGACCCAGGGACTTGTCAGCCCGCAGCTCCAACAATTTGCTCAGTACTATTCCCCTGGTGATTGTAATTTTCTTGGGTTCCTCCCTCCCTTCCATTTCCTTATTTACAGCTATTTCTGGGATGTTACTTGTATCCTCTATGATTAAGACTGATGCAAAATACCTGTTCAATTTATCTGTCATCTCCTTATTTTCCCTTATTAATTCCTCAGACTCACTTTCTATAGGACAAACACTCACTTTGTTAATTTTTCTTTTTTAAATATCTAAAGAAATTCTTACTATTTGTTTTTATATTTCTAGCCAGCTTTCTCTCATACTCTAATTTTTCCCTCCTTATTAATCTTTTAGTCATTCTTTGCTGCTTTTAATATTCTGTCAGATCTTCTGACCTGCCACCCATCTTTGCACAATTATATGCTTTTTCTTGAAGTTTGATACAATCTTTAACTTTCTAAGATAACCACGGATAGTGGGTCCTCCCTTGGATTCTTTCTTTCTTGTTGGAAAGTATATATTCTGTGTATTCTGAAATATCCCCTTAAATGTCTGCTACTGCATCTCTATTGGCCTATCCCTTAACATACTTTGCCAGTTCACTTTTGCTAGCTCTGCTTTCATGCCTTCATAACTGCCCTTAGTTAACTTTAAAATACTAGTCTTAGACCCACTCTTCTCTCTCAAACTGAATGTAAAATTCAAACATATTATGATCACTGCAGCCTAGGGGCGCCTTCACTATGAGGTCATGAATTAATCCTATCTCGTTGCACAATACCAGGTCCAGTTTAGCCTGCTCTCGAGTTGGCTCCAGAATGTACTGTTCTAAGAAACTATCCTGAAAACGTTCTATGAACTCCCCATCTAGGCTACCGATGCCCATCTGCTTTTTCCTGTCTATATGTAATTAAAAACCCCCATGATTATCACCATACCTTTCTAACAAGCTCCCATTATTTCTTCTTTTATAACCCGTCCTATTGTGTGGTTACTGTTAGGGTGCCTGTACACCACTCCCACAAGTGACTTCTTGCCTTTATCTTTTATCACCTTGACCGAAATCACTTGTACATCCTAGTTTCCTGAACTTAAGTCATCCCTCTCTAGTGTGCTCAGACTATCATCAATTAACAGAGCCACCCCTCCACCTTTTCCTAGCTTCCTGTCCTTCCTAAGTGTCATATACCCTTCAATATTCAGGTCCCAATCTATGTCATTCTGCAACCATGTCTCTCTAATGGCTATCAGATCCTCCTTATTTATTTCTATTTGCACTTTCAGTTCATCTGTTTTGTTTCGAATGCTATGTGCATTCAGATACAGAGCCTTTAGTTTCTTCCTTTTATTATTTTTGCAACCTCTAGCCTTGTCTGCTGATTTACTCTTAGATTTGTACACACTGTCCCTTCCTGTCACAGTTTGTTTATCTTTTCCCATATTAATACTTTTCTCTCTTGCCTTGTCTCAACTCTTTGATTTATCACATCTTCCCAAATTTGATAAAAGCAAAATACTGCGGATGCTGGAAATCTGAAATAAAAACAGAAAGTGCTGGAAATACTCAGCAGGTCTGACAGCATCTATGGAGACAGAAGCAAAGTTAACGTTTCAGGTCTGTTACCTTGACCTGAAACGTAAACTCTGCTTCTCTCTCCAAAGATGCTGCCAGACCTGCTGAGTATTTCCAGCATTTTCTGCTTTTATTCCCAAATTTGATCCTTTGCCCCCACTATTTAGTTTAAAACCCTCCCTACTTCCCTACCTATGCGGCTCACTAGAACAGTGATCCCTGGTCCCAGTACGGTCAGGTGTAGACCATCCCAACCGTACAGCCTCACTTTTCCCAGTATCGGGGCCAGTGTCCCATTAAACGGAATCCACTTCTCCCACACCAGTCTTTGAGCCACACATTCATTTCTCTAATCTTATTTGCCCTACTCCAATTTGCACGTGGCTCAGGTAATAATCCAGAGGTTATTACCTTTGAGGTTCTGCTTCTTAATTCGGTGCTTAGCTCCTCATACTGACTGTGCAGAACCTCTTTCCTTGTCCTGCCTATGTCATTAGTACCTACATGGACCACGACGATTGGATCCTCTCCCTCCTACTTTAAGTTCTTCTCTAGCCCTGAGCAGATGTCCTGAACCCTGGCACCAGGCAGGCAACACAGCCTTCTGGACTCTCGCTCTTTGCTGCAGAGAACAGTGTCAATCCCCCTCCTTATACTGTCCCCTACTACCACTACTTTCCTTTTTGCTCCCCCCACTTGAACGACTTCCTGTACCATGGTGCCATGGTCAGTCTGCTCACCCACACTACAGCCCTCACTCTTGTCCAAACAAGCTGCAAGAATCTTGCTCAGTTGCAAGGGCTAAGGCTCCTCCACTCCCATCTTCTTGATCCCCTTACCTGCTTCACTTGCAGCCACACCCTCCTGTCCCTGACCACTGACCAAAACAGATGACCCTATCCTAAGAGTGTGACTGCCTTCTGCAACAAAGTGTCCAGGTAAACTTCCCCCTCCCTGATGCATCACAGTGTCTGCAGCTTGGCCTCCAGCTCCTCAAGCTGCAGAAACTTACTACTGACATGGTTGCTGTGGATTGCCATTGCACCCAAGAGCTCCCACACACTGCAGCCTCAACACATCACCTGTCCTGCCATCTTTATTGTGTTAATTAAATTTGTTGTTTCTTAATTAATTTATAGTTTCCCTCCTTAACAAACCCTCTCACTTACCAAACTCCTTTCTTCACGCTCTGTGCCCTCCAGTAGCACTCAGTTGCCGACAAGTAATATTACACTTCTCACCCTCCCCCCTTTCACTTGCTCAAAACAAATTACATTTCTAACTTCTCCCTGTTGTGATGAAGGGTCATTGACCTGAAACATTTACTCTGTTTCTCTCTTCATAGATGCTGCCAGACCTGCTGAGCATTTCGAGAATTCCTGTTTTTATTTCAGATTTGCAGCATCCGCAGTATTTTGTTTTTGTTTTGGAGGGATTGGCTGAGGAGAAAATATCAGCCAGGACACCGCTCAAACTCTGCTGCTCTTCTTTGAATACTGTGCCATGGGATCTTTGATGTTCACTTCAGCAAGCAGAACCTCAGTTTAATGTCACATCCAAAGGACAGCACCTCTGAAAATGCAGTAGTCCGCTTAAGTATCAGCCCAGATTATATACTCAATTCCTGAAGTGGAACACAAAACTAAAGATAAGGCACCAGGACTGGATCAGGTGCATCTGAGGAACTGAGGGAAGGGTGGAAATTGCAGAGGTACTGGCCATAATCTTCCAATCCTCCTTAGGTACAGGGATGGTGCCAGAGGACTGGCAAATGTTGCACTCTTGTTCAAAAAAGGGTGTCAGGATAAGTCCAGTCAGTTTAACCTCGGTGGTGGGAATGCTTTTAGAAATGATAATCCGGGCCAAATTTAACAGTCACTTGGACAAATATGGATTAATTAAGGAAAGCCAGCAGGGATTTGTTAAGGGAAAATGGTGTTTAACCAACTGAATTTAATTTTTCGATGACGTAACAGAGAGGATTGATGAGGGTAATGAGGTTGATGACGTGTACGTGGGCTTCCAAAAGGTGTTTGATAAAATGCCACATATCAGGCTTGTCACAAAAGTTGAAGCCCATGGAATAAGAGAAAATAAAAGGGGCAGTGGATGCAAAGTTGGCTGAGTGACAGGAAACAGAGAGTAGTGGTGAATGATTATGTTTCGGATTGGAGAAGGAATATAGTGGGGTTTCTCAGGAGTTGGTATTAGGACCACTGCTTTTCTCGATCTGTATTAATGACCCAGACTTGGGTGTGCAGGGCACAATTTCAAATTTGCAGATGACACAAAACTTGGAAGTACTGTAAACTGTGAGGAGGATAGCGATAGACTTCAAGAGGACATAAACAGGCTAGCAATTATGAATATATGGGGATTTTTACTGGTCACAAGGAAAGCTATTGAAGTTGTTCCTCATAGCCTTACCCCTCCCCATCTCTGTAAGCTCTTCCAACCCTACAACCTTCTGAGATCTTTGGGTTCCCCTAATTCTGGCCACGAGCACATCCCTTATTTTCATTGCTCCACCATTGCTGGCCTTACCTGCAGATGCTTAGACCCTAAACTCTGGAATTCCTTCCCTAAATCTCTCACTGCTCTACCTCTTTATCCTCCTTTAAGACTGTTCTTAAAGCTTACCTCTTTGACCAAGCTTTTGGCCACTGTCCTAATATCTCCTTATGTGGCTCGATGTTACACTCCTCTGAAATGTCTTGGGATGTTTTACTATGTGAAAGGTGCTCGATAAATGCAAGTTGCTGTTTGGAAATTTCACAAGATTGAACAGCACATGTTCATGCAATTCATCCGTATAGAGGTGGAAAAGGATGGAGTGCACTGGTTGCTGACATCCCACGTGGAAAAGGCACGTAGAGAGAGGTAGACTAGCTAACTTTGAAATTGGTTGAACAGCAAGGTTTCAATTCAAATTTCTTGACTCCATTTCATTCATTTAGAATTAAACCATAACATAATTAGGCCATGGTGTTTAGAATAATTAGAATATTTAGATAACTATATCCCAATCAAGTTCTGCACATACCACAAGTAAGATAAATATATATAAAATACATAAAATCTAATATTTACTGGAATTTTCACAAAATCTGGAGTCGTTCCTGTTGCTTACTATAAAAAAGGCAGTGATCGTGATATTACATCATCACCAACATTGTCAGAACTTTACTAAAATGATTAGATTTATGATTTAAAAAAGATTGGTTGCAAAAGCATTTAAACACATGATGCTGTGCTCATTTTGAGATTAAGATAAAGTAAATTTTTGAATCAGAGTAAGTTATTCTTGATATTTTGAAGCTTGATATTACCGTTGTTGCAAACATTAGGACCAGAGTATAAAAAAGTCATTTAATTTCTCCAACTGGGTCTAATGTTCCTATCTCTAATTTTAATGTTAATGTAAAAATGAACACGTTTCATACAAATATAATTCTGATGAATAGTAAAATATGAACCAAATAATAACCTTTGACAAAGAGAGCAGGGAACACGTCTGGCAACCAGCTGCTGCTTTTTGGCGCGGAATCTTATAAATCGCAACCTTCCACCCCGCCATGCGACAACCAATCAGCGATCAGTTCGTCTCGAAACCCAAAATTCCACGTCGGCAAAACTCGGTGGAGGATCGGGAGGAAGGACAGAAGGAACGGAGATCCGAGTCAGACGGACCGGGCTTTGGCTCTGGGGACAGCGTTCTGGGCTCTGACTCTGGGGGCAGGGTTCTAGGGGCAGTGGTCTGGGCTCTGACTCTGGGGGCAGGGCTCTCGGGGCAGTGGTCTGGGCTCTGACTCTGGGGGCAGGGTTCTAGGGGCAGTGGTCTGGGCTCTGACTCTGGGGGCAGGGTTCTAGGGGCAGTGGTCTGGGCTCTGACTCTGGGGGCAGGGCTCTCGGGGCAGTGGTCTGGGCTCTGACTCTGGGGGCAGGGCTCTAGGGGCAGTGGTCTGGGCTCTGACTCTGGGGGCAGGGTTCTAGGGGCAGTGGTCTGGGCTCTGACTCTGGGGGCAGGGCTCTCGGGGCAGTGGTCTGGGCTCTGACTCTGGGGGCAGGGCTCTCGGGGCAGTGGTCTGGGCTCTGACTCTGGGGGCAGGGCTCTCGGGGCAGTGGTCTGGGCTCTGACTCTGGGGGCAGGGCTCTCGGGGCAGTGGTCTGGGCTCTGACTCTGGGGGCAGGGCTCTCGGGGCAGTGGTCTGGGCTCTGACTCTGGGGGCAGGGCTCTCGGGGCAGTGCTCTGGGCTCTGACTCTGGGGGCAGGGCTCTAGGGGCAGTGCTCTGGGCTCTGACTCGGGATAGCGCTCTGGGCTCTGACTCTGGGGGCAGGGCTCTGGGCTCTGACTCTGGGGGCAGGGCTCTAGGGGCAGTGCTCTGGGCTCTGACTCAGGGGGCAGGGCTCTGGGCTCTGACTCTGGGGGCAGGGCTCTAGGGGCAGTGCTCTGGGCTCTGACTCAGGGGATAGCGCTCTGGGCTCTGACTCTGGGGGCAGGGCTCTAGGGGCAGTGCTCTGGGCTCTGACTCTGGGGGCAGCGCTCTGGGCTCTGACTCTGGGGGCAGTGCTCTGGGCTCTGACTGGGGGCAGGGCTCTAGGGGCAGTGCTCTGGGCTCTGACTCAGGGGACAGCGCTCTGGGCTCTGACTCTGGGGGCAAGGCTCTTGGCTCTGGGGACAGCGCTCTGGGCTGTGACTCTGGGGGCAGTGCTCTGAATCTGGGGGCAGCGCTCTGGGCTGTGACTCTGGAGGCAGGGCTTGGCTCTGGGGGCAGCGCTCTGGGCTGTGACTCTGGAGGCAGGGCTTGGCTCTGGGGGCAGCGCTCTGGGCTCTGACTGGGGGCAGTGCTCTGGCTCTGGACTTTGGGGATGCACTGTGGGCTTGGGGTCTATGCTGTGGGGGCTGTGTTCTGGGCTTGAGGGGGTTGTGCTCTGTGGGCTGCGTTCTGGGCTCTGGCTCTGGGGGCTGCGTTCTGGGCTCAGGGCCTAGGCTCTGGGTTCAAGGAGCTGGGCTGTGGCTCTGGGGGCTTTGCTCTGGCTCGGGTGCTGCCCTTTGGGCAATGGCTTTTCGGTGTGTGCTGTCCTTCCTCCTACTGGAGCACCTGTTGCTCTCGTGTTGATGTGTTAGGTTCATCTCAAACGGTGCAATTAGCTATCGCAAGAGATGCAGAGTTCAGTAAAACAGGAGTAACTTTCTATTGGTTTAGTGAGTTGTCTGGAAGCTGATGCAGTGGCTGCGACACATTAAAAGTTTTACGAGTTTTAGGGTGAAACATATTTTATCTGGGTTAGACACAGTGGATCTTGCAACAGGTTTAACTGTGAATTCTACTATTGTTTTCAGAATAACGAAGTATCAAATTTTAATTAATTCAAAATAGTAAATGTAGAAGCTATTGACTTGGAATTTTAAAGTGCAGTATTTAAAATGTGAACCCTTATGCATGAAGGTTTAATCAGCTTTTTCATCCTTGAGTATATTGTTATAATTTTTATCTTTATTTCGTGTTGTGAGTTCTGCGACCTGGACCACATTTTGATCAGTCTGGTGTAAATGCTGGTTTGAAGAGCTGATGGATTTCGGATAAACTTTAAAATGTACCTGGGTCTAAACTGATCTGACGGTAAACTTGTGCAGTTGCATAAAGCGGCTTCTCTTTTTTTTTCTTTTTCCGCCCTCCCACTTTGTGTAGTGCCGGCAGTTTCGCTGAAGGTTTTGTTCCCAGTGTACGAATGTGGAAATTTAGTCTTTCAAGACAAAGTTCTGTAACACTTCGACTCTGATTAAATGGAAGTCAGTGCACTACAGAACTTTGTTTCGGGAGTCTGCTTCACTTTGGATCAAAGTTATAGACAGCAAGTTTGAAGGGGTGTTATCTGGGATAATGTGCTGTCATTAATGGGCGTAATGACTTTTAAAATTTAATCGTACCATTTGATTGGTTATTGCACCAATTGAGGTCTTTGGACATTTTTTTGTGTAATGTTAAAGCACTTGATGTAGATCACAATATGCCAGTGCTCTTATTTCTTTAAAAAAAATTGTAATGTACCCAGGACTTTTGCTTGGCTTGTATTGAAAAATTATTTGAATCTGCATATCCTTATCAAAATTCTTTATCCATGCATGAAGATATTTGAATGTTTGTTTTTAAAGTGTCACTGCTTCTAAATCATTTGATTAGTAAAACTAGCTTGTGGTGACCCAAAATTAAAACAACACAAACTTCTGATTTCACTTACCATATGTCAGTCTCCTTTGTTCATTACGGTAACAAAAATATTGGGAATATTAGGATCAGCATCAAATTCTCCAAGGAGTCCTGAAGATGCTCATCTTATTCTGAGGTGAGTTTTTAAAAATGTGTTTTGTTCCCTAACCTCTTTTTTGATACCCATCACATCACCAGCCAGAAGTGACTTGTTCTCAGACCACTGTCATTGGTACTCTGAAAGCAACCATGTTCTTGAGAGATTTTCGGAATGCATTTATTGGACTTCTTGGGGTGAAATGTCTAGCTTCTGTTTGTTATCTAGCTTCAGTGAAAAGCTCAGAATGGAAACTTCGTATATGGGCTAAAATCTGCATGTTGTCACTAAATGGTGTAGCAAGTAAGTATTTCAACGTGCTGTGATTCTCCATACTTACATCCACAGTAGTATAGATGTCAAATTACATGATAGGTGTGGATTGTTATTAAGTTCATCCTAAAGATCTATATATATATATGTATCTTAATATTGCTAGTGATTCCTATAATACTGAGGTTGTGGGAAAGACTTATTGTGAAAGGATTTTGGAGAAATTACCTCCCAATGCTTCAAAAGACATGATCCCAGATTTGACTCCTGTTCTGATTTTGTTCACAGTTGTGGTTGTAATATTGGGTGATATAATTGGCTTTGGAGGGGAGGAATCTGCCAAGGTTCTTGGGCCTGATTACTGTCTGGTGACCAAGTTCTTGATTTATGATTTTCTTAAACATGGACAGAAATATGGCATACAAACCTGAAAACAAGTACATAGGTGGACATTGTGAGAACAAGTTTTAGTTCAGCTGTGATGTCTCCTTTGACCAAGTGGTCTGCTTAACTCGCTGTCCTAGCTCACACTTGAACGATGGCCACTTGAATGAGCTAATAGTGTTTTCAGCTCCTGTGGAACTGCATGCCAGTATGAATCATTGATTTTAGAGGGAAGGAAGAAAGTAGAAAAATTGGCAGTGAAAAGTATTTCTCATTACAGCTATGGATTGAAAAGCTGAGGTGGCACAAGTTGATTTATGACCATGCAGATCTCACCCGACTTTGATTATTTTGGAATGGAGTTGGAATGTGCCTGATTGTGTGTTTTTTTTAAAAAGTAGATTGGATGCACAAAAAGACAGATTTGAAGAAGTCTTGGTTGCTTACAACAACAACTTGCATTTATAATGGCCCTTTAACATAGTAAAACTTCCCAATGTGCTTTACAGGAAGGTTATCAAACAAAATAACACTGAGTCACATAAAGGAGTTATTTCAGATTTCCAGCATCTGCAGTATTTTGCTTTTATTATAAGAGGTATTGAGATTGGGTTGGGTTTTAAGAAGCTCAGTAGTAAATATACCTGTGTTTCCTCTCAGTGGAGGAGAAGGGACGAAGGAGTTATGTTTCTTGGACAGCTGACTGTCATTACCTCTAACCTAACATGCTTTGCTTTATGGTTCCCTTTCCAACAGAGAATCAGCAAAGATTTTTTTGTACCATGCAGCCAGTTTTTGGAAATTAGTCGCCCAAAGCCCTGCTGATGAGGGGAGGCTGGTGTAAATAAGTGGATCACTATTTTAAATCTTTGGGTTTTGACTGCTGAGACATTTAAATAAATTACAATCCAGTTCACAATTGGGACTGTGTGAATGTAATCTAAATCCTTTTGTGTTAGTATTTTAAATCATGCTTAATACTGATTTAAAATAACGTAAAAAGATGGTGATATTTTAAAGAATTTACTGTTGCAGAGGTTTTTCATTTTAATTTTCCTGGAGTCTTGAGAATGAAAGAGCAAGCTACACATAGTAGCACAAAGTGCACTGCTGATGTTTTAAGATTTGGGCAGCACAGTGGCGCAGTGGTTAGCACCGCAGCCTCACAGCTCCAGCGACCCGGGTTCGGTTCTGGGTACTGCCTGTGCAGAGTTTGCAAGTTCTCTCTGTGACCGTGTGGGTTTTTGCCGGGTGCTCCGGTTTCCTCTCACAGCCAAAGATTTGCAGGTTGATCGGTAGATTGGCCATTATAAATTGCCCCTAGTATAGGTTGGTGGTAGGGGAAGGTGGGGATGTGGTAGGAATATGGGATTAATGTAGGATTAGTATAAATTGGTGGTTGATGGTTGGCACAGACTTAGTGGGCCGAAGGGCCTGTTTCAGTGCTGTATCTCTAAATAAATAAAATAGGATCTGATGGTGTATTGAATCACATGGAATGTTTCATGTTATCTGGTAACCTTTGATATGATTACGGGAAAATGCATTATCTTATTTACAATATAAGATCTAAGTACTACTGGTGTTGAATGAATTTGCTGTGTATTGAGTTAATTCACAGCTGGGTGCAATGTTTTTTTTTCCATGCCTGCGCTTGGAATTTTGAATTGCCAACTAACTGACTGGAGGCCCACTGATCTTTACTGAAGTACAAACATGCTGTAATCTGGTGATGGTGTGGCACTTTCACCTGTTGATGTTCTGGCAGTGATCAATCTGGAGCAGGGATTGTGTGTCTGTTTTTTTTTCTTGGTATTGTGGATTAAAATATTAATATTTCACAATTGGGGATTCAAGCCAAGTTCTTTTGGAGGTGGTAGGGATGGATGGTTGAGGAAATAATGATTTTGTTATGATCCTGCAGTTTTTTTTTCCGGGAAGAATGCGGTGTGCCTTTAAGGCTGGAAAAGGAGCTGTACTGCCTTGAGCCAACAAGCTCCAGAGACTGAGTCAAAGAATGCATTCTCATTGCCCCGGTGTACAGCCCATCAGACTGTGGGCTGTATTTTACTGTGGGCAGACAGGACTTCGCCACTGAGCGATAGCCACTGCTGGGACTGGAGCCAAGCCAACACCATGGAGCCAGGACTTCAGGTAAGTTGGGCTTGCCTCGCTGCGGGGGGGAGGGGGTTGATCGGTCGTGGCGGCGAGGCAAGCGTAGTCGTTTGGGGGGGTGGAGGCGTCTTTAGTCCCAGGGGTAGATTGGGAGGTGGGCGCGGCCCTCAATCGGACACCTTGTGCCCGACTGCCATGGCACCCTCCCGGTGCAGAAAGGCCGGCAGCTAATTTGTTGATCTAAACACACCTGGTTTGGTTAACCTCATTCGGGGGGGTTAATAAGTGGTACAATTTGGCTGGATCTTTCTTTAATTTGGAAAGTTTAAAATGGGAATTTGTGAGGTGATCTGTGGAGGGAAGGGACTGAATCAACAGTGCGTTTCTCCCACCACATTCAGAATCGTATATTTTGATTAGGGGCTTTGACTTGAGTTGTTGGTCGTAACAATCTTCAGATTTTGTAATAAAAACAGAAAGTACTGGAAATACTCAGCAGGCCTTTCATCAGGCAGAGACCTGAAACGTTAACTCTGCTTCTCTCTCCACAGATGCTGCCAGACCTGCTGAGTATTTCTAGCATTTTCTGTTTTTAAAGTATGGAAGGGCAACTGAATGGTTTAATTGGAAATGTATAAAGGTGTTATCTATGTACTGATTCTGCTTTTCTTCCTTCAAAAATCGAATTTCTAAGTTACAAGGGGCTGGATTTTAAGAGCCACTGCGATCTCACATGTGACTGCTCATTTAAATAGCCGGGGCGGCCCGCACCAGCCACCACCCCACCCCCCACAATCACTTGGAGGCAGAGGGCTGTCTGTCCCCGGCAATGGTGTCAGCTGCCTGTGCGCAGGCGTTTGCGCCATTTGTAAAGGGCAGCCAGCCCTGCCGGTCAAGTTGAATTTTTAAAGCAGTATCTCCCCCAAAATCGATCCAATAAATTTCTAATGCCCCTTTCCCACCCACCCCCAATAACATTTACATTAACTATTTGCCCTTCCCTCCCCAAAACACTTACCTTTCAAATCTGAGCTTACCCCCCCCCCCCCCCCCCACCACCAGACTGCACAAAGTTTAAAGTTCACCCCTTCCCACCATCCCATACACCCATTATGCTTATTTGACCCCGTCCCCCACCCCCCGCTCTGCCCGACACTGAAAATCTTAACTCCTCCCCCCTCCCCACCAGCGTCATGCCAGGTTTCCCCAGACGGGGAATTGAAGGCACAGGAGTGCCGGCCGCTGCGCCGAAGATTGCAGTGAGGCTGGAAGATTTAAGGTAAGTTGATTTTAATTTATGCATGTCAGTAATTAAATATTTAAACCAGGTCCTGTCGCCCAGTGGCGGGGAGGCTGCCACGGAGCCTCGCTGTCACCGGGAGGATCGGGCCGGGCCCTCCCGGCGTCGGCTTCCATGGCAGGCCTCTGCCAGAACAATCCCCCCACCCCGCCCCGCCACGGAGACTGACGTCATGGGCTTGGTAAAATCCAACCCAAGATGTCAAATTTTACATGGTACAAATCCTTAAAAGTGTTCCTAGATGGCCAGTATTGTCAGTTCAAACGCTGACTGTTAATGCATTGAATGGGATCACAAGAGACGGAAAATACTCTATGGTTTTGACATGAATGGAATATAAAGGCAAATAAAGAACCGCAAACCACAACAGTTCTAGTTTAAATTTTATCACCAGCACTGAAACAACTTGCGTGCATAAAGCAGAATGTAGGATGTTTGAAAAGGCTCAAACTTTAAAATTCTGTGCACTAAATTACTGTAGATCTTAGTCATGGTGTCTGTTGCTTTGTAATCAAATTAATGGGGTGCAGATAAAGGACCTCTGAGTTGCTGATAATTATTGACCATTTGTGAACTACACCGTTAGATGGTTTATCTTGGTGTATGTGGTGGTGTTTTGTCTTAATATACTCTTCTATAGGATGAACAATGGATGGTTCTGTATAACTATAATGAGAACCTCTTTTTAAGACCAGAAGATTTGGAAGCCACAAAATGAAAATTTTTGCAATGTGCTTTTTAATTTTCTGAATAATCAGATCCAGAAATCTGATTGCTAAAACCTAATATTTTTTATAATACCTATATTGCACTTTTGAGACGTTTGCATCCATCAAAGTAAAGTGGGGAATAGAATTTTTTCCTGATACTTGTGTTGAGTACTCCCAGTCCAGGTATGGCATAAATGTGGTAGCTTTCCCTTTCCACTGGTTAAGCTTCAACGTTTGTTATGATCATACCATTTGGAAACAAAGCTTATCCTGTAAGTTAATGGACAGGAGGAACTGCACTTCCTTGTATAAATTTCACTGTCGTCATCTTTAATTTGTGTTTTTCTTTTTAGAAAAAAGACTGATCTGATTCTGATTTGGAATTAGATTAAATGGCAACTAATTTGAGACAAAATATTAAAATTATTAAAAAGCTTTGAAAATAAATTTTTATGATGAAATAAATCTTTTGAGTATATAGTAATTATATAGTTGTCAAATTCAATCTCCTAAAAGCCACTTGGTCAGATATACCCAATGTAGTGAGAACTTAAGTGGAGTTAATGTCTTTGACATAAATGAGTCGGAAGACCGGGATTGACTAAAAAGCTCAAAGATAGATGATATTTATTCTGGAGTTCTTAGAGAAACAAAGGAGGACATTTGTGAGACACAGACAGCAATTCTGAGGGAGTCGTTGGCCTGTTTCTAATTAAATAGCATCTGTGATGTCAGTATTTACTGAAAGCACAAAACTGTTGCTGACAACTACAAACCCATTATTTTTACTTTTAATAGCATAAAAATAATGGAATTAACACAAGGTTTATCTGCACAATAATAATTAGTAAAAAGAAGTCACTATATCTTCAGAAAAGGAAGATCCTGCCTGACCAACTGTCTTGATTTTTTTGGAAGAACTGACAACTCAAGTGGTCTAGCCATTGTGTACTTGGACTTCCAAAAGGCATTTGATGAAGTTCTGTACAAATGGCTAGAATTTGGGTAAAGCTGGGGAATGGATCAGAAATTGGTTGAAGGGTAGAAGAAAGTTGGTACAATATTAGAATTATTTCAGAACAAGAAACAGTCTGGAAGCATCCGGACTTTGTACTGGGTTTCCTAGTGATTCTCAGTTAAATCAATGATTTGGATTCAGAAACTCTATGCAAATTGGTTTAGATTTGCAAATAATACCAAATTAGAAGAGCAGCTGATTCCTAGGAGGCAACTTGGAAATGGAAAATGAGCTGAACAAAATATGTTTTGGGGAAATAACATGAAATTTAATACAGTCAAGTGCAAAGCACCTTCACATAGAAAGGGAAGAAGAATCTGTGCTTCATGAATGGTGTCAGAAATAACTAAGAATAAACTTACCCTGAGGTGGAATTTAAGCTAGTCCATGTAGGGACGCACACTCAATGCGACACTGCTGACCCCAGAGAACGTTGAGGAACTCAAAAGGGATTACAAAGGTTGGAGGACTGTGGATCCTGTCGGATGGTTCCCCGAGCAGACCGTCAAATTCATTTGGCGGAATGCCTCATCACCAGAACTTTCAAACAAGCACCAAGACGTAGCTTGGATGGTGGTGAGAAGGGCCCTCCCCGTCAGATCCTTCATGCACACCCGAAGTCTCGCCCCCTCCGCACAGTGCCCCCGCGTTGGCTGTGGTGGGGAAGAGACGGTCGCCCACCTCCTCCTGGAATGTGCCTTTGCAAAGCAGGTGTGGAAAGAAATGCAGTGGTTTTTGTCAAGGTTCATCCCAAGCAGCTCTGTAACACAGGAGTCTGTGCTCTACGGGCTGTTCCCAGGGACGCACACCGAGACAAACATCAACTGCTGCTGGAGGACTATCAATTCGGTGAAAGACGCCCTTTGGTCTGCCCGAAACTTGCTGGTCTTCCAGCGCAAAGAGTTGTCCACCACCGAATGTTGCAGACTGGCACATTCCAAGGTCCAGGACTACGTGCTGAGGGACGCACTAAAGCTTGGGGCAGCCGCAGCAAAGGCTCAATGGGGAAAGACCACAGTGTAAGGTTCCCCCACCAAACTGGACTGAGGGGCTGGATCCATGGGAAACCCCTCGAACTGTATCGTTAATATTCTCAATTGCTGTAAATGTAAAACTGTAATTGACATGACAATTGTGAAACAGAAGGGTTGGGAAGAAACCCATGACCGTATTGAAGGAAACTGATCTCCCTTGCAATGTTTGTATTTTTTTGGTGCTGTTTGGAAACTGTCTGGCAATGTAATTTTTACAGATTTTTATGAATAAAGTATATTTTGGAAATAAAAAAAAAAAAAAATGTAGGGATGCACACTGACACGATGTTCAAATCTCTGGACAAGGGCGGGAAAAATGTACCCAACGTGGCCCTCATCCTGATGACCACCTTTGTGTGCGGCTGCATCAAGTTGTGTGTAGACCTCCAGTACGCAAACTCCAAGTGTCACTACGTGTTGAGGTTCTATCTGTCCCCGGTGTTGCGAAGGATGGGCCTTTGGTCTGCCCGAAACTTGCTGGGCTTCCAGCGCAAAGAGTTGTCCACGACTGAATGTTGCAGACTGGCACATTCCAAGGTCCAGGACTACGGGCTGAGGGATGCAGTAAAGCTTGGGGCAGCCGCAGCAAAGGCTCAATGGGGAAAGACCACAGTGTAAGGTCCCCCCACCAAGCTGAACTGAGGGGCTGGATCCATGGGAAACCCCTCGAACTGTATCGGGAAAATTTTGTGTGCTGTAAATGTAAAAATGTATATGGCATCACAATGAAATGGAAGGGTTGTGAGGCAACTCATAATTGTATAGAAGGAAACTGATCACCTTTGCACTGTTTGTATTTTTTGACTTGATGCTGTTTTAAACTGTTTGGGAATGTAATTTTTACAGATTTTTATGAATAAAGTATATTTTGAAAATAAAAACAAAAATAAAAATGTAGGGACGCACACCGAGACAAGCATCAACTGCTGCTGGAGGACTATCAATTCGATGAAAGACGCCCTTTGGTCTGCCCGAAACCTGCTGGTCTTCCAGCGAAAAGAGTTGTCCATGACCAAATGTTGCAGACTGGCTCATTCCAAGGTCCAGGACTACGTGCTGAGGGATGCAGTAAAGCTTGGGGCAGCCGCAGCAAAGGCTCAATGGGGAAAGACCACTGTGTAAGGTCCCTGCACCAAGCTGAACTGAGGGGCTGGACCCATGGGAAACCCCTCGAACTGTATCGGGAAAATTTTGTGTGCTGTAAATGTAAAAATGTATCTGGCACGACAAATGAAATGGAAGGGTTGTGAGGCAACTCATGATTGTATTGAAGGAAACTGATCACCCTTGCACTGTTTGTATTTTTTGACTTGGTGCTGTTTGAAACTGTTTGGTAATGTATTTTTTACAGATTTTTATGAATAATGTATATTTTGGGGGAAAAAAATGTACAGTTACCAGTCCAAAATGGACTGGGTCCGGAGGGACATGATGTTCAAACCTCTGGATAAAGGCGGGAAAAATGTACCCAACATCGCCCTCATCCTGATGACCACCTTCGTGTGCGGCTGCATCAAGCTGTGTGTAGATCTCCAGTACGCAAACTCCAAGTGTCACTACGTGCTGAGGTTCTATCTGTCCCCGGTGTTGCGAAGGATGGGCCTGGTCACATTGCTGCGGAACACTCCATCCAGTTGGACTGTGCTGTACCACCTATCCTTCGTGGAGCAGTTTCTGCGGAAAAACACCTTTGACCACCGATCCATCAGGCAGTGGTCTGCACTGAATGTCCTCAAGGCCCTACGGGAAAAGGAGACGGTGGATCCTGTTGGATGGTTCCCCGAGCCGACCGCCAAAGTCATTTGGCAGAATGCCTCATCACAAGAACTTTCAAACAAACACCAAGATGTAGCTTGGCTGGTGGTGCTAAGAGCCCTCCCCGTCAGATCCTTTCTGCACGCCCGAAGTCTCACCCCGTCTGCACAATGCCCTCGCGGTGGCTGTGGTGGAGAAGTGACGGTTGCCCACCTCCTTCTGGAATGTGTCTTTGCAAAGCAGGTGTGGAAAGAGATGCAGTGGGTTTTGTCGAGGTTCATCCCACAGGAGTCTGTGCTCTACGGGCTGTTCCCAGGGACGCACACCGAGATAAACATCAACTGCTGCTGGAGGACTATCAATTTGGTGAAAGATGCCCTTTGGTCTGCCCGAAACTTGCTGGGCTTCCAGCGCAAAGAGTTGTCCACGACCGAATGTTGCAGACTGGCACATTCCAAGGTCCAGGACGATGTGCTGAGGGACACACTAAAGCTTGGGGCAGCCAAAGCAAAGGCTTAATGGAGAAAGACCACTGCGTAAGGTCCCCCCACCAAGCTGAACTGAGGGGCTGGATCCATGGCTAACCCCTCGAACTTTTTCGGGAAAATTTTCCTTTGCTGTAAAATGTATATGGCATGAAAAATGAAATGGAAGGTTTGTGAGGCAACTCACTCCTGCATTGAAGGAAACTGACCTCCTTTGCACTGTTCGTAATTTTCAACTTGGTGATGTTTAGAACTGTTTTGTCATGTATTTTTTACAGATTTTTATGAATAAAGTATATTTTGGAAATAATAAAAAAATGTACAGTTACCAGCAAGGAAGGTGAATTTACCCAGGAACTGAAAATTCAGGAGGGATGGATAGCACCTCTATATATGCAGGCTTGTAACACTGATGTCTCGGAAGGCTAAATCATCCTACCAGAGGAAGGCGAATGAACCAGTTCATCTATTCCTGCACATTAGGACATGGTTCGTAGAAATTCTGCAAATACTAGTAACTACAAGCATGTAGACTTTATTCAAAAGATGGACTGTTTTTTGCTGTTAACTAGTTTGCCATCTAAGGAGTCTTAAATTAATCTCATCAATTTATATTGCTGTCTGACACTGATCTCAACTAAATTTATCATTAAGCAGTTACTACTCAATTACTGTAATGTAACTGGTGCCTTTGTAACTTCTGTTGCTTCATCAATTAACCCTTTATACTAATTATTCATATATGCAGTGCTTAAGTTTAAATGCTACAAAGTTTGAAACTAATTTTAATAAATTATTGTTAGTAACTTTGCTGTCTGATAGTTGGCAAGAAGGATTAATTAATTCACTCAGTAGCTTGCGTGAATCCGGATGGGAGGTTGGTAATGCAAATGGTCATAAGATCTAAACTGATGCAGAGAAACTACATTTGAGTGTGTTAAAAACCATAGTTTTTTTTTTAAAGAAGTGCTTCTATGGACTTTGGGATTTTAAACCCTCTTTGCCTACTTCGCTTTTGAATATGGGGTGTAGTTTCCCCTCCATTAATTGTGAGAAAGCAGGTTTACTGCTTTCTACTGATGATTTTTGTTGCTAAATTAGCAAAAGATTAATATGCATTGAGATATATCAGGATGAGGTTTTATATTTGTTTTTTTTAAATAAAACATTCCCCTTCACTGCTTACATCTATTTAGTGCTTCACACTTTAAAAACTGATGTCTTGGTACTCCAAAAAAGGTTGACACTAAGGAGGATAGAAGGAGGAAATAAACTGAAGTGCAGAGGATGAAATCTTAGTCAAAGGCTTTTTTTCAAAAGCCATGGCACCTTGAAGGGATTTTGGGATGGAGTTAAAAGAGCAGGGTATAATGGTTAAAAGAATAATCATTAATGATGAAATGAGTATTCTAGTGTTGGAGCCTGGGGTATGAGCAGGGATGCACACGTGGAGGAGATTGCAGAGGTAATGAGGAACTAGGGCATGAAGGGATTTGAATGCAAGGGCGGGGGATCTTATTGAGCTATGGGAAGCTAGTGAAGCTTTATAAGCATTGGGGTGATGTGAATGCAGGACTTTGTGGGGAGAAGAGGAAATGTTTATCTTGTGGATTTATTGGTCTGTGGAGGTGGAAAGGCCAGTGTAGTCTGAGCTGCTTTATACTTGGAGGGGGTTGGGGTTGGGGCTGGGTTATGGATGGGGGCAGAAGGGATGCATCTTGTGCAGTACTGTGTAAATTTGAGTATTTCAGTGATCGCCGAGCAGCACAGGAGTACTGTGTACAGTTTTGCTGTCCATACTTAAGTAAGTATGAACTTGCCTTAGGGGGTGCAATGAAGGTTCACTAGATTGGTGGGATAATGGGGTTGTCCTATGAGGAGAGATTCAGTAGAATGAGCCTATACTCTGGAGTTTAGAAGAACGAGAGATGATCTCACTGACACAAAATTCGGAGAGGCCTTGACAGGGTAGTGCGGAAGGGCTGTTTTCCATGGTTTGAGAATCTAGATCCACGGGGCATAGTCTCAGGATAAGGGGTTAGCCATTTAGGAGTGAGATGAGAAATTTCTTCATTCAGAGGGTTGTGAATCTTTGCACATCCACAGCCCTCTGGGATAGAGAATTTCACCCATTGAATATATTTACAGCTAAGATTGATAGATTATTTGACCTGAAGGGAATTGAGAGATATGTGGATAAGGACAAACAAGTGGAATTGAGGTAGAAGATCAATCATGATCTTATTGAATGATGAAGCAGGTTAGAGGGGCTGTATGGCCTACTCCCACTCCTCTGTCTCACCTACTTGGGTTGCATTATCAGGTGAAGGGGCTGTGAGGTGAGACATGGTTTCCAGTTCCACAGGGCCAGGGTTAGGACCAGAAAATTTCAGTAAGATACCTGGCTGCAGAATTCTCCCCCATCACCCACTTTCCACTCGGCACTTTCATGAATCGGGATTAAATTAAACATATTTGATGTGTGATTTTTGCATTGGTGCGCTCACTTTCTGCTGTATGTGAAGGTTAGCTTCCACATTTCCTCCCAATTGATTCCGATCTTTAGCTGATAGCCAATGTCTTGGTGCCAGACCTTCGCATTTTTAGTGTTTTTCAGTTTTAACAGTTTTAAGTTATTTATTTTGCACATTTCTGAGCGTAATGGAAATTTAGATTCCAGAGTTGAAAGTGCATTGTACTAACTTCTGTGCCACTCACTACCTCTGTTTGTTTACTGAAATATCATTTAAAGTTTTGGAGTGAAGCCAATTCTTTTAAAGTTCAGATGTTTATTTCCCACATTACAGTTGGTGTATATTTTAAAGAATTAAAAAGACTCAGTAATTTATTCACCATTGGTTGAAATTATTCTACCAGGGATTGATCAAAACCATTTCGTTTTTTTAAAATTTATTCACGGGATGTGGGTGTCACTGACAAGGCCAGCATTTATTTCCCATCCCTAATTGTCCTTGAGAAGGTGGTGGTGAGCTGCACTCATCTGTTGGAGCTGCAGTCATCCAGGCAAGAGTGAAGAATATTCTGCCACATTGCTGACTTCTGTGTTGTAGATGGTGGACTGGCTTTGGGGAGTCGGGAAGTGAGTCACTAGCTGCAGAATTTTCAGCCTACTGACCTACTCTTGTAACTACAGCATTTATGTGGTTGTTTGAATTAAGCTTCTGGTCAATGGTGATAGAGTAGATACTGGGAGGATGTTTCTTCTTGTGGGGGAGACCAGAACTAGGGGATACAGCTTAAGAATAAGAGTTTTCCCTTTTAAGATGGAGATGAGGAGAATTGTTTCTCTAAGGGTTGTTAGTCTGTGAAATTCTGTTTCCCAGAAAGCAGTGAAGGCTGGGTCATTGAATTTATTCAAGGCTGAGTTAGATACATTTTTGATAGACAAAGGAGTCAAGGATTATGGGGGGCAGACGGAAAGTGGAGTTGAGACCACAACCAGATCAGCCATGGTGGAGCATTCTCGAAGAGCCGAATGGCCTACTCCTTCTAAGTTCTATGTTCCTCCTCCCTGATGTTGGCTAATTTGCTGCCCTTGAGTCTGGAGGGGTTTTGTTTAATTGGTTTAGCTACCTTTACATCAACTTCATGAATAGCCAGAGTAGTATGACCTGGCTTATCTGTGCATACAGGTGAGTCTTCCCTCAATAGGTCAGCTATGTCTTTCCTCTATTGCTCAGGTCAAAGACATTCATCCAGACTCTCCAACACCTCTGTGTTTGCCAGCTTCACCGCAGGAGGTTCAATCTGAGAACTCTGTCTCACACTCATCATCTGGTTCACCATGTGTACCAGTATCACAACTACATTTTCTACCATTTATGTTACACCTACTGGCTGAATATGCTCACGGTAATATTATCTCTTCATCATATTCAGATGACACACCCTTTGACTCTTTCATCTGCCTGGGGCACTAACTACATCATTCACATCACTGAATTTCCTTTTGATACAGTAGGGTTCACTAAGCCTAGCTTTCAATGGTTTTCCAGGAAAAGGCAACAAAACCAGCACCTTGTCTTAGGTTGAAAACGATGTGCCTTAGCTGTTCTATCTGCTTGTGCTTCTATCACCTGCTGAAAAGCCTTGAGATGTTCTCTGGCCACCGCACAAGCTTTTGAACCTTTCTCAGAACTTCAATACATAATCTATGAGGCTGGTTTCCTCCTGTGCTAAAAATATCTCCTTCATGAGTGTAAGGGGGCCCCTAACCTTATGCCCATAGACCAATTCAAAGGGACTGAAACCAATAGAGTCATTTGATGTGTCCCTAGTTGCAAATAACAAGAATGATATCCCTTTATCCCAATCCTGGGGGTACTCAAGACAATCGACCCTAATCAGGGGAGGCGGTGGCATGTGGTAATGTCACTAAACTAGTAACCCAGAACCCAGGCTAATGCACTGGGGCCATGGGTTTGAATCCCACCATGGCAGGTGGTGGAATTTGAATTAAATTAATAAATCTGGAATTAAAATGCTAGTCGCATGGTGATCATGAAACCATTGTCGATTGTTGTAAAAACCCATCTGGTTCATTCATGTCCTTTAGGGAAGGAAATCTTCCATCCTTACCAGATCTGGCCTACATGTAACTCCAGACCCACAGCAATGTGGTTGACTCTGAATGCCTTCTGAAATGGCCTAGCAAGCCACTCAGTTGTACAAAGTCTATAAAAAGGAATGAAACCAGATGGACCACCTGTCGTTGACCTAGGCATCAGAAATGACAATAACAAACCCTGCAAAGTCCTCCTAACTAACATCTGTGACTTGTGCCAAAATTGGGAGAGCTGTCCCACAGAATAGTCAAGCAGCAGCCTGACATAGTCATACTCATGGAATCGTACCTTGCAGACAATGCCCCAGACACCACCATCACCATCCCTGGGTATGGCCTGTCCCACCGACAGGATAGTCCCACAAGAGATGACAGCACAGTGGTATATAGTCAGGAGGGAGTTGCCTTGGGAGTCCTCAACATTAACTCCAGACCCCATGAAGTCTCATGGCATTAGGTCAAACGTCGGCAAGGAAACCTCCTGGTGATTACCACCTACACGCACCCCCCATCCCCACCCCCACCCACCCGGCTGATGAATCAGTACTTCTCTATGTTAAACACCAATTAGAAGAAGCACTGAGGGTAGCAAGGGCACAAAATGTACACTGGGTGGGGGACTTCAATGTCCATCACCAAGAGTGGCTCAGTAGCACCACTACTGACTGAGCTGGCCGAGTCCTAAAGGACATAGCTGTTAGACTGGGTCTGCAGCAGGAACTAACAAGAGAGAAAAAGCTACTTGACCTCGTCCTCACCAATCTACCTGTCACAGATGCATCTGTCCATGACAGTATTGGTAGGAGTTACCACCGCACAGTCCAGGTGCAAACGAAGTCCCGTCTTCACACTAAGGGTACCCACAATCGTATTGTGTGGCACTCTTTGGCCTCCTTGTCTCAAGAGACAATGGGTAAGCGCCTGGAGGTGATCAGTGGTTTGTGAAGCAGCGCCTGGAGTGGCTATAAAGGCCAATTCTAGAGTGACAGACTCTTCCACAGGTGCTACAGATAAAATTGGTTGTCGGGGCTGTTACACAGTTGGCTCTCCCCTTGCGCTTCTGTCTTTTTTCCTGCTGACTGCTAAGTCTCTTCAACTCGCCACACTTTAGCCCCACCTTTATGGCTGCCCGCCAGCTCTGGCGATCTCTGGCAACTGACTCCCACGACTTGTGATCAATGTCACAGGACTTCATGTTGTGTTTGCAGACGTCTTTAAAGCGGAGGCATGGACGGCTGGTGGGTCTGATACCAGTGACGAGCTCGCTGTACAATGTGTCCTTGGGGATCCTGCCATCTTCCATGCGGCTCACATGGCCAAGCCATCTCAGGCGCCGTTGGCTCAGTAGGGTGTATATGCTGGGGATGTTGGCCACCTCGAGGACTTCTGTGTTGGAGATACGGTCCTGCCACCTGATGCCAAGGATTCTCCAGAGGCAGCAAAGATGGAATGAATTGAGACGTCACTCTTGGTTGACATATGTTGTCTAGGCCTCGCTGCCGTAGAATAAGGTACTGAGGACACAGGCTTGATACACTCGGACTTTTGTGTTCCGTGTCAGTGCGCCATTTTCCCACACTCTCTTGGCCAGTCTGGACATAGCAGTGGAAGCCTTTCCCATGTGCTTGTTGATTTCTACATCAAGAGACAGGTTACTGGTGATAGTTGAGCCTAGGTAGGTGAACTCTTGAACCACTTCCAGAGCGTGGTCGGCGATATTGATGGATGGAGCATTTCTGACGTCCTGTCCCATGATGTTCGTTTTCTTGAGGCTGATGGTTAGGCCAAATTAGTTGCAGGCAGCCGCAAACCTGTTGATGAGACTCTGCAGGCACTCTTCAGTGTGAGATGTTAATGCAGCATCGTTAGCAAAGAGGAGTTCCCCAATGAGGACTTTCCGTACTTTGGTCTTCGCTTTTAGACGGGCAAGGTTGAACAACCTGCCACCTGATCTTGTGTGGAGGAAAATTCCTTCTTCTGAAGACTTGAACGCATGTGAGAGCAGCAGGGAGAAGAAGATCCTAAACAGTGTAGGTGTGAGAACACAGCCCTGTCTCACACCACTCAGGATAGGAAAGGGGTCTGATGAGGCGCCGCTATGCTGAATTGTGCCTTTCATATTGTCATGGAATGAGGTGATGATACTTAGTAGCTTTGGTGGACATCTGATCTTTTCTAGTAGTCTGAAGAGACCACGTCTGCTGACGAGGTCAAAGGCTTTGGTGAGATCAATGAAAGCAACATAGAGGGGCATCTGTTGTTCACGGCATTTCTCCTGTAGCTGGCAAAGGGAGAACAGCATGTCATTGGTGGATCTCTCTGCTCGAAAGCCATACTGTGCCTCAGGGTAGACACGCTTAGCCAGCTTCTGGAGTCTGTTTAAAATGACTTGAGCGAAGACTTTCCCCACTATGCTGAGCAGGGAGATTCCACGGTAGTTGTTGCAGTCACTGCAGTCACCCTTGCTCTTATAGAGGGTCTTGATATTGGCATCGCGCATGTCCTGTGGTACTGCTCCCTCGTCTCAGCACAGGCAAAGCAGTTCGTACAGTGCTGGAAGTATAGCAGGCTTGGCACTCTTGATTATTTCAGAGGTAATGCCGACCTTCCCAGGGGCTTTTCCGCTGGCTAGAGAATCAATGGCATCATTGAGTTCACATCCAGCTCATCCATGACTGGCAGAGACTGGGCTGCATTGAGGGCGGTCTCAGTGACAACATTTTCCCTGGAGTACAGTTCATTACCATCGCTGAATCCCCCACTATCAACATCCTGGGGGTTATCAGTGACCAGAAACTGAACTGGACCAGTCACATAAATGCTGTGGCTACAAGAGCCAGTCAGAGGCTGGGAATTCTGCAGCGAGTAACTCACCTCATGACTGCCCAGTGCCCTGTCCACCATCTACAAGTGTTATGACCTGTCAATTCAGTCCCATTACTCCACAGGTCGCTGCATATTATTAAAGTTTTCTTACCAAACAGGAAAATAGCCAAATTAAACTCTTTAGTACCGCCCAGAATAAAAATAGACCAAACCAGGTAACTTGAGACAAAAAATTAACAATTTATTAATCAAATAAATCTTAAGCACTATTGAAATAAATTTATGTCTAAAGACCTTATAACTCCCCCATTCACATGTATACATTCAAAAACTAACCATGAATCGGTTTTAAAAATGGTGTTTTAAAAATTAGCTGTTTCTTAAGAATAAATACATAACTGGGCCGTAGGTCTTCATGGGTTACGTTCAGGGTGAGGTATCTTAGTGTAAAAAAAAATCAGATGCCACTCAAAGTCTCCAGGCGGATTTGATGAACAGTCTTTACTTGATAGACATTCAAAGTACTTCGGCTGCAGCAGGCATCACAAAGTTCCTTCAACACGGAGTATAACGACAGGTCTATTATTTGGATTTTAAAATTGGTAGATGTCAGTTGAAACTTTACTGTGAATTCCAGAAAACACAATTAGTTAAGAGAGAGTCAATCTTGAAGCAAAGAGTCTGAGATTGGAAGTCAAGAAAAGGAATTTTTGCTACCTCCAGCAATACAAAAAATGTTCTCTTCAAAAGGGTTTTGTTTCTTCTTAGGCAATTAACACAGCCTGTCGCTCATTGTAGATGGTAGGGAAATATAGGGACAGGTGGGGATGTTTGATAGGAATATGGGATTAGTGTAGGATTAGTATAAATGGGTGGTTGATGGTCGGCACAGACTCGGTGGGCCGAAGGGCCTGTTTCAGTGCTGTATCTCTAAAAAAAAATCTAAAGAAGTCAACCACATCCTTATGCAGCTTCAGCCAGTAAAAATGCACCATTACCTTAGCCTGAGTCTTTCAAATAACCAAATGACCTGTGACTGGAATCTCATGGACAATTCTCAAACTCTCACTGCAGTAACAAGGAGGGACAACAATTTGATGGACTACATCCTAATCCTTGTCAGCCAGCCTCTGGGAAGGTCTCCACTTCCTTATCAAAATGTCATTCTTGATATAACAACACTCAGGAACCTTTTCAGCCTCTGCCTCAGAACACCATCTGAGTCAAGCTCTTCAAATCAGGATCTGTCTGTTGTGCCTCAACCAAGGAAAATCTGCTAAACAATTCATCATTGTTAGCCTTGGAGCTTTTAACACCAACATCCACACCCAAATTCTTGAAAAAGGTTTCAGAATATCAAACATCCGAATTGTCCTCCACAACAACTGAATCCGTCTCATCTTGTTTAACCCTATGAGCCTGGGATCTAGTCATAACACAATCCGGGAATAGTCTGGGAAATTCTTCCTGAAAAACAAGTCTCTGGAGCCTCAGCTGGCTCCCCGATAACCACTGGAGATGCCAATATCTTATCCCCAGCCAAGTCATTTCCTAGCAAAAAAAATCCACACCTTCAAAAGGCAAACTAGGAATAACACTGATAGTAAAACGACAAGTGACTTAGTCACATTTTAACTCAACCCTATATAATGGAACAGGTAAATAATTTTCATCAATGCCCTTAACTAACACCTTCGCATTCCGTGAACTACTGGGGGAGAAATTCATGTCACCTGCCAACATCAGTGACTATGCCCCTGTATCTTTAGGAATAACAATTGACTTGCCTGCTTCACCAGACAAATGTGGGGATACTCCACCCTCGAAAAGAAAACTTCTAAAGATTCCTGCAACCTGATTTACTCTATCAGTGAACATGGACGAAACTATCTTTTTGTTGTGAATGTTACCCACTAGGACTGTATTTCCTGGGGAGTGGGACACCATTTGACACGGCAAATGTGATAGGCTAATTTAACCATTTCCACCACTCAGCCTTCACAGGTCCTTTTTTATGACAAAAATAGCATGTTCGTCGTCTCGAACCAAACTTGCCCTCCGGACTTTCTCTTCTACTAACTTGTGTGTTTGTGTCTTTACCTTTGCCATCTTTCTCAATAGAACCAGATCTCTTTTCATTATCAAACTTCCTATCTCTCCAATTACTCTGAAAGTTTCCAAATTGGGGCCTGTGACTTCTGTTCTTGTGAATCAATTCATAATCATCTGTTACTACTGCGGCTTCCTTAATTTTACAAACTTTATGTTCTTGTAGGTGGGACCTTATTCTCAAAGAGACACTATTCTTGAATTCTTCCATCAGAATCACTTCCCTAAGGCTCTCAAAGTCTTGTGCAACCTTCATCAATCTATACCACCTATCAAACATCATTTCCTTGTCTCTAGCAAATTCCACTTGTGTCTGGTCCTGTTTCCTTTTTATAAATTTTTGAATTTCTATCTGTAGGTCTCTGGTATCAACTCATAGGCATTGAGAACAGCAGTCTTTACTTTGTCATAGTCCTGTGAGTGTTCTTCTGAAAGGGATGATTACATCTCCAAAGCTTTCCCTACGAAAACACTCTGCAGGAGCATTGTCCAAGGTAACTTAGACAAATTCAGATTCATGGCAATTATCTCAAAGGACACAAAGTACATTTCCACTCCCTTCTTTCTAAATGTAGCTACCAAGCGAATATTCTTTGCCAAATCAAAACGATGAGAAGTTTGCTCTATGTCATTTTCATCTTTCATCTCTAATGCATGTTCAGGTACTTTGAATTTTCCCTTCCAATTATAATTTTTGCCATTCCCTTTCTCTTTCAAATTCAAGTTTTCTCATTTCTCTTACTTTTTTTCCTTCGCTTTCCCTTTCTCTTTCAAATTCAAGTTTATTTTAATTTCTCTTTCTCTTTCTAAGTTCTCCCTTTCTAATTTTATCCTTTCTAATTTTATCCTTTCTATTTCGAATTGTTTCATTTCCTTGTCCTTTGTGAATTCAGATTTGGACAGTTTTTTTTTATTCATTCATGGGATGTGGGTGTCACTGGCCAGGCCAGCATTTATTGCCCATTCCTAATTGCCCTTGAGAAGGTGGTGGTGAGCTGCCCGCTTGAACCGCTGCAGTCCATGGGAGGTAGGTACACCCACAGTGCTGTTTGGAAGGGAGTTCCAGGATTTTGACCCAGCAACAGTGAAGGAACGGCGATATAGTTCAAAGTCAGGATGGTGTGTGGCTTGGAAGGGAACTTGGAGGTGGTGGTGTTCCCATGCATTTGCTGCCCTTGTCCTTCTAGAGGTCACGGGTTTGGAAGGTGCTGTCTATGGAGCCTTGGTGCATTGCTGCAGTGCATCTTGTAGATGGTACACACTGCTGCCACTGTGCATGGTGGTGGAGGGAGTGAATGTTTGTGGATGGGGTGCCAATCAAGCGGGCTGCTTTGTCCTGGATGATGTCGAGCTTCTTGAGTGTTATTGGAGCTGCACCCATCCAGACAAGTGGAGAGTATTCCATCACACTCCTGACTTGTGCCTTGTAGATGGTGGACAGGCTTTGGAGAGCCAGGAGGTGACATACTCACTGCAGGATTCCTAGCCTCTGACCTGCTCTTGTAGCCACGGTATTTATATGGCTACTCCAGTTCAGTTTCTGGTCAATGATAGCCCCTAGGATGTTGACAGTGGGGGATTCAGCGATGGTAATGCCATTGAATGCCAAGGGGAGATGGTTAGATTCTCTCTTGTTGGAGATGGTCATTGCCTGGCACGTGTGTGGCACAAATGTTACTTGCCACTTCTCAGCCCAAGCCTGGATATTGTCTAGGTTTTGCTGCATTTCTACACGGACTGCTTCAGTATCTGAGAAGTTGCAAATGGTGCTGAACATTGGGCAATCATCAGTGAACATCCCCACTTCTGACCATATGATTGAAGGAAGGTCATTGATGAAGCAGCTGAAGATGGTTGGGCCTAGGACACTACTCTGAGGAACTCCTGCAGTGATGTCCTGGAGCTCAGATGATTGCTGTCCAACAACCACAACCATCTTCCTTTGCGCTAGGTATGACTCCAGCCAGCAGAGGGTTTCCCCCCAATTCCTATTGACCTCAGTTTTGCTAGGGCTCCTTGATGCCATACTCGGTCAAATGCTGCCTTGATGTCAAGGGCAGTCACTCTCACCTCACCTTTTGAGGTCAGCTCTTTTGTCCATATTTGAACCAAGGCTGTAATGAGGTCAGGAGCTGAGTGGCCCTGGTGGAACCCAAATTGAGCGTCACTGAGCAGGTTATTGCTGAGCAAGTGCTGCTTGATGGCACTGTTGATGGCACCTTCCATCACTTTACTGATGACTGAGAGTAGGCTGATGGGGCAGTAATTGTCCTGCTTTTTGTGTACAGGACATACCTGGGCAATTTTCCACATTGTAGGGTAGATGCCAGTGTTGTAGCTGTACTGGAACAGTTTGGCTAGGGGCACGGCAGGTTCTGGAGCACAGGTCTTCAGTACTATTGCCGGAATATTGTCAGGGCCCATAGTCTTTGCAGTATCCAGTGCCTTCAGTCGTTTCTTAATATCACGCGGAGTGAATCGAATTGTCTGAAGTCTGGCATCGGTGATGCTGGGGATTTCAGGAGGAGGACGAGATGGGTCATCAACTCGGCACTTCTGGCTGAAGATTGTTGCAAATGCTTCAGCCTTATCTTTCGCACTCATGTGCTGGGCTCCCCCATCATTGAGGATGGGGATATTTGTGGAGCCACCTCCTCCAGTTAGTTGTTTAATTGTCCATCACCATTCACGGCTGGATGTGGCAGGACTGCAGCGCTTAGATCTGATCCGTTCGTTATGGGATCAGTTAGCTCTGTCTCTCGCATGCTGCATACGCAGTTTGGCACGCAGATAGTCCTGTGTTCTACTTGAGCGGTAACAGAAATATACTTTTCTTTCTCAAACTTCAAGTGACGAGCTAAGTCTTCAATGATCTCCACCTCTCTAGCCCCTAATTTTAAGCTGACCCTTAGGTTCCCTGCTATAGCCTTCAAATTATCTTTTGTCAACAATTCCAAGGCACTAAGAGACAAATCTCTCTCTTCACAAAGGCATCAAATGTATTCCTCTTGATTTCCCACTGAATACAGCAAAAGTAAATGTGAAACCTTGTTTGTTTAAATTCTGGAAAATTCCAGTGCACCCATTTCACAGCCTAATTTGGATCAATTCCGGACGAGCCCACAATTTTGTTATGATCCCTGTGGAAATCAACAAACCAAAAGAACCGAATATACCAAACAACCCCAATAAAAAATGTCACGTTTATAACTTTCACTTTTACATTTGAAGCAAAATCGACATAAATTAAATATGAGTTAACAGACAAATCATGATCTATATATGTATATACTTTACAAATTACACATTAACTAGATACACGTTAACAGATACAACAAAGATAGATCTCACAGATTTACTGGGCAGTCTGCTCAGCATATATGGCACCAATTACAGCCACAAAGTTCTTCAAAGCTCTGAACTTCCTCAGGTACATCTCCAACTCCTTTCTTCCTAAATGTAGCCACTGATTCTCAGCTGACAGCAACCCCCCTTCAACCTGAACTCCACGGGTACAGTCTTCACCCAAAAATGTGCACATGTCCAGAACCTCCTTAGCTCTGCTCATGACAGTCTTGATGGTATGGATCCACCAGTATTATCTTTATCTAAGCCCTTCAGTGAGAATACTATGCACTGTATGGCCTGGCCTGGTTAATCAGTTACTTTAAGTTACAAAAACAGCTCCTGAGTCCAGCCTTCACTTTCTTCAACCGACCTTCCAGCGTTCCACTCTTGCATGATCTGAGCTTGGCTGACTCTGTTTCCTTTTATTTGGTTCTAACCAGTTTCTGTTTCCCCATAAACCTGAAGTTTTACCACCAATTTTAGTTTCAGTTTTAGTTTCTCTTTCAGTTAGGATCTGTCACAAAAAAACAAGCTTTGAAACCAGAGTTAGTGCACCTCACAAAAGATTCAATAGGTCATCTGTTTAGACAACAGCTCGCATACACTCCCCCACTGGTCCAGCAGGCCACGGGCTCCATCACACTATCAACTGTATACCACTGTGCCACTACCTCTTGGGGGTCTATCCTGGACTTACCCATAGACGATGGTGGAGGAGTCTGAGGATTGGATGAAAAGTATGTTTCGGTAAGTATGGCTATCAGGCTGTTGCTTGCCTACTCTGTGGGACAACTCTCCCAATTTTAGCACAAGTCCCCAGATGTTCATGCAGGGTTGACCGGGCTGGGTGTACCTTTGTCGCATCCAAATCCAGTAGCTAGGTCGATTCTGGGTGATCCGTCTGAATTTATTCTTACTTCTTTTTTTGTAACAGTTTGATACAACTGAATGGTTTGCTAAGCCATTTCAGGGCACAGTTCAGAGTAAATTACATTGCTATGGGTCTGAAGTCACATATAGGCCAGACCTGGTAAGGAAGACAAACTTCTTTCTCTAAAGGGTATTGATGAGCCAAATCGGTTTTTACAACAATCCAACAGGTGCATGATCACCATTACTGATACTAGTCTTTGATTCCAGTGTAATGAACACATGCTATGCCGAATGATAATTTTTTAATCCATTGGCTGGAAACCTGAATTAAAATTTAAAACAGTAAAAAGGAAAAGACAAAAGGTGACTGCTAGCAGCTAAATTTACATCAAAATCCCTTGCATTCCACTGCATTGAGAGGGAGTCAAATTGTCTGGCTAGTCCCCTCCAGAACAATGACTTGAGAAGTTTGGACTGCCTCATCTGGCCAGTCCCCATTAACAAGACATTAAAGGCAATCTTGGGACATTAAACTGGTGGAAACAGACCACTCAAAGGTAATCACTTGAACAATGGGACCCTGATTGAGAGAAGGGGAATTCCTAGATATAAACTAATTAAATTACAAGAGGGAGTACACACTGAGCCATCATGTGATGGGCCCGTCTTCTGTGTGTTTTAAGCTGGCTTTTCTCTCTCTGCAGCAGACAAGCAATAGAACCAAATGTGGGTCTCTCTCTCTCTCTCTCCCCACTCCACCTGGCAAGTTTCAAACACTGCCTGCTGGCCATAACCACCGAAGCCCATCACTGCGGCAGACAGAGACCCCGTGAAGGAACTCATCTACATCGTTGTTTTCCAGGAGGACCACTGAATCTGCTGGCCACATCTACAAGTCAGAAGCCTTAGGACCACCCAGTTCATCTGGAAGACAACCGAGTCACTAAACTCCACAGACTATGTACCCCTTTTTATTGTTCCAGACTCTGACCAATCTATCCTTCCCCACTCTGTAACTTATTTGTGTGTGTGTGTGAAAGTTGGAGTGTAGTTTATTATTTTACTTGGATCAGTTTAGGTGCAATAAAGCTAACCTCTTTTTTTGTTAAACTCAAGAAAACCTGTCCTATTGGTTCTTTTGTGATCATAGCATGTAAATGGTGAAACACTCACTGAATTGGCAAGTACATTCACTTTTCAAAAGACATAAACCCTGTTGTGGTCAAACAAGGAGATTTAAATTTGTGTCTCTGGATTGTTAGTCCAGTAACATAACCACTATGCCACTGAACCTCACAGTATTTCTGTACAGCTGAGTACAGATTTGTTGGCATGTGCCTAATAGAACTACATAAGTGCTGGATTGTCTTGGATATAAATTTTTTAATCGAACATGATCTGGTTTGGAAGTCAGTTTAATACTCTATATTAAATAAGGTATTTTTCCTCAAATATTCAACCATTAAAATTTGTAAAGCCTGATCTAACAATTCTAGTTATTACCAACAATACATTAGAGGCTAACCTGTATCTTTAACATTGGAGTTATCATGTGTTGTAGGTTAATTAAAAGGTAATTATTTACAACCAGATCTGTTGCATGTAGTCCTTTGGAACAATTTCAAAGCTTTCTTGTACCATATCAATATTAATACTGTCTAATTTGGAAATAAATTAGGATGTGGTTCAAAACAACAAACAGGGGAACTGGGTTTGACACTGGCTTTCTGTCTGCATTCTGGCCTTTATATCCAGGCCAGATTGATGGGATCTTCTGTTGGCTATAAGGGCTTTGTGTGAAATGAGTGCAGACTGTCTCCATCTAGCTTCGAGTGGTATAGGCCTAAAGCATAAAACTGCTCCTAATTCAGCACTAATTGATTATGCTGGAAATATGTTACACTGGTGTAGTAGGAAGTGCTTTTCAGAGGATAGGATAGAGTAAAATGATCTTTACACTGCATTTGGCTGTGCTAACCTGCTTGATACCGACATCGGACTTGTCAGTTTAAATTTTGGAAACTTTAAAGTAACTTGTCATGAACTTTTATTATCAAATAAAATGAAATGAAATATCAAATTCAAGATTATCAACTGACATTATTGAACATATTTTCACAATTAATCTGTTCTAAAGACCTGCTCGGGTTTGGAAAAAAAAACCCAACCCAAGCCCCACAGAACCACATTGGACCCGAGCCCGAGCCCGACCCAAGCCTGACTTACTTAATGTGTGTAGACTAGAGTCCTGACAGTGATCATTTTATATTTTTTATATAAATACTGTATATTTCATAATAATTAATCACTCAGGACCTTCCTGGTCTCTGCATCTCAGCTGCTCACTGGATAAACTTACAGCAAGTATTTCAACCTGTAAATCAGGAGTCTAGGTAATGTATAATGATATTTTCTGAGCCTTCGGGCAATTGCTGTGTTTATTTTAAGCAATACAGGTACTGGTACAGTATGGCACAACCTGACTGGGTACAACTTCATGGGTTTCTGGTTAACTCGTGACCAAACAATTACTGACTTTGTAACTCCAATCTTCATTTTTTTAAACAACCTTTCAAGTCCAATTAATATTGTGTATGTCTGACCTGGACCTGACCTGACCCGGACCCGAGCCCGAAAGCCGGACCCGGAAGAGCGACCCGACCCCACACATGTTGTCGGGTCCCGACGGGTAGCAGTCCTTTAGTCTGTTCATGCTGTGCATATGCACTTGTATATCTTTCTCTCTTCATATGCTAATATTGAACTTCTCCTTTATTCAGGAAACAAAGTCAATTAGAGTAAAGCATAATCAGGTTTTGCTCATGGAAGGTATTTGCACAGTGACCGAAGTTGCCAGCCTTGGCTTAGTGGTAGAACTCTTACCTCAGACTCAGAAGATTGTGGGTTCTAAGCCCCACTGCAGAGACCTGAACATGGTGGGTGATATTTTAAGCTGGAGAAGTGGAGCTGGCAGCTGGTTCAAAGGGCTGAAATTGATGCTGCATCAGAAAGCCAGCAACAAGCTGCTGACTTATGCTTTTAACTTGGTGTTTGGCTTCATGTGGGAAATCCCATGGGAAAGGCAAGTTATAAATTATAATATGTAAAGTGCTCATTAAGAGCTTTTTCAACCATGGATTTGAACTTCAACTGTGTGCAGGGGTTTCCTGGGTTTCGTGGAACTTGCAAGTGAAATCAATGTGAGAGGATTTGAGGGAGCTGAACAAATGACAAGCTAAAATTCCTTTAAGTACCTGATGTCACACCTGCCTCCTTAACTAAGTGAAAGACATTTGCTCATAGAGCTTGTGCAGGGCTTTCACAGCTTTGGAGGTGATTTCCACTACTTTAGAGTTCTGTGCATCTGACCTACACTTTCCATCCGTCAGACATCAGTTCAGCGCAGGAGCTGCTTATGCAGCTTTATCTTGGACCTCAGATGGAGAACAAAATGAGCAGGAACAGCAGCAGCTTTCTCCTCACCCAGCTTCTGTTCCACAGCAGAGAGGGGATGAGCACAGAGGTGCAGCTCACAAGAGGTGATACCCCCAACATGGGGTATGTAGGTAGAGGATAGCTTCCTGGATGTGACTGTGCAACTGTACCTCAGGCGACTCAGGGCATTGTGTCAGCTGGTAGCTGACATTTGCAGTTTCATGGAAGAAGTCCTGCTGCCAAGTCTGTCAGAATCACCACCATCCTTAGCTTTGTCTCTGGCCCCTTCCAGAGATCAGCAGGAAATATTTGCAGAATCTTGCAGTCTGCTGCCCACAAATGTATCTGACAGGTGAGCGATGCCCTGCTTGCCAGGGACGGGACCTATCCGCACTTTGCAACTGACGAGGCCAGTCAGAATGAGTGGTTACTCAACTTTACAGCTCTGGCTGGATTTCTACAGGTCCAGGGAGTCATCGACTACACCTATGTGGCAATCAAGGCACCGCCTGGTCACCCTGGAGTCTTCATCAATGCAAGGGCTTCCAATCCATCAATGTTAAGTTCATGTGCAACCACAAAAAGGTCATCATGCATGTTTGTGCAAGATTTCCAGGAGCTGCCATGATGCTTTTGTCCTGTGCCAGTCAGGCCCCCCTGAGCTCTTCACATCTTGAATCAGAGTTAGCAGGTGGCTGCTTGGAAATAAGTATTACCTGCTGAAAACCTGATTTATGACACCCGTTAGAATCCCAGACAATGATGCTCAGGAGAGAGATAATTAAAGTCTCCTGATCATGAGAGTTGTCATAGAGCTAGCAATCGGGATGCGGAAGGTGCTTGGATAGATCTGGGGATGCTCTTCAGTTTGCACCAGCTTGCATATCCAGAGTGATAAAGGTCTGCTGCACCTTGCACCACATAGCACAGCAGCAAGGATTGAGGCTTCAGGAGGAAGAAGGTGCTGAGCGCACTACCTCTTTGGATGAGGAGGGACTTGGTGTGGCAAGGCCACCAGCAGCAGCAGATTTAGTTACAATTTAACCATGTGCCTGTTTTTTCAAGTGGACAGAGCTGCACATTACTCTGCCATTAACACTCTCTCTGGACTAATGTTTTGTCTTACACCACAAGCATTAGCACACTCTTTGACTTTGTCCCATGACAGCTTTGTTATTTAATTCCTCCTGCACTCTGCCCGATCACACACCTTCCCTTTTGTTCTCTTCCCCACCAAACTGCATCCCACCCTTCAATTGCTTAAAAGCTAATTCCTTTCTAATGTTTACCAGTTCTGATGCAAGGTCACAGACTTGAAACATTAATTCTGCTTCTCTCTCCACAGATGCTACCTGACCTGCTGAGTATTTCCAGCACTTTCTGTTTTTATCCCCTTTCTCCACCTTCACTCCTGTGGCCCACTTGCAATTCCCTACTCGCAATGAACTGGAGAGAACTTTGCTGCACTTGAGTGAGGTGCTGAATGACCAAGGTGAGGTTTTCATTAATCCTATTTAAGATGGCATTCTAGCCAAGACGTTGTTCAGGGCCAGCATGCACTCGATTGATTGCGTTTGATGCTCCATGTTGGTGGCCACTCTTTCTATGGATATAGACATCATCACAAAGGCCTGCAATATCATGGCACTCATGTTAGAGATGGACTCTCCCAATCTCTTTCCAAGCATGCACAGTTTAACTGGAAAGGCTGACAGCACTTCTCACATTTTCTGCTGCTGCTCCAGAATTGTTCTCTTCGTCAACCAACCCCAAGGCTTGGCATTTGTGTCCAGCTAAGCATATCTTGGAGCATCCTGCGCTCTCTGAGGGGACACTCCACTGCTGTTCCTGTATCCACCAACTGCTTCTGCTCACTTGTGATGTGTGAAATACCATGTGAGAACCCAACTACCTGTCTTTCCGGTCCCACTGGGGTGCTTGTATCTGAGCTGGTGCAGGGTGTGCATAAGACGGTGCATACTCAGAGTGAGTAACCTCATCTGAGGAGTCTTCATCGTCCTCCTGTACCACCTCCTTAGGGATGCTTGATGGGCCTGTGGTAGATGAAAGACATGATTTAGAACTGTCAAGGTAAGAAGGTGTTAAGTCATCATGATCACATTTCACTGGCTATTGACATCAAGTCAGTATGAGTGAATGTTGTATACCATGTGAGTGTGTGATATTTAATTCTGTCACCAGTTAGCTGGGAGATCATCATCTCTCCAGTAATGGCCAGGCATGTCAAGACATAAATCATCTCCAACGCCACCTCCTCTGCAAATGTCAGCATGAAGATGGCTGGAGGGCCTACTGTAGTTCTCTGCCTCTCCCTGGTGTTCTGTGTTCTTTTCATCAAGGAGGGAAACAAGACTTATGAGAGGGAGTAATGGAGTGTGTTGAGTAGATGGATGGACAACATTTGTGGAGGGTTACTATGGAGGATTGGTGTGACTTTGCATTAAGACTAGGGTGAAGACTAGGGTGAGTGGCAGTGGTGGATGGTCAGCTGGGGATGTGAGGAGGTGCCTAGACAAAGAGGAATGGGTGCACCTCCAAGTTAACTTAGTGTGAGAAGTGTGTGCAGGAGTAGACTTGGGAAGGCAGAGTGAGGGGGCATAATGCCATTAACACTCACTCTGGAGTAATGCTTTGTCTTTCACCACAAGCATTAACACGCTCTTTGCCTTTATCCCATGACAGCTTTGTTATTTAATCTCTCCTTTCCTCCATCCAACACACTTTTGTTCTCTTCCCCATTAAACCCCTCCCACTTCACTTGCTTAAAAGCTCATTCTTTTCTAACATTTGTCAGTTCTGATGAAAGGTCACAGACCTGAAACGTTAACTCTGCTTCTCTCTCCACAGATGCTACCTGACCTGCTGAGTCTTTCCAGCACTTTCTGTTTTTATTTCAGATTTCCAGCATTTGCAGTATTTTGCTTTTATTATCGTTGTTGTGGTTACTGAGGTGACACAGTAGAAAATACAACAATAGGAAGATGGACCATTTCTCACACTGCTGTTGTCACAAGATAATTTAACCTGTAATGGTCAATGTATGTGCAACTTCTCCACCTGCTTGTAGTATGTGTCTGAAGCCTGGGTAGCCAATAAAAGGGCAGTGATCTCCAAAACAGGACACTTTTATAGGATGGATCAGATAGTACTTCAGAAGAGTTGTGTAAAACAGAAAAGCAGAGTGGGGCAGGAAGGGACAGAGAGATTAATGGTAGGTAGCCAAGACTTGTTTATTCATCTTGACAGGCTGTTAAACTGGGTCACTCATGAACAAAATATCATTTTCTCACCAATTACAAATAAAGACCACCCTTCAGTTCCTCCAATAAAGTTATTCTCTTAAATTCACTTACGTCTATATCTCAGTCTATCACTGTCAATTCTGATTCAGCTCTGAAAAGGTGGAGGGGTGGCTCTGTTAATTAGTGATAGTATTAGCTATCAATGGAGAGGGATGCCCTAAGTTCAGGAAACCTGGATGTAGAAGCAGTTCGGATCGAGATGAGAAATGATAAAGGCAAGAGGTCACTTATGGGAGTGATGTACAGGCCCCCTAACAGTAACCACACAGAAGGACAGGGTATAAAGGAAGAAATAATGGAGCATGTCAGAAAGGTACAGCGATAATCATGGGGGATTTTAATCTACATATAGACTGGAAAAAAGCAGATGGGCATAGGTAGCCTAGATGAGGAGTACATAGAATGTTTTTGGGATAGTTTCTTAGAACAGCATGTTCTGGAGCCAACCAGAGAGCAGGCTATACTAGACCTGGTATTGTGCAATGAGATAAGATTAATTCATGACCTCATAGTTAAGGCGTTCCTAGGTAGCAGTGATCATAGTATGTTTGAATTTTACATTCAGTTTGAGGGAGAGAAGAGTGGGTCCAAGACTAGCATTTTAAACTTAAATAAGGACAATTATGAGGGCATGAAAGCAGAGATAGCAAAGGGGAACTGGCAAAGTAGGTTAAGGGATAGGTCACTAGAGATGCAGTGGCAGATTTAAGGGGATATTTCAGAATACACAGAATAGGTACAATCCAATGAGAAAGAAAAATCCAAGGGAGGACCCACTATCCGTGGTTAATGAAAAATGTTAAAGGTAGTACGAACTTAAAGAAAAAGCATATAATTGCACAAAGACGGGTGGCAGGTCAGAAAATTGGACAGAATATAAAAAGCAGCAAAGAACAACTAAAAGATTAATAAGGAGGGAAAAATTAGAGTACGTGAGAAAGCTGGCTAGAAATATAAAAACAGATAGTAAGAGTTTCTATAGATATTTAAAAAAGAAAAGAGTTAACAAGCTGAGCGTGTCTGGGGAATTAATAAGGGAAAATAATGAGATGGCAGATAAATTGAACAGGTATTCTGCATTGGTCTTCACCATAGAGGATACAAGTAACATCCCAGAAATAGCTGTAAAACAGGAAATGGAAGGGAGGGAGGAACTCAAGAAAATTACAGTCACCAGGGAAGTCGTACTGAGAAAATTGTTGGAGTTGCGGGCTGACAAGTCCCTGTGTCCTGATGGACTTCATCCTAGGGTCTTAAAAGAAGTGGCTAGTGAGATAGTTGATGCGTTGGATTTAATTTTCCAAAATTCCATACAACCATACGAATTAGGAGCAGAAGTAGGCCATTCAGCCCCTTGAGCCTGCTCTGCCATTCTATAAGATTATGGTTGATCTGTTTCTGTCTCGAGTTCCACACTCCCATCTACTCCCGGTAATCTTTGTTTCCCTTGCCTAACAAGAATCTCTCTACCTCTGCCTTAAAAATAATAAATGACCCCGCCACCACCACCTTCTGAGGTAGAGAATTCTAAAGTTGCACAACCCTCTGAGAAAAAATATTTCTCCTCGTCTGTTCTAAAAGGGCAATCCCTAATTTTAAAACAGTGCCCCTTAGTTTTGGACTCACCCACAAGAGGAAAAATCCTTTCCACATCCATCTTGTCAAGACAGTTCAGGATCTTATATACTTCAATCAAGTCTCCCCTCACTTGTCTAAACTCCAGTGAAGCAAGCCCAGTCTGTCCAACCTTTCCTCACAAGACAACCTGCTCATTCCAGATATCAATCTAGTAAACCTCCTCTGAACCGCCTCCAACGCATTTACATACTTAAACAACGAGACCAAAACTGCACACTGTATTCGAAATGTAGTCTCACTAATGCCCTGTATAACTGAAGCATAACATCCTTACTTTTATTTTCAATTCCTCTCGTAATAAGGGATAGCATTCCATTAGTCTTCTTTGTTATTTGCTGTACCTGCATACTAACATTTTGTGACTCATGCACCAGAACACCTAGATCACTCTGCACCTTGGAATTCTGCAGTCGTTCCCCATTTAAGAAATACTATGCTTTTTTATTCTTCTTGCCACAGTGAACAACTTCATATTTTCCCACATTATACTCCATCTGCCAGATTTTTGTGCACTCACTCAACCTATCTATATCAGTCTGCACCTCCTTATGTCCTCTTCACAACATACTTTGCTACCTATCTCTGTGTCATCTGCAAATTTAGCTATCATGCCATTGTTCTCCTCATCTAAGTCATTGATATAAATTGTAAAAAGTTGAGGCCCAGCACAAACTCCTGCGGGACTCTTCTCATCACATTCTGCTCATCATGCATACTCTCTGCTATCTGCCAGCCAGCCAATCTTCTATCCTTGCTAATATGTTACCCCCTACACCATGAGCTCCTATTTTGTGCAATAACCTTTTATGTGACACCTTGTCAAATGCTTTCTGGAAATCCAAGTACAGTATGTCAACGGGCTCCCCTTTATCCACAGCGCATGTTACTCCTTCAAAGAATTCCAATAAATGGGTTAAGTATGATTTCTCTTTCACAAAACCATGATGACTATTCCCGATTACCTTGAGTTTTTCTAAGTGTGCAGCTATAGCCTCCTTAATGATCAATTCTAACACCTTCCCCATGACAGATGTCAAGGTAACTGGCCTATAATTAACTGTTTTCTGCCTCCCCCTTCTTGAATGGAGGGGTTATATTTGCTACTTTCCAGTCTGATGAAACCTTTCCAGAATCTAGAAAATTTTGAAAAATTAACACCAACGTATCTACTACCTCATTAGCCACCTCTTTTAAAACCCTAGGATGAAGACCATCGGGACCCAGGGACTTGTCAGCCTGCAGCTCCATCACTTTGCTCCATCACTTTCCTCTCTTCCTTCCACCTCCTGATTTACAGCTATTACTGGAATGAATTCAGAAGCAAAATATTTGTTCATTTCATCCACTATTTCCTTATTATCTACTATTAACTCCCCATTCTCACTCTCTAGAGGACCAACTTTACTTACTCTTTTCCTTTTTAAATACCTGTAGAAACTCTTGCTATACGTTTTTACATTTCTAGCTAGCTTCCTCTCATACTCTGAATTCTTTCTCAGGATTAACCTTTTCGTCATTCTCTGTTGTTCTTGATATTCTGACCAATCATCTTCCCTCGATTCAGGGAAGGTTCCATTAGATTGGAAAATAGCGAATGGAACCCCTTTATTCAAAAAGGGAGGGAGACAGAAAGCATTAAACTACAGGCCAGTTAGCTTAACATCTGTCATAGGGAAAATGTTAGAAGCTATTATTAAAGACGTTATAGCAGGGCTCTCTCTCTCTCTCTCTCTCTGCCCCCCTCTCTATCTCTCCATGTCCCCCCTCTCTCTCTATGACCCCCCCCCTCTCTGTCCTCCTCTCTCTCTCTGTCCCCCCCTCTCTCTCTCTCCCCCCTCTCTCTGTGTCCCATCTCTCTCTCTATCTCTGACCCCTCTCTCTCTGTCCATGTCTCTCTATTCTCTCTCTCTCTCTGTGCCTGCCGTCTCCCTTTGAGTCCTCCCCTCTCTCTCACTCTCTATGTCACCCTCTCTGTGTTCCCACCTCTCTCTCTGTATCTCCCTCTATGTGCCCCTCTGTGCCCCTCTGTCCCCCTCCTCTCTCTGTCTGTCACCCCTCTCCCTTTGTTGCCCTCTGTCTCAGTCTATCTGTTCCCCCTCTCTCTGACCCCTCTCTCTCACTCTGTCCGCCATCACCCTTTCACTCTCTCTGCGCCCCCTCTCTTTCCCCCCCTTACTCTCTCTGTCCCCCATTTCTCTCACACTCTCTGCCCCGCTCTCTGTTCCCCCTCTCTCTGCGCTTCCCTCTCTCTGTGCCTCCCTTCTCTCTGTGCCTCCCCTCTCTCTCTGGCCCCTGTCTCTCTGTCCCCCCTCTCTGTGTGCCCCATCTCTGTGCTCTACTCTCTCTCTCTGCCTCCTCTCTCTATCTCTGTCCCCCTCTCTCACTCTGTCCACTCTCACTCTTTCTGTCTCCTCTCACTCTCTCTGAACCCCACTCTCTCTGTACCCCCCTCTCTATGTAACCCCCTCGCTCTGTACGCCCCTTCACTTTCTGTATCCACCCCCTCTCTCTGTGCCCCCTGTCTCTCTCTGCGGCCTCTATCTCTGTACCCCTCCCTGTCTCCCTCTCTCTCACTGTACCCTCTCTCCCTCTCTGTCCCCCTCTCTCACTCTGTCCTGCTCTCTGTCTCTCTCTATCCCTCCTCTCTCTCTGCTTCCTCTTCTCTGCCCCCTTTCTCTCACTCTCTCTCTCTGTCCGCCTTCTCTCTCACTTTCTGTCCCCCCTCTCTGTGCCTGCCCCTTTCTCTCTTTGTCCACCCGTCTCTCTCACTCTCTGTCACCCTCTCTGTGCCCCCTATGTCTGTGCCCCTCTCTCTGTGCCCCATCTCTCTCTGTGCCCCCCTCCCTCTGTTCCCCCTCTCTCTGCCCCCTCCCTCTGCCCCGCCTCTCTCCCTCTGTCCCTCCTCCCTGTTTCCCCCACTCTTTCTCTGTCGCCCCCCCTCCCTCTGTCGCACAATTTGCCCTCTGTCGCACCCTCTGTCGACTCCTCTCTTTCTCGCCCACCCTGTCCCCCCTTCATTCTCTCTACCCCCACTCTCTCTGTCCCCCAACTCTCTCTGTCCCCCATCTCTCACTCTCTCTGTCCCCTTCCTCTCTCTCCCTCTCTTTCTCTCTCTCTCTGTCCCCCTCCCATTCTCTCTGTTCCTGCTCCATCTCACTCTCTCTGAGCTCCCTCTATCTCACTCTCGTTGAACACCCCTCTCTGTACCCCCTCTCTCTGTCCCCTCTCTCTCTGTTACCCTCTCTCTCTCTGTCCCCTCTCTCTCTCTGCCCCCTCTCTCCCTGCCCCTCTCTCTCACTCTCTCTGATCCTTCCTCCCTCTCTGCCCCCTTCTCTCTCACTCTCTGTATTCACCTCTCTCTCTGTCCCTCCCCTCTCTCTGTCCCCCTCTGTCTTTCTATTGCCTCCTCTCTCTCTGTACCCTCTCCCTCTGCCCCGTCTCTCTCACTCTATCTGTTTCCTCCCTCTCTGTCCTTCTCGCTCACCCTCTTTGTTCCCCCTCACTCTCTGCCCCCCTTCTCTCTCACTCTCTGCGTCCCCACTCTCTGTGCCCACCCCTTTCTCCCTGTCCACCCCTCTCTCTCACTCTCTGTCATCCTCTCTGTGCCCTCCTCTCTCTCTGTCTCCCCTTGCTCTCTGTCCCATAGTACCACCTCCCCAACTCTCTCTGCCCCCACTTACTCTTTCCCCCCTTTCTCTCATTCTCTCTGTCTCCCTCTCTCTGTCTCTTTCTGTCCCCCATTTCTCTCACTCTCTCTGTCCACCCTCTCTGTCCCTCTCTCTCTGTGTGTGCCCCTCGACCTTATACTCTCTGTCCCCCTCTATCTCTCCCTCTGTCCCCCTCCCTCTGTCCCCTCTCTCTCCCTCTGTCCCCCTCCCTGTTTTCCCCCTCTCTTCCTCTGTTGGCCCCCTCACAATCTGTCACCCCCTCTCAATTTGTTGCCATCCCTCTCAATCTGTAACCCCTTCTCCCTCTGTTGCCCGCACTCTCCCTCTGTCGCCCCCTCTCTCCATCTGTCGATCCCTCTCTCCCTCTATCCCCCCTCTCCCTCTGTTCCCTCTCTCTTTCTCTGTCCCCCCTCTTTCTCTGTCCTCCCCATCTGCCTCTTTCACTTTCTCTGCCCCTAGGCTCTGTCCCTCCACTCTCTCTGTTCCCCCCTCTCTCTCTTCCCCTATCTCTCTCACTCTCTCTGTTCCCTCTCTATCTCACTCTCTGTGTGCCCCCCTGCCTCTGCCCCCTTTCTCTTTCTGCCCCCCTCCCTCTGTCCTCTCTCTCTCCCTCTGTCCCCCCTCTCCCTCCATCCCCCTCCCTGTTTTCCCCCTCTTCCTCTGTTTGCCCTCTCTTCCTCTGTTTGCCCTCTCTTCCTCTTTCGCCCCCTCTCCCTCTGTCAACCCCTCCCTCTGTCGCTCCTCTCACCCTCTGTTGACTCCTCTCTTTCTCTGTCCCCCCTCTCTCTCTGTCCCCCTCTCTCACTCTCTCTGCACCTACTCTCTCTGTCCACCCACTCTCTCTGTCCCCCTGTCTCTCATCTCTCTGTCCACTCCCTCATCCTCCTCTCTCTCTCTGTCCCACTGTCACTCTTTATTTCCCCCTCTCACACACTCTTTCTGCCCCCCCCTCTATCTCACTCCCTGTACCCCCTCCTCTCTGTACCTTGCTCTCTCTGTACCTTGCTCTCTCTGTACCCCATGCTCTCTGTACCCCATGCTCTCTGTATCCCCCTCTCTCTGTGTCCCCCTCTCTCTGTGTCCTCCTCTCTCTGTACCCCCTCTCTCTGTACCCTCTCTCTCTGTACCCCCCTCTCTCTGTGTTCTCCTGTCTCTATACACCCCTCTCTCTGTACCCTTCTCTCTCTGTACCCTCCTCTCTCTGTAACCCTCCCCTCTCTGTACTTCTCTCTCTGTGCCCACCTCTCTGTGTCCCCGTCTCTGTACCCCATCTCTGTACCCCCTCTCTCTGTGTATCCCTCTCTCTCACTCTATCTGTTCCCCCTTCTCTCTGTCCCCCTCTCTTTCTCTGTACTCCTTTATCACTCTGTCCCCCTCTGTCTCTCTTTTTTTTTATCCATTCATGGGATGTGGGCGTCACTGGCCAGGCCAGCATTTTATTGCCCATCCCTAATTGCCCTTGAGAAGGTGGTCCTTCTTGAACCGCTACAGTCCATTTGGGGTAGATATACCCACAGTGCTGTTAGGAGGGGAGCTCCAGGATTTTGACCCAGCGACAGTGAAGGAACGGCAATATAGTTCCAAGTCAGGATGGTGTGTGGCTTGGAGGGGAACTTGCAGGTGGTGGTGTTCTCATGCATTTGCTGCCCTTGTCCTTCTAGTTGGTAGAGTGCGGGTTTGGAAGGTGCTGTCTAAGGAGCCTTGGTGCATTGCTGCAGTGCATCTTGTATATGGTACACACTGCTGCCACTGCGCGCGGTGGTGGAGGGAGTGTATGTGGATGGTGTGCCAATCAAGCGGGCTGCTTTGTCCTGGATGGTGTCGAGCTTCTTGAGTGTTGTTGGAGCTGCACCCATCCAGGCAAGTGGAGAGTATTCCATCACACTCCTGACTTGTGCCTTGTAGATGGTGGACAGGCTTTGGGAAGTCAGGAGGTGAGTTACTCACCACAGGATTCCTAGCCTCTGACCTGGTCTTGTTGCCATGGTATTTATATGGCTACTCCAGTTCAGTTTCTGGTCAATGGTAGCCCCTAGGATGTTGATAATGGGGGATTCAGCAATGGTAATGCCATTGAATGTCAAGGGGAGATGGTTAGAATCTCTCTTGTTGGAGATAGTCATTGCCTGGCACTTGTGTGGTGTGAATGTTACTTGCCACTTCTCAGCCCAAGCCTAGATATTGTCCAGGTCTTGCTGCATTTCTACACGGACTGCTCCAGTATCTGAGGAGTTGCGAATGGCAGTCCCTCTGTCATCCCCTCTCTCTCTGTACCCTCTCACTCTCTCTGTTCCCCCTCCCTCTCTGCCCCCTCTCTCTCACTCTGTCTGTTCCCTCCCTCTCTCTGTGTGTCCCGCTTCTCTCTCACTCTCTGTGTACCCCCTCTCTATGTCCGCCCCTTTCTCTCTGTCCACTCCTCTTTCTCACTCCCTATCACCCTCCCCATGCCCCTCTCTCTCTCTGTGCCCCTCTCTCTCTGTGCCCCCTCTCTCTCTGTGCTCTCTGTCTCTGCACCCCCTCTCTCTCTGCCCTCTCTCTCTCTGTTCCCTCGCTCTCTGTCCCCCCTCTCTCTGTGTGCCTCCTCTCTCACTTTGTCCCCCCTCTGTATACCCCCCTCTCTGCCCTCTCTCTCTATTGCTCTCCCCTTTCTCCTTCACTGTCCCCTCTCTCTCTCTCTCTGTCCTCCTTGCCCTCTCTCACACTGTCCCCTTTGCACTCACTCTCTGTCCCATCTTCTCTCTCTCTCTCTGTCCCCCTCTCTCTCACTGTCCTCCCATCCCTCTCTCTCGCACTCTCTCTCTGCCCCTTTTCTTACTTTCTCTGTACGTGCTCTCTCTCTATGTCCCACTCTCTGTCTCTCCTCTTTCTCTCTCTGTCCCTGTCTTTCTCCTTCTCTATCTCCCTTCTCTCTCACTCTCTGCGCTCCCTCTCTGTGTAACCTTCTCTCTGTGCCCCGCTGTCTGTGCCTTTTCTCTGTGCCCCCCACCTGTGTGCTCCCTCTCTGTGCCCCCCTCTGGGCTTCCCTCTCCTGCCCCCTCTCTCTCTGCCTCCTCTCTCTATACCTCTCTCCCCCTCTCTCTCCTTCACTGACCCCCTCTCTCTTTCTCCTTCTCTTTCTCTGTCCCCCTCTCCCTCCCTCTCTCGGTCCCCCTTGCCGTCTCTTTCTCTGTCCCCCTCACCCTCACTCTCTGTCCCCCCCTTCTCTCTCTCTCTGTCCCCCTCTCTCTCTCTGTCCCCCCATCCCCCTCTCTCGCACTGTCTCTATGCCCTTTCTCTCACTTTCTTTGTCTGCCTTCTACATGTCCCACTCTCTATGTCCCCCCTCTTTCTCTCTCTGTCCCCTTCTCTATATCCCCCCTCTCTGTCCCTCCTCCCTTTCCCCTCCTCTCTGTGCCCCTTTGTGCCCTCCTCTGCCCCCTCTGTGCCATCCACTCTCTGTGCCCACCATCTTTCTGTGCTCCCCTCTCTCTGTGCCCCTCTCTCTGTGTCCCCTCTCTCTGTGTGTGGCTCCTCTCTCTATCTCTCTCTGTGCCCCCTCTCTGTCTGTGCTCACCCTCTCTCTCTCTCACTTCATCCCTTTCTCTCTTCATCACTTTCAACCCCTCCCCCCATCCTCCTCTCCCTCTCTCTCTCTCTGTCCCCCTCTCGCTCATCTCTGTCCCCCCCTCTCTGTGCCCCTTATCTCACTTTCTCTGTCACACTTTCTCTGACCCCCTTTCTCTCCCTGTCCCTGTCTCTCTCTCTCTCTCTGTCCCCCTTCTCTCTCTTTCTCTGTGTCTCCCTCTCTGTGGCCGCCCCCCCACTCTCTCTCTCCTCCCTCTCCCTCGCTCTCTATTTCTCCCTCTCTGTGCCCCCTTTCTCTCTGTTTCCCCATTCTGTTCCCCCCTCTTTGTTCCCCCGTCTCTGTTTCCCCACTGTCTCTTCCTCCCCTCTCAGTTCTTCCCATCTATGTTCCACCCCTTTCTGTTCCCTCTCTCTGTTTCCCCTCTCTCTGTGCCCCCCTCTCTCTGTGCCCCCCTTTCTCTGTGACCCCTCTTGCCCTGCTCCCTCTCTCTGTGCCCACCCCTCGCTCTGTGCCCGCCCCTCTCTGTGCCTCCAATCTCTCTGTGCCCCTCTCTCTGTCCCCCTCTCTTTCTGTCCCACACTCACTCTCTCTCTGCCACCCTCTCTCTCACACTGTTTGTCCCTCACCCTCTCTGTTTCCCCATCTTTCTCTGTAACCTGCCTCACTCCACCTTCGTCTGTCACCCGACCTCTCTCATTGTACCCCCTCTGTCTGTCTCTCTCTCTCTCTCTCTCTCTCTCTCTCTGTCCCCTCTCTCTCTCTCTCTCTCTGTCCCCTCTCTCTTCTCTCTCTCTCTGTTCCCCTCTCTCTCTCTCTGTTCCCCTTTCTCTCACTCTCTCTGTCCTCTCTCTCACTCACACTGTCCTCTCTGTCTCTTTGTCTTCCCCTCTCCCTCTGTCCACCTCTCTCTCACTCTATCTGTCCCACCTCTCTCCCTCTCTCTCCATCTGTCCGCCCCCTCACTCTCTGTCCTCCCTCTCTCTGCCCCCTCTCTGTTTCTCTGTCCCCCCTCTCTCTTTCCCCCCTCCCTCTGTCCCCCCTGCCTCTGTCCCCCTCTCTCTCTCTCTGTTCCCCCTCTCTCTCTGTCCCCCCTCTCTGTCTCTCTGTCCCCCTCTCTCCTTCCCCCTCTCTGTCTCCTGCCCCCTCTCTCTGTCCTCTCTCTCTCTGTCCCCCTCTCAATCTGTCCCCCTCTCTCTCTGTCCCCCCTCTGTCTCACTCTCTCTGTCCCTCCTCTATCGCTCTCTCTGTCCCCTCTGTCTCTCTGTCTCCCCCTCTCTCTGTGTCCCCCCTTTTTCCTTTTTCTCTCTCTGCCCCCACTCTCTCTCTCTGTCCTCCTCTCTCTCTCTGTACCCCTCTCTCTATCTGCACCCTCTCTCTCTCTCTCTCTGTCCCATTTCTCTCTCACTCTCCCTTCCCCCCTCTCTCTGTCCCACATCTCTCTGTCTCTGTTCTCACCCCTCTCTCTGACAATTGCTCAGAATAGGAACAGAGCAGCTTCGTGGTTGGTCAACTTTTTAAAAAATCACAACTGTTGGTTTCACAGCTGACAGGTGCTGAGAGCAGAACATCAGCTTCTGAACTTCAGGCAGCTTTGTGGCTTTCTGGCGAGTTCTGATTTTTTTGTTAAAGTCTGCCAGAAAACCACAAAGCTGTCCGAAGTTCGGAAGCCACTGTTCTGCTCTCAGCACCTGTCAGCTGTGAAACTGACAATTGAGATTTTTTTTTAAAGCCGGTCTGGCCAGTAAGAAGAAGCCAATAGTTGATTTCTAAAATCCCAATGTTGGAAATCTGCTATTTAGCAGAAATTGATCATCCCTGAAATTATCAGCCATGGACCTCAAAATCTTTTACATCGGACACTGGTGTCCTTGTACGGAGACATTACCGGCCCCTGAAAACAAATGATCTGGTCATTGATCTCATTGCTGTCTGTAAATTGGCTGCCACATTTCATACGTTATTGTCTGTGAAGCACTTTGGGATATCCTGAGGTTGTGAAAGGTGCTATATAAATGCTGGTTCTTTATTCATATAACTATATGTGGAGATATATATATATATATATATATATATATATATATCCGTGTGTGTATTACATCTATATATGCACTCCTTGTGATATGCATTATCGAAACCCCTGATTAGCTTATGGAAATGTTGCTTTTCTTATTATAAGCATGAACAAAGATTTATCAATTGCTTTCAGTTTTTCTCTTCAAAGATAATTGAACAAAATTTTAAAAATCAAGTCTTGATTACAAGTTAAGCTCTAATTTTTATTATGCTATGGATATGGGAATACTGAAAATTTTCTTTTCCCATGCTAATTTACTTCCCTCCTAGAGGATAGCCTCCTTGCTGGGATAGTGCTCTGTCGGTATCAGTTGCCCTGTGGGACTTTATCTATGTGACTATATTCATGTGAGTCTGCTTGTCGGCAGGCTCTCAATTGTAAGGGGCATTGCAGCAGAGCCTGATTCTACCCTTGCATTACATACAGTTATATTTTCTTCCTGGAGTTGCTAGATATCAAACAGGAGCCTGCCTCCCCCTCAATATGGCATACTGTTGAAAAGGAACAGCGCTCATGGTATAGGTTTGCTGGGCAATGACTCACAGTCAGACCTGAAATCATCTAAAATGTGATCTTTAATTGTATATCTCAGCAATTAATTTCAACTTCCACTTGAGAGCAGTTGGTATCTGGATGAAGTTTAAAAACAAATCTGATATATGTGGACTTCAAACTACAATAAAACAAGCCTTTTTTAAATTTGTTGACAGCATGTGGGCATCACTGGCAAGGCTGGCATTTATTGTCTGTTGTCCTCAGGAAGGTGATGATGAACTGCCTTCTTGAATACAGTGAGTGGCTAGATAATCTAGTAGTTTCAGGATCACCAGTACTAGTTTTTAAAAAAATTCCAGATTTATTTAACTAATTGAATTTAAACTCCCCAGCTGTTATGATGGGATTTGAACTCATATCAGTGGTATATTAGTTCAGACTTCTGGATTAGTAATCCAGTAACATAACCACTATACTACCAGTTCCCTTTAATTATTGATTACCTTATCCCTAATTAACCAGTAGGAGGAAAAGCTCATCCATCATTGCCTACTGGCTTAACCTTGTGATTTTATGTGACCAAACTCCATATCAATGAACAGCTGATAGTTTCTCATTAAGTCACAATCAAATGACAAATCCAGGCAGCTCACCACCAGCTCCTCAAGGGCAAATAGGGAAGGGCAACAAATGTTGGCCTTGCCAGCGACACCCGCATCCCAAGAACAAGAAACATTGCCTCAATGCAGTATTTAGCATTTCCCACGATATAATGTTTTACATATATGAAACTTCAGAAAAATTTATAGTGATTAAAACATGTGGTCTTCAGGTACTAATACCAAGTAAATGAATTAGAATTGATAAAACATCATCAACTTACATTTATATAGTCCATTTTAATGCAGTAAAACATGTCAACTAGCTTCATCAGCCAAAAATATTCTCCAATCTAAAGGAGATATCAGAAGGAATGATCAATAGTTTGGCCAGAATGAATTTTAAGAAGAGAGCAAATGGAGAGAATTTCAGAGTGTGGGCTTAAATGCTGAAGACATGGTTGCCAATGGTGCAGCAAAAGGAGGGGAAGGCATAAAAGCCAGAGTTGGAGGAACTGAGAATTCTGGGTTGGTGGTAGTTGGGGGCAGGGGAACTGTTGTTGTAGGAATGGAGGAGGTTACAGAGATGAGAACCTGCAAGGTTGTGAATGAATTTAAACACAAGGAAGAGGATTGTAAATTGGAGACATCATGAAACCAGGAGCCAGTGTAGATCAGCAAGGACTGGGGTGATGGCTGAGTGGAACTTGGTGCCAAATAGGATACTGGCATTTGGTTGAGCTGAAGTTTATGGAGCCCTCCTTTATTTAAAACTATATTTAGAGATTCCTTAAAATGTTTGTACTGTACTTGCTTATTTTTGTACAATGGCTTAATCATCAGGAATTTCTGAGAGGGGGTGAAGCTGAGAGTAATTTGATCAGTCTCCTACTGAAAGTGAAACTTTATACAGTTCATTATGAAAATTCCTGAACTGTTTGTAGAGAGATTGGTAACTGCTGCTCTGACAAAGCCATAGACATACTTTTTGTAACAGCTTGAATTAATGTTAAAACTGAACTGCTTCTCAAAATCACAGCTAAGGTTGTATTGTCATTGTTTCGATCTGATCCACTATTATCTCCCAATAGGTATTCCTTTAAAATCAAGCTACTAAAAGGGAGAGGAAGAGCCTAGAAAAAGTCATGGTATCCTACACAGCTGGAAAATGTCGGTTAGATGTTAAAGAGGAGTTTTTTTCTTCTCATAGAGTGGACTGTGTCTCTTTTGAAAATAATTGATTTAAACATTTGGATGATTACTTCAAGGGGTAGGGAGAACTGGCTAGCAGATGTTACTCATTGACAACATAAGGGAGCTGTTTTAACATTATTTTCAATTGGAAAAACTGTTGAAGTAATGGGGACAGTGGCTCAATTGAAATAATTCCCTCTTCCACCCTTGCTTTTTTGGAACTTCCTTATATATTGGGATAACGTTCCAAGCGGATTGGCAACTTCACTGTTTGTTGCCCAGGTCACCATTTCTCATATTTGAAGCCAGATAGTAGGCATTGACCAACTGTTTGATGCTAGCAGAACATCTTAACTGAGTCCTATCCTTTATTCTCACCGTATGTGCTGTATCCTCGTGTTACTCACTCGTGAGCAGGAGTGGAAATTTTTCCTTTTCTCCTTCCTTACCAAAGTCCAAAGACCTTGCAGATAATTGTAGTTCCTCACCATCCAGCAGGACGTGTAGAGGCAGGTGCATCTTCTGAGACCTTTCCTAGAAGCTCTTTCTCAGGATGCTATGCTTCAGTCATGAGACTTTGGGTGAGTTCTGTTCATTGCTGCAGCTAGATCTGCAGGGACCACTGCATGCATAGCTTTTACTGTGCTAGAGAAAATAACACTAGTGCTCAACTTTTCTGCCACAGGCTTATTCCAGGGAGCCACAAGGGACTTCAGTCAGATCAACCAATTTGCCATGCACTCTTCTATAAGGCGAGTCTTTGCCAGGACAGCTGTCAAACAGCTAACTGAAAGGCCCATCAAAGCTTTCGGAAGTGCCATATTGCCCAGTGATGTGGCGGCTATAAATTGTATTTGTGCGCCATGGTGTACTCCAAATGTAAATCCCCATATGTATTTGAACTGCATTCCATTCCTTAAATATGCACCTCATTTGCACTGACAGGGATAGTCACAACAGTGAATTCACAACATTCTGGGAGCTGTCATGGTACTTTATTCTTCACTACAGCATCTCTGCTCTATTGCAACAGCAACAAGAAGGAGCAGGATGGCTGCCAAGTGACTAGGGATTCTTGATATTTCTATGGCTCATGATGCCTTTTGTAGGACCATGAGTGCTGTACAGGAGCACTACAATAAAATGTATATAAAGACAAGCATATAAGTTGAACAAGCCATTGGGATGGTCAAAGGAAGGTTCTGGTGTCGATAAATCTGTGAGGTGCCTTGCAGTATGCACACAGCACTAGCTTGCAAATTGTGGTCATATGTTGTGTGTTTCACAACTTCGATAGATGTCCAGCAAATGCCAGAGAGTCTGATGATGTAATTTCTGGTGCTAAAATCTGATCTTGAAGAACAGGTGCTTTGGCAACTGCTGCTGGAAAGCTGAGAGCCAGGCTGATTCATCATACCTTCACAGAAGAATGGAGCACTGTTATTTGGAAGTCTCAGCCCAACAAAAATCGACCTCTTCTCACCAACCTCTAGTTTAAGAAAAATCCCTGCTCATTTCAGGTACTCACTATTATATTGTTATATGATCCAAAATGACTTAGGAACTACATTGTTCAAGCGTATGTATATATATTTCCACAGTGCCACATTAACAACAATTGCACTATAGTCTGTGTACCAAACACATGTTGTATCATTCCACCATTCATGGAGAGATGAGAAAATATACTTGATGAAAGCTCCAGTATCTGGGTCTAAAGTGTGATTATTTAAGAAGCTCTGGGAACCAAAAGACGTAATATGGTGGCAGCAAGGTGTTTGTGAGTAGAACTCAAAGCCTCTGAGCAATGTACATGCTGAATTTGACTGGAAAGAAAAACAACCTGAATTAGTGCCAGCAGAAAAAAACACAGTAAATTGCATGAGAAACAAGATGGCTGCTAACGCAGCAATGAACGTGCAATTCCAGACCATGATAAATTGGGAGGCTGACAACGTTGTGGAGGTATCTGAAATGTTTAAGTAAAAGTTCACATTTTTGACATTCAGTAGTTTTCTGAAAGGCACTAGTGAAGAGGAAAAGGTCAGCTACATTCTTTTGTGGACAGAAGTGAAAGGATTAAATCTTTTCAATAGCTGGGAAATGAATGAGGACCACAGTAAAAACACAGACAAGAGTTTTGAGAAATTCAGCACACATTTTCAACCAACTTCAAACCATCGGATCCACCATTATTAATTTTAGAGCCTGAGACAGGAACCGGGTGAGCCTGTTGACAATTTCTTAACGAGATTGAAAAAGATAGCCAGCAATGTAAATTTAAATTCAGAGATGATAGGCTGGCAGATCAGCTCATTTGAGGCTCCACACACCCTGATGCACAAAAAGCTTTAGTTGGAAAGGACAAGATTACAATGTCTGTTATGAAAGTGATTCTTTTTTGTTAAAAAATATTTTAAAAGGCATTTATGGTTAAGCTGAATAGATGTTGGACCAGGTTTTTTTAAAAAAGGAAACCATCAAGAGGACACTGAGGGAGCCAGATTGGCAACAGTGTTGCTGGTTGTCACATGACTCGGGTTGGAGATGGAGCAGAAACCCTGGTAATGGGGCAGAAAAGTGACAAGCTCTCCTTTGATTGAATAAGCCCAGTAGTAACAGAACACCTGGATGGGCAGAAAAACTGACAAGATTTCTGGTTGTTGGTCAGAGTGAGTGTGTTTTACCTTCTAGAAGGAGATAAAGTCAAGTGCTGCTGACATGCCAAGAAAGAAGAGAAGACCACGACCCAGCTCACTTTCCAGAAACTCCCAAGAAAAGACCCTGTGAAGTCCACTGTGTCAATTCATCTTGTTTCCTGTATTTCAAGAAAGCCTGCTAAAAATACATCTCAATGCCGCCTGAAGAGAACTGTTCTGAAGATTCTAGTGACCTGTCTGCATGTGCTCAGCAGTTAGACTGTATGCCAGTTTGGAACAACATATCTCATCTTCTATTTCCTTCAAAAACGAGCAAGTAGTTAACCCAAATGCTTTTTTTGTCTGTAACAGAGCTCTTATCTAAAAAATCCTTTTTTAAAAATATTTTTTTGATTAACCAGTATATATGTGTGTGTGTGAGCATGAAGGGACTAAGGTAAAAGGGGACTTTAAAATTTGGTTCAGGTAGAAAGGGGACTTTTAAAATTTAATGTTGGAGTTTTAAAAATTTGATATGTGTGATATTGTTTTTACTTCATTACTAGTTAAAACTTGTTTTATAATAAACTGTTGATTTTGTTGTTCAGTACATAAACCTGGTTAGTGTGTTCTGTTCTGGGGATAATAGTGGGCTGAATTTTACTAGTACGCTGCTGTGATCGACGGCAAGGTTCCAAGGTGGTGGCCCGCACGCATGGCTTTTAGTCCGTGGAGCTGCCGCAATATTAAATGGGGCAGCTCATTTACATGGCTGGGATGGACTGCCCCCTATCCCTCAATGACGTGGAGAAGTGGGCGCTCTGCCCCAGCAATGACGTTCGGTGCCACTGCGCAGGCGCAGGTGCCATTTTTAAAGGGCTTCAAGCCCTTACAGGTAATCTAAATTTTTAAAGTCATATACATGTTAAAGTTAAATTAAAGAATTAAATAAAAGATTCAAGCTCCTCTCCCCCCCCCCCACAAATGACTAAACAATTTATTAATTTCCCTCTCCAGCCCAAAAAACTTACCTTGCGATACTGACCTCCCCACCCCCGCAAAGTTTATTACCTTTCACCTGCAACCTTTTTCCACCATCCCCTCCACCAATCACAAGCAGCATTTCTTGTTTATATTTCAGTTTTCCAGCATTTGCAGTATTTTGCTTTTATTATAATAGTTTTTCCAGCTTCCCACTTCCTGCCAACCTGAAAACTTACCTGCTCCCCCCCTCACATCCAATGTGCCGCCTTGGATCTCTGAAATGAGATCCGAAGGCGCATGAGGAGGTGGTGTAGTGGTGTTGTTACTGGACTAGTAACCCAGAGACCCAGGGTATTCCTCTGGGGACATGGGATCAAATCCCACCATGGCAGAAGGTGGAATTTGAAGTCAATTAATGAAAAAATCTGGAATTAAAAAGCTCGTCTAATGATGGCCATGAAACCATTGTCGATTGTTGTATAAACCCATCTGGTTCACTAATGTCCTTTAGGGAAGGAAATCTGCTGTCCTTACCTGGTCTGGCCTACATGTGACTCCAGAACCACAGCAATGTAGTTGACCCGTTTAAAATAAAAAGGCTCTCTGACATGCTTTAGCAAGCCACTTAGTTGCACCTAACCGCTAAAGTGTCACTAAGGAATGAAATTGGATGGACCACCTGGCATCGACCTAGGCACGGGAAACAACAACAGCAAACCAAGCCCTGTTGGACCCTGCAAAGTCCTCCTTACTAACATCTGGCGGCTTGTGCCAAAGTTGGGAGAGCTGTCTCACAGACTAGTCAAGCAACAGCCTGACATAGTCATACTCACTGAATCATACCTTACAGACAATGTCCCAGACACTGCCATCACCATCCCCGGATATGTCCTGTCCCATCAGTAGGACAGACCAGCAGAGGTGGCGGCACAGTGGTGTACAGTCGGGAGGGAGTTGCCCTGGGAGTCTTCAACATCGACTCTGGACCCCATGAAGTCTCATGGCATCAAGTCAAACATGGGCAAGGAAACCTCCTGCTGATTATCGCCTACTGCCCCCTCCTCTCAGCTGATGAATACAACTTGGAAGAAGCACTGATGGTGGCAAGGGCACAGAATATACTCGGGGTGGGCGACTTCAATGTCCATCACCAAGAGTGGCTCGGTAGCACCATGGCTGGCCGAGTCCTAAAGGACATAGCTGCTAGATTGGGTCAGTGGCAGGTGGTGAGGGAACCAACAAGAGGGAAAAACATACTTGACCTCATCCTCACCAAACTGCCTGCCACAGATGCATCTGTCCATGGCAGTATTGGTAGGAGTGACCACTGCACAGTCCTTGTGGAGACGAAGTCCCGCCTTCACATTGTGGTTACCCTCCATCGTGTTGTGTGGCATTATCACCGTGCTAAATGGGATAGATTTCTAACAGATCTAGCAATGCAAAACTGAGCATCCATGAGGTGCTGTGGGCCATCAGCAGCAGCAGAATTGTACTCAACCACAATCTGTAACCTCATGGCCTGGCATATCCTCCACTCTGCCATGACCAACAAGCCGGGGGATCAACCCTGGTTCAATGAAGAGTGCAGGAGGGCATGCCAGGAGCAGCACCAGGCATACCTCAAAATGAGGTGTCAATCTGGTGAAGCTACAACCAAGAACTACTTGTATGCCAAACAGCGTAAGCAGCATGCGATAGACAAGCTAAGCAATCCCACAACCAATGGATCAGATCTAAGCTCGGCAGTCCTGCCACATCCAGTCGTAAATAGTGGTGGACAATTAAACAATTAACTTGTGGAGGTGGCTCTACAAATATCCTCATCCTCAATGATGGGGGAGCCCAGCACATCAATGCGAAAGATAAGGCTGAAGCATTTGCCACAATCTTCAGCCAGAAGTGTCGAGTGGATGATCCATCTCGGCCTCCTCCTGAAGTCCCCAGCATCACAGATGCCAGACTTCAGCCAATTCGATTCACTCCACGTGATATCAATAAACGACTGAAGGCACTGGATACTGCAAAAGCTATGGGCCCTGACAATATTCCGGCATAGTACTGAAGACCTGTGCTTCAGAACTTGCTGCGCTCCTAGCCAAGCTGTTCCAGTACAGTTACAATACTGGAATCTACTCGGCAATGTGGAAAATTGCCCAGGTATGTCCTGTACACAAAAAGCAGGACAAATCCAACCCAGCTAATTACCGCCCCATCAGTCCACTCTCGGTCATCAGCAAAGTGATGGAAAGTGTCAATGACAGCCCTGTGACCGCGTGGGTTTCTGCCGGGTGCTCTGGTTTCCTCCCACAGCCAAAGACTTGCAGGTTGATAGGTAAATTGGCCATTGTAAATTGCCCCTAGTGTAGGTAGGTGGTAGGAGAATGGTGGGAATGTGGTAGGGAATATGGGATTAATGTAGGGTTAGTATAAAAGGTTGGTTGTTGGTCAGCACAGACTTGGTGGGCCGAAGGGCCTGTTTCAGTGCTGTATCTCTCTATGACTATGACTATGACAGTGCTATCAAGTGGCACTTTCTTTGCAATAACCTGCTCACTGAAGTTCAGTTTGGGTTCTGCCAAGGCCACTCAATTCCTGACCTCGTTACAGCCTTGGTTCAAACATGGACAAATGAGCTGAACCCAGTGGTGAGGTGAGAGTGACTGCCCTTGACATCAAGGCAGCATTTGACCAAGTATGGCATCAAGGAACCCTAGCAAAGCTGGAGTCAATGGGAATCAGGGGGAAACTCTCCACTGGTTGGAATCATATGTAGCACAAAGGAAGATGGTTGTGGTTGTTGGAGGCCAATCATCTCAGCTCCAGGACATCACTGAAGGATGCCCAACCATCTTCAGCTGCTTCATCAATGACCTTCCTTCAATAATAAGGTCAGAAGTGGGGATGTTTATTGATGATCGCACAATGTTCAGCACCATTCGCGATTCCTCAGATACTGAAGCAGTCCGTATAGAAATGCAGTAAGACCTGGACAATATCCGGGCTTGGGCTGATAGGTGGCAAGTAACATTCGCGCCACACAAGTGCCAGGCAATGACCATCTCCAAGAAGAGAGAATCTAAGCATATCCCCTTGACATTCAACATCATTATGATCACTGAATCCCCCACTATCAACATCCTGGGGGTTACCATTGACCAGAAACTGAACTGGAGTAGCTGTATAAATATGATAGCTACAAGAGCAGGTCAGCGGTTAGGAATCCTGCGGTGAGTAACTCACCTCCTGACTGTCCAAATTCCCCTCCAAGCCACACAACATCCTGACTTGGAACTACATCGCTGGTTCTTCACTGTCGTTGGGTCAAAATCCTGGAACTCCCTTCCTAATAGCACTGTGGGTGTACCTACCCCACATAGACTGCAAGAAGATAGAAGACAGCTCAACACCACCTTCTCAAGGGCAATGAGGGATGGGCAATAAATGCTGGCCTGGTCAGCGACGCCCACATCCCTTGAAACGAATAAGAAAAAACGACCGGAATATGTCAGCGGGATGGCTGAGGGGAGCAGGTAGGTCATTAATTCACTAATTTAAATATTTAAATCCTGCTCCCATCGCCGAGCAGCGGGGGTCCGCCACAAGGCTTTTCTGCTGCTGGTAATATGGGGTGGAGTCTTCCCTGCCTTGAGGCCCGTAGAGGGCCTCTCCTGGAGGCATTTTCCGAGACCCTCCCCCGCCACGACCCCCGACAGCGGGGTCTGTTAATTCGAGCCCAGTGTATCTGATTGATAATTTCACTAAATGGGAAAATTAAAAAAAATACATGATGTGACCTGTGGAGATGTGGGTCTGAATTAACAGTGCACTTCTACCGCCTCGGTCGCAGGAGGTAGACACTGCCAGAGCACATGAAGCCACGAGTGGACAAATGAAGATGCTGATTACCCAAATGTTCAGTTCAGTCAAAGGAAAGAAAGCATGGTTGATGCAGTGAAAGAACAACAAAGGAGTGCACACCAGAGAGAGAAAGATGTGGATAACTACATGAGCTCACAGACAGAAAGAAATGTCCCACATACGGATCAAACTGTAGAGCTTGTGGAAAGCCCAATCATTGGGAGAAGATGTGCAGCACAAAGAAAGTAAAGGAATTACCAGAGGCAAGCAACAGAGCAAATGAGAAATAAAAGAAACCAAAACATTCACACACTGGAAGATGACAGGGAGTTTGAGGACATATTATGATAAAACAGAATCTGGCCAAAGTGGACTGGGAGCAGCGACTTGTAGGAAAGTCTACATACATCAGTGGGAGTCATTCAAAGAGGAAATAGTGAGAGTTCAGAGCCAACATGTACCCATTAAGGTGAAGGGTAGGACTAACAGGCCCAGGGAACCCTGGATATCAAGTGATATAGAGGATTGGATCAGGAAAAAAAGGGAGGCTTACGGCAGATCCCAAGCACTGAAAACAGCGGAGGCACTAGAGGAGTATAGAAAGTGTAGGGTGGCACTTAAAAAAGTAATTAAGAAAGCGAAGAGGGGACATGAGAAAACACTGGCGGGCAAGATAAAGGAAAATCCCAAGGCATTTTATAAGTATATTAAGGGTAAGAGGATAACCAGGGAAAGAGTAGGGCCCATTAGGGACCAACATAGCAATCTTTGTGTGGAGCCAGAGGACATAGATGAGGTTTTAAATGATTAATTTTCATCGGTGTTCACTATGGAGAAGGACAATGTAGGTGTAGAGATCAGGGAGGGGGATTATAGTTGAACATATTAACATTGAAAGGGAGGAAATATTAGCTGTTTTAGTGGTCTTAAAAGTGGATAAATCCTTAGGCCCAGATGAGATGTATCCCAGGCTGTTATGTGAGGCAAGGGAAGAGATAGCTTGGGCTTTGGCACAAATTTTCAAATCCTCTCTGGCCACAGGAGAGCTGCCAGAGGACTGGAGGACAGTGAATGTGGTACCATTATTCAAGAAGGGTAGCAGGGATAAACCAGGTAATTACAGGCTGGTGAGTCTAACATCAGTGGTTGGGAAAATATTGGAAAAAATTCTGAGGGACAGGAGTAATCTCCACTTGGAGAGGCAGCAATTAATCAGGGATAGTCAGCATGACTTTGTCAGGGGGAGATTGTGTCTAACTAACTTGATTGAATTTTTTGAGGAGGTGACTGGATGTGTCAATGAGGGTAAAGCAGTAGATGTAGTATACATGAATTTCAGTAAGGCTTTTGATAAGGTCCCGCATGGGAAATTGGTTAAGAAGGTAAGAGCCCATGGGATCCAGGGCAATTTGGTAAATTGGATCCAAAATTGGCTCAGTGGCAGGAGGCAGAGGGTATTGGTTGAGGGCTGTTTTTGTGATTGGAAGCCTGTGACCAGTGGTGTACCACAGGGATTGGTGCTGGGACCCTTGCTGTTTGTAGAGTACATTAATAATTTAGGCGTGAATATAGGAGGTATGATCAGTACGTTCGCAGATGATACGAAAATTGGTGGTGTTGGAGATAGTGAGGAGGAAAGCCTTAGATTACAGGGAGATATAGATGGGCTGGTAAGATGGGCGGAGCAGTGGCAAATGGAATTTAATCTTGAGAAGTGTGAGGTAATGTATTTTGGGAGGACTAACAAGGTAAGGGAATATACAATGGGTGGTAGGACCCAAGGAAGTACAGAAGGTCAGAAGGGCCTTGGTGTACTTGTCCATAGATCACTGAAGGCAGCAACATAGGTAGATAAGGTGGTTAGGAAGGCATATGGGATACTTGCCTTTATTAGCCGAGGCATAGAATACAAGAGCAGGGAGGTGATGATGGAGCTATATAAAACGCTAGTTAGGCCACAGCTGGAGTACTGTGTACAGTTCTGGTCACCACACTATAGGAAGGATGTGATTGCACTGGAGAGGGTGCAGAGGAGATTCACCAGGATGTTGCCTGGGCTGGAGCATTTCAGCTATGAAGATAGACTGGGTAGGCTAGGGTTGTTTTCCTTGGAGCAGAGAAGGCTGAGGGGAGACATGATTGAGGTGTACAAGATTATGAGTGGCATTGATAGGTTAGATAGGAAGAAACTTTTTCCCTTAGCGGAGGGGTCAAGAACCAGGGGACATAGATTTAAGGTAAGGGGCAGGAGGTTTAGGGGGGATTTGAGGGAAGAAATTTTCACCCAGAGGGTGGTTGGAATCTGGAACGCACTGCCTGAAGAGGTGGTGGAGGCAGGAATCCTCACAACATTTAAAAAGTATTTAGATGAGCACTTGAAACGCCATAGCATACAAGGCTACAGGTCAAGTGCAGGGATTAGAATAGTTGGGTTCTTGATGGCCGGCACAGACACGATGGGCCGAAGGGCTTGTTTCTGTGCTATATAACTCCATGACTATGACTCTATAATAGACATAGGAAGCAAAGAGCTACATGAAATATCTGGATGTGGAAGTTTCCAAAGAAAAGAAATTTGCACAATCATACAAATCAGGAAGAAGGTGAGAGTTAAGTCCATAGCCATTGTAGAGGGAAAAATTGTGGCCGATGCAGCTAAATAAATACACATATACATATAAGATGAAAGTGTATCCACATATTGTTACAAAATGGAGTATTTACCCAAGGCATTGTGGGACAAGTTAGTTAGCTTGCAGCCTTGAGCATGGTACTGCTTAGCACAGGCAATTAGCCTGACCAAGGAGGGCCCCCCATATCAGTGCATAAGAAAGCTGCTCTGTCTAATTGCAGACTACACAAAGCAACTAGGAATGCAGGCCTGATAGAGGTAGAAAGATTCATTGTGAAGACTCAAGGATAGTTGATAAGGGGGGTTTGGTAAACAAGCTGAGATGGTCAGGGGCATACCATGAGCTCTCCCCACAACCACATGATGCATAATTAATAATTTTATTGGTAATGAATGTAATATATGTAATCAATAACCGTTATGATTGGATTATGTCCAGCCGGGATGGGCTGAGTAACTGTATATCTGTTGTGGATTGTCCTTTGTTCGGTGGAGAGGCATCTGGACTGACCAGTGACCTGCTCCCCGCTGGCGTAACTCAATAAACTGTTTGACATTGGAGCAGACCTGAGTGTCGAGTGATTCTTCTCGATTCATTCCCGCTAACAATTGGCGTAGTCGGCAGGATCAGGTGTAAGTCAGCTCTTCTGTAACCCCGAAGGGGCCAAGGGGGAGTTGGCTGGAGCCTGATCCCGAACTTGAGAACAGGATTCGGCGGTCATTTGATACCATCAGGAATACCGGGTGAGTATCTTTAAAGCTTATCCCGGGGCCGGGTGGTGTTTCGCGACAGACGAATGCCAAGTTTGTGAACAGGATCTGACCAATGGTCAAACGGTGGTAGGTAGTTCGTTAAGATACGTAGGGCACTGTCGAGAAGGGTTTGGAATATATGTCCGCGTATATATATCATGAGCTTGTTGTGTGAAATACTGACAGACCTGTGACCTGACAGTTAGCCAGGAGACAGTCTACTACAAGTTGCACTAGGTTGAAAGTGGACCTCTGAGAGTAGATTTCTAACGGTTCTAATCCTACCCAAGCCTGGCCAGTGAAAAGATAGAGCTAGAGCGGGGACCAGAGGGCTTCCCTTACGTGTTATTTTGGCAGTTCAGAACAAGAAACTTATCGATAAGATGATTAAATCTAATTGGAATCCCCACAACCCTGCCGCAAAACAAAGGGAGTGGTGACAAAAAGAAAAAAATCATTCATTATGTTTATGGCAGAGTGACATAAAAGACTATGTTTTAGAGGAAAAACAAGTTACTGTGTCTTTGATTCGACTGTGAGAATGTTGGAAGCGTCCACGAATGAATTGAATGTCTGGGATGTACAGCTTGTGTTCTGTGGAACTTGTGTTCTGTAGAACTGACTGCCGTTAACTCTTTGTTGTCTGGCTTTAATGTTGAAAACATGAGTCTATTAAGTTGTTTGGAATTGAATGAGCGTGAAAAGTGATTGTTGAGTGTGTTCATTTCGATTTAAGATTGTGCACCCAGGAATGGGATATAAAATTGAATTATATTTTAAGTTAAAATTTTATTTTGATTTTAAAAGTTGGTTTTGCAACTGTGAAAAGGCAATGAACAATTTTCTAAGAGATAAGCTTCAGCCTTGAAGGTCTGAAGATGTTTGGCAGAAATCCAATTTGAAGTTTACAACTCCTGCTTTAATTGGAGTTCCAGTTTAAAATCTGTTCTAGTTTTTTTTGGAGTTTAATTTAAAGACATGTTTTACTGACTGTTTTAAGTAGCAAATGTCAGGAATTGGATATTGGTTTAAGGGAGAGATGGATGAACAAAGGAGATATAGGAAAGATTCTGTCTGTTTCAAAAGCTGGTGTTAAATCTTTTGTTATTAGAATGTTAAATAACTTTTTCTTCAGTTTTTGGTTTTATTACATTCATTTGAAAAGGCGCCTGAAGAAAGAAGAAAAATGACCTATCTTTTAAAAAAGGCACGTGCTATTCTGTTCTGTGTGTAGTTAATAAGTATTATAAGTTAATAAGTCTGAATTAAATTAATACTGTTAAGGTTAACTAACCTGTTAAGTTGAGGAAAACTTTTAAATGTTTATTGACGTGAACTGGAATTTGGAATCATCTGGGTCGTATAAAATCCTTGGACTAGAAATCACTTACAAAAGATGCTAAGAGTTTGGAAACAATTGGAGTTTAATCTAAAATGCTGTCTTTCCTGATGTAAATGGTTTCCTTTGAAGTTGATAATGTTACTAAAGATTTTGTTGTTTGAAAATCGTAAGGATACCAAAAAAAAACGTTTAAAATGGAGTTTAGTTCTTTTCGAAAAGGAAAAAAAAGGTTATGTAAAGCGACACAGCTGAGAATGCTTTGCTCCGCCTCCTTGGAGACAAGCAAAGAAATTAACCTAGCTGCAGCTATCTTTATCAATGAGACAAAGTGCTTGAGAAGGAGAGATAGTTGCAAGCACTTCTGTCTTTAATGTAAAAAAAATGCAATATCACCAAGTCTGGGCATAAGAAATTGGAATCGATAAACAAAATTAAATTGATATGATTGGTTATTTCAAGCATTCAAAGGGAAATTTACTGTTATTTGAATTTGGAATAATCTGAGATGTCGAAAATCCAGGTTTAATTTGGCAAGTTATTTAAGGAATTAAAATGTCATCTAAGGTAAAAAAAAACAAACAATATGTAGTAATGCCTGGAATCAAATGGAAATGTTTGATTTCTGTTTTAAGGAATTATGAATATTGATTGTAAAGGTTCTCCAGGGCTCAAAATGAAATAGAATTATAATTAATAGGAATTGGCAATTAGATCTGGCTGATGCAAGAGCTAATAAAGGAATTCTGGGTATAAACAAATAGTGAAATTAGAATTCAAACAGCTAAATTAATATAGTGTGAAATTTCCAAGAAGTCTAGAATTTTCCAGTGAAAGTCAGGAAAGTGTAGATAAGACTGGCAATTGATAGTTTTCTCTTGGAGATATGAGTTTTTAAGAGAGCTACATTTGAAAGTCTGGCCATTTTTGATCTTTTGATAAGATCACCTGCCGAACGGGTCTCAAATATGTTTACTGACTTGAGAAACAGCATGGCATGAAATGTTTAATGCAGCCAGTGCAGTGAGACAACTCACATAGAGAAAATGACTTTATAATAATCAGTATATATTAAACACCTTAATAATGACAGGAAGGGCAATAAGGTTGCCAGGGGATGTCGTAGCAGGTAGTGAGGAAATAGGACCCGCAAGAGAAAGGGATAAAAGATTTTTGAAGGAGTTGTGCAGACAACTGCACAAGGTGAGGCAGGAGGTTCTATAGAAACATGAAAGAGGAACAGACAAAGGTGCCTGTTGTGGGAGACAAAGTATTGGTAAAGGGAAGGGCCGATGGAAACATTGTTCCCAACTGAAGGTATATAAAGACAACAGCAAATGATAGACTCCGAAATAAACACCACCTGGTACGCAAAGAGATACCGGGAATGGAAGAATACACTTGAGAATGGACTACTTGGGGGACTGGGAATAATGGTAGTATTGATAGGCATTTGTATTATTATTAGATGGGCTACTAACTGGGCAAGGATTGTGGGGAACGAAGCCCGAGTGTGACGGGACCATGTAGATAATTTCGAAAGAGTAGAGATGATAAGAATATAAATTAACTCCTGGATTCCCCAGGACATGTTCGGTCCCCACAGGTAGACATGTATCCCTCATCAGGGGATACTCATAACATGGACAAGTACTAACACCTGGTGACCACCAGGGCAGTGTGTTTAAATTACAGATATAACCACTAGTGGAGAATGGGAAGGATCCGGACTGCAGTGGCTGTGGGGCCTGATGCTAATACCCGGAGAGAAAGAACAAAGACCCGGTAATGGATGCACAACGGATTAATGAAAGGAATATTAATATGGACCATATGAACTATGGGGCATTGCACAACATGTTGGATGGGAAGTGTATAACGGCGAGTAAACCTACTTGAATGCATGGCTTACGGTGAATCCGGGCAAAGATGCAGTATGTGTACGGTGCTCCACAGATGACCGTGCTAACTGCATGACCAGACAGAAAGGGGAAGGGGTAACTGAGAGCTGTGTCTTTGGAATTGTTTGTGCCCCTCCCATTGGGCAACAGATGATAAGGAAAGTTGAAAGGAACATGGATGTGTGTGGGTACATCGAGCCCAGGGGAAGTGTTGTATGATAATGTAAAACATGAAATTGTGCCTGTGTTGATCAATGTCTCAGGTATCCGGATGCCAGAGTATTGTTCAGAACAGGCTAGGAATATGTATAGTATGTTAGCCACTGTAATAGTGTGACAAGCTGCTGACGCCACAGGGGCCACAAGGATAGGGGGGCGTAATCCATTTCATAGATGCAAGAGGACAAAATATTAAATGATGAATTAACAGGGATCAATACTGGGACTTCTTTAATCAATTCTTTACATACACAAGCGGTAAACGAGAATGTGGAATGACTCTGGAGGGTTATAAGGGAGCTCATAATTCAAGCTGAGGGGGCCCAATCAAACAGGTCTAGGGCAGAGAACAATGGAAATACAATTAGATGGAATAGCGGTGCTGGAGGCCCATGCCAAGACTGTGCCACACTTATGGGCTGTGGATGGTGGAACAAATGAGACACAACCTCGATCAGCTCCAAAGGCGGGAGGTACCAGATTGGATTGACAGGGCAATACCTCCCTCCGATATTATCTGACAGAGATTTTGCAAGGTCGGGGTACCAGGAAAATGGAAAGTACTGCGTTTCCACCATCGGAACATCATACTGCTATGGAAGTTGACGCTGTCCCATACCATACCCAGACTTCTGTTTTACCCCTCAACAACCAGTCACTATAGGACTAGCCTGGATAGTTTATATCCAACAGCGGGGACTGGAAACCGTTAATGCAACTGATCAGCTCCACGATCACCTCCAGCATTATAAAGAGTCAGAGCAAGCCCCAAACCCACACATAGATGAGAAATTGAGCGGATTACGGGACAAAGTAGGTCACTCAGTGAAGCTTTACCATCAGTTAAAAAGAAAGTTAAAGGCTCTCAAGGAAAATAATGAACAGGAACTTCAAAGTACAAGCTGGCGGGGAAGAGTTTGGTATTGGGGGATGAACGTCAATATTCACCCTTGGATCAGGATAATATCACACGTGTTGGTGGGAGTGCAATTGGTACTGGCTCCCACTGGGGGAATATTGGCTTGTAGATCATGCGGACAATATACTAAGCGAAAGAAAGCAAAGGCTTTGGTAAAGGAACAACACAGGAGGTTAACCTCAAAGGGACACGATAATTTGGGTCATATTGATTTGATTTAAGTGACCGGGATTCCTGAAATCACGTGACTGGCCAGCACGTAGAGGCAGGGAATACCGGACAGGGTTAAAACGGGGATAATAAAGTAGGTATGTCGGTTAACAGGACTAGGGGTAGTCCTTTACCGAAAGGGGGGATTGTAGAGGGAAAAATTGTGGCCGATGCAGCTAAATAAATACACATATATATAAAAGATGAAAGTGTAGCCACATATTACAAAATGGGGTATTTACCCAAGGCATTGTGGGACAAGTTAGTTAGCTTGCAGCCTTGAGCATGGTACTGCTTAGCACAGGCAATTAGCCTGACCAAGGAGGGCCCCCCATATCAGTGCATAAGAAAGCTGCTCTGTCTAATTGCAGACTACACAAAGCAACTAGGAATGCAGGCCTGATAGAGGTAGAAGGATTCATTGTGAAGACTCAAGGATAGTTGATAAGGGGGGTTTGGTAAACAAGCTGAGATGGTCAGGGGCTATCCCCAAAACCACATGATGCATAATTAATAATTTTATTGGTAATGAATGTAATATATGTAATCAATAACCATTATGATTGAATTATGTCCAGCCGGGATGGGCTGAGTAACTGTATATCTGTTGTGGATTTTCCTTTCTTCGGTGGAGAGGCATCTGGACAGACCAGTGACCTGCTCCCCGCTGGTGTAACTCAATAAACTGTTTGACATTGGAGCAGACCTGAGTGTCGAGTGATTCTTCTTGATTCATTCCCGCTAACACCATAAATCTGAAGCTGAAGCTTGATACTGGAGCACAGAGTAACATCATCCCGCTCAGACTATACCTTTCCTGAAAATTTGGAAGAGGATGGTTATCCAAAGAAAGATGCTCTGAAACTGAGCAATGTCATACTGATGGCATATGGTGGAACTGAGAATTGACAGCTGAGAGTGACCCAAATCAGAGGGATACACAAAAGAAAGGACATTAACTGTATACTTTACATCACTGAAGCAGATGGTCCAGCTGTCCTGGAGTTGAGCAGTTTCAAAGAACTGTAGCTGATTTCGGTCAGCCATGAGATGAAGGAGGCATCAATGAAGGTTGAAGGTAGCACACCTATTGAAAAGCGCCCTCCAATCAGAAGCAAGGAAAATCTGCTCCAAATGTCTCCAGAGTATTTTGATGAGATGGTTGGATTCTTTGAAGCTTTTGAGCATCACATCACCATTGATCCAGAGAAGAAACCAGTAATTTATCCCTGACGTAAAGTACCAATACAGCTGGAAGGAAAGCTGGAAAGAGAACTCAAAAAGTTGGAAGAAAATAAGGTGATTGCCAGAGTCATAGAGCCTACAAATTGGGTAAATTCTATCATGGTGAGAGAGAAGCCAAATGGACAGCTAAGAATTTGCTTGGATCCCAAAGATCTTAATCAAACAATAATGAGGAATTATACCCTATTCCAACACTGGAAGAGATCGCACCAGCACTAGAAGGGGCAAAAGTTTTCAGCAAATTTGATGCTAGAAACGGATCCTAGAATGTGAAGCTTAACACGGAATCTTCACTGTTGACAACAATCGACACACTCTTTGAACGGTACAAATTCTTGCATCTATGTTTTGCCCTTAAAGTGAGCCACATTGTGTAACTGCAGAAAATAATCGAGACATACTGTCACGGCCAGGTGAGGAGGAGGTCTCAGGCTCCCCTTTTGCCCCTTCTCTGGTTTGACCGCAACAGGGTTTTTTTTTAACACAGTGGTTGAACTTACCATCTCCTTGAGCACTTGCCCCTTTTCAAAGAATAAAGAACAAAGAACAAAGAAAATTACAGCACAGGGAACAGGCCCTTCGGCCCTCCAAGCCTACGCTGATCCAAATCCTCGATCTAAACCTGTCGCCTATTTTCTAAGGGTCTGTATCGCTTTACTTCCTGCCCATTCATGTATCTGTCTAGATACATCTTAAAAGACGCTATCGTGCCCGCGTCTACCACCTCCGCTGGCAATGCGTTCCAGGCACCCACCATCCTCTGCGTAAAGAACTTTCCACGCATATCCCCCCTAAACTTTTCCCCTTTCACTTTGAACTCGTGTCCCCTTGTAATTGAATCCCCCACTCTGGGAAAAAGCTTCTTGCTATCCACCCTGTCTATACCTCTCATGATTTTGTACACCTCAATCAGGTCCCCCCTCAACCTCCGTCTTTCTAATGAAAATAATCCTAATCTACTCAACCTCTCTTCATAGCTAGTGCCCTCCATACCAGGCAACATCCTGGTGAACCTCCTCTGCACCCTCTCCAAAGCATCCACATCCTTTTGGTAATGTGGCGACCAGAACTGCACGCAGTATTCCAAATGTGGCCGAACCAAAGTCCTATACAACTGTAACATGACCTGCCAACTCTTGTACTCAATACCCTGTCCGATGAAGGAAAGCATGCCGTATGCCTTCTTGACCACTCTATTGACCTGCGTTGCCACCTTCAGGGAACAATGGACCTGAACACCCAAATCTCTCTGTACATCAATTTTCCCCAGGACTTTTCCATTTACTGTATAGTTCACTCTTGAATTGGATCTTCCAAAATGCATCACCTCGCATTTGCCCTGATTGAACTCCATCTGCCATTTCTCTGCCCAACTCTCCAGTCTATTTATATTCTGTTGTATTCTCTGACAGTCCCCTTCACTATCTGCTACTCCACCAATCTTAGTGTCGTCTGCAAACTTGCTAATCAGACCACCTATACTTTCCTCCAAATCATTTATGTATATCACAAACAACAGTGGTCCCAGCATGGATCCCTGTGGAACACCACTGGTCACACGTCTCCATTTTGAGAAACTCCCTTCCACTGCTACTCTCTGTCTCCTGTTGCCCAGCCAGTTCTTTATCCATCTAGCTAGTACACCTTGGACCCCATGCACCTTCACTTTCTCCATCAGCCTACCATGGGGAACCTTATCAAACGCCTTACTGAAGTCCATGTATATGACATCTACAGCCCTTCCCTCATCAATCAACTTTGTCACTTCCTCAAAGAATTCTATTAAGTTGGTAAGACATGACCTTCCCTGCATAAAACCATGTTGCCTATCACTGGCGCCCAACGTGGGGCATGAACCCACGACCCTGAGATTAAGAGTCTCATGCTCTTCCGACTGAGCTAGCCAGGTGTAGATGGCCTCTGACAACCATGCTGACAAGGCCATTCCAGATAATTTAATCACCGAGAGCACCCATTGTTCAAGCTAGGTTGAATCAGACTTGTCATCTCCAGTCTGATCTTCTGGTGTTCCTTTCTGTTCCTCTAATGTAATTGCAAAAGAACCAATCAGACAGGTTTTCTTGAGTTTAAACAAGAAAGATGTAAATTTATTCTTCTTAATACTCTACCCCGGTTAAAATGACTAAAACTACGCTACACATTCATGCACACATTCACACGAGAGTCACACACACACAAATAGATTACAGAGGGAAAACAGATTTGTTGGTTGGAGTAAAGTCCTGAATAAATGGAATTTAGATACAGTTTTAAGTCTCAAGTTCTCAGCTGAAGTTGTATTCCTGAAGTCCTCGATGGGCCATGTGCACTGTTGTGGACTTGCGTCTCTCAGGGCTCCTGAAGGCAGAAGAGGGGTTTGATTCTCGTCCCCTGGTTGCTGGCTATGGTCTGTAGGCTTGACGGGCTTTCCCAGTTGCAGTCGAGTCTTCTCTTGATCTTTACTGGGGGGGGGGTGGAGAGAGAGAGAGAGAGAGACCTGCTTTGTTGATGGCTTTTCTTGTCTGCATTCTGTGTGACAAAGCTTACAATCTCTCCAGAGCTGTGCAGGTAGTCAAATGACACCCTTTGTTGTTTTAATGAGGTCTTTCTGGAATCTTCTCTGATATTCTGGGTGCTACACCTCAAGCTGTCCAGTCACATTTCAAGGAGTGGGGGGGGGGGTTGGCTCTTTAAAAGTCAATGGGTGTAGATGGCCTCTGACAACCATGCTGACAAGGCCATTCCAGATAATTTAATCACCGAGAGCACCCATTGTTCAAGCTAGGTTGAATCAGACTTGTCATCTCCAGTCTGATCTTCTGGTGTTTCAAATGTAAATTGCAGTGGCCATCTTGGCTGCCTGTTTACTTTTTAAAAAGTTACTTTTAAGTCTAATGCAAGGTTCCAACTGATGAAATTAATATTTCCCATTTGACTTATAGGGTTTTCATGACACATACAGGGGATGCAAAGGAGCAATCAACATAGCTGATGATATCCAGATCTATGGTGTAGATGAGAAAGACCATAACTACCATCTAGTTGAAGCCATGGAGAGAACATTGAAAGCTGGGATCAAGCTAAATGCAGACAAATGCATTGTCAAGGTGACAGAATGCTTGTTCTTTGGAATGGTGTACACACCTCAAGCTAAGTTCTGAAAAAGTGACAGCTATCTCTGAGATGGAAGCCTTGAGAGACAAGACAGAGCAAAGAAGTTTTCTTGGCTTGATCCAATACATGAGCTCTTTCATACTTCACAAGTCAGAGCACACAGCAAACCTATGAGAGCTGATGAGAGAGGATGTTGAGGACCAATGGTCAGAGTCACATGAGAAGAATTTTAGCAAACTCAAAGAAATAATAGGCAAGGAAACAAGTCTGTCATGCTACAACAGAGTGAAACCTGTCATTCTGCAAGTAGATGCTTCTATGAAAGGACTGGGAGCAGCTCGTACAAGAAGGAAAGTCGATATCACTCACATCCAAAGCTGTAACATCAGCTGAGACCAGATATGCCAACATAGAAAGAGAGATCTTAGCAGTGGTGTATGAATGCGAGAAATTCCATTGCTTTCTCTCTGGGGGAAAATTCATAGTGCAGAGTGACCATTGCACAGCTGCTTAACATAATGTTGAACTTCAGTTACTCTATGCTGTTGTCTACTTTAAAAGCTAGAATTGTGCATAAAATGGATCAAATACTAACTTATTGGGCTGAAATTTATACTTCCGCCATAATCGTGGCAGATGTAAATAATAGCAGTTTGCCCGCATGGGCTGCATGTCACGGAGCCGCCATGATATTAAGCTGGAGGCTCATTTAAATTACCGGAGCGGACTGCCCACCCTGATGACGTGGAGGGGGCGGGCGGTCCGTCCCCTGCAATGGCATCAGCTGCCTTTGCGCAAGGGCTTTGAGCCTTCCATTTCAAATAAAATATTTAAAGATATGCTGATTTTTAAAAAATCAAATAAATTGATCCTGACCCTCTCCCACCCCACTCCCCCAATAACCATAGGTTTAATTACCTGCCTTTCCCCACCAAAACGCTTACCTTGTGCACTTAACCTTCCCCCACCCCCCCAAGTGCATCACTTTACACTTTACCCCTTCCCACCATCTCCTACACCAATGAAATGACTGTGAACCCCCTCCCCCCCACACTGCACAGAGAAAATTACCTGCTGCCCCTCCCTACCAGTGTTCCACCTTGGATCCCCAGACAGGGATCTGAAGGCGCAGGAGTGCCAGCCACCAGCACCAATATCGCTCCGGGACAGAGACAGGAGTGAGAAGGTATTTAATTCATCTATTTAAATTAATTAAAATATTTAAATTGGTTTCCCGTTGGCGAGTGTCGGTGGGGAGGCTGCACGAGGTCTCTCCGCCGCCAGCAATATCGGGCCAGCCCTTTGGGATGTCGAGGTCCATGGTGGGCCTCTCCCGGAGGCATTTTCCGGCCTCCCCCACCACGACCCCCGATGTCAGGGATCTGTAAAATTCAGCCCATTGACACTAATTTACAATTGAATGCTGAAAACCATGCAATGGGCCAAATTTTATTTTTGAGACACTGGTCCTGCCATCAGGATTGGAACCTGATGCGAGGCACGTCAGGACAGGAGCGGCCAGCTGCATGTGATTCAGCGGTGGCCAGCCAATTAAGCCGAATGAGCAGTGATAGTCAACCAATTGTGTGGTTAGTGCCGGGCCTGGAGGTGGGGTGTTTTCCAATTGCTGCCAGCCCTGCATAGAGCTGTGCGCTGTGAAGGCCTGGGAGAGGAGGAGGTGATTGCAGAAACTAAAGAGAGGGCTGAGAGGAGACCCCAGGTGTACCCACACTTCCAGATGCCTCCCTCCAGGTGCTTTTGCAGGCTGCAAGGTACAGGAGAAGCATCCTGTTCCCAAGGAGCAAGAGGAGGAGACCTGGAAGTGAAACCAAGCAGGCCTGGCTCCAGATCACAGAGGAGGTCAGCAGCTGTGGGGTAACACCACAAACATGGATCCAGTGCTGCAAGTGGCTCAACAACCTCATCCAGGCTGTGAAAGTGAGTATCTTTTAATGTCTTCATCCTCTTGGGCCTTTCATCTGGCAAAACAGGAGGATGCATTGGGAGAAGAGGGATCAACTCCCAGACGTGGGCAAAGGGTCAGGAAATGCAAGCTGAATGAGAGCGGCATGGTGAGGTGGCCCTGTCATAGCACAATCTCGTGAGGTCCCTGGAAATTTATACTTCCGTCATAATCGTGGCAGACGTAAATAATAGCAGTTTGCCCGCATGGGCTGCATGTCGCGGAGCCACCATGATGTTAAGCTGGAGGCTCATTTAAATTACCGGAGCGGACTGCCCACCCTGATGGCGTCCCCTGCAATGGCATCAGCTGCCTTTGTGCAGGCACTAAAGTGGTGCACTACCACCAGTCTTTGTGTTGGGTTTGATCTCGCTGGGAGAACATAAGTTTCCTTCCCTCTGTCTGCGGGAGAAGATAGCACACAATCAGAGAGAGCAGGCCAAGACCAAGGTGGGCTACTCATTCTGCACTGATGAAGGAGGAGGAATGAAGCTGACTGGAGCACAAGATGGCCAAGTGTCACAGATGGAAAGACAGGGGCACTTTCCCAAGGCAGTGAGTAATGTTGCCATGGGGCACTCGGGTGCATCTGCAGTGTTGGAGCCATGTTGCTAATCAGGTATCAGGTGTCCATAGGGGTCTGCATCGTAGGGGTATGTGCTTTGGTGGGTGCGGAGGCCCTTGACTCTTACATGTCTCCGTTCACTCATGCAGGTCAATTGGTGTCAAATCAGACAGCCTGCAAATCCATGTGGGAGCCTGCTACCTCTGAGGGGGAGGAAGAAGCCTCAGAGGGTCCATCAGCACCTCAAACTCCTACACCCTCCACCAGCACAGATACTTGCACCTCAGTGGGTTTGTGCTTGAGGTTAGATCTGGGCACAACCTGGTCAGCGAGCACACACCCGAGCAGCTGATGGAGGCTGTGACAGCCCAGGCCTCTGACAGTAGGAGGATTGTGGGAGGCCAGGCCCATTCTGCGCCCTGGCCTCCTGACATGCCTCTGGTGTCAGCAGCATCACAGGAAATGCTGCAGATGCAGCGAGAGGTCTGGCAACATCTGGCAGAGATGCCAGAGGCTACGCGTAATCAAGCATGGTTGAGGAAGGAAACCATCCAGGCCTTGAGCTTGACATTGTCTCTGACTGGTGCACAATTGGCACCCTCCATTGTGAGATTGGGGCTCTAATGAGGAGCCACATCCAGCAGAGCACTCAGTGTCTACAGGACATTCGTGCAGACCTGCATATCCTTGTCTTGGCTATGCGGGCAAGGCAGCAGTGCCAAGGCGAGGGGGACAGGGGACCTGGTTTCACCATCAGGTCCTCTTCACTCTCAGGTCAGCAGGGAGGTAGACGTCTGCCTTGCTGGGGAGGAGGAATGGCTGCTTCCTACAGCTGGGGGCTCCTCTCTGCGTGTCCTGGTGTGAGCAGCTTCTCCTCTGCCAGTGTTTCAGATCTTCCTTCATCCCTGATGACAGAGGGTGAGACTGCTTCTGTGCAGGAGGCCCTTAGCATGCTGGGGCCCTCCAGACCTAAGACATCCAGAGGACATCCGCCAAAGTCATCCCTAGCCAAGGGGCAGCAAGGTCAGCAGCCAGCCTTCAGCTCAGCTGACTGCGCAGGGTGGGGGTGGGGCAGCACATAGGAATTCACAGAAAAGAATAAAGAAATGAACATAGAATCACAGGGTTATAATGGGTGAGTGTGTTTTTCAGGTGCAAAGGGCAGGCTCCAATGTAAATAATCATTTTTGTTCAGTATGGACTACTCCCTTTCTCTTCCATCAAGTCTTTGGCCCTTCTCTGCATCCCAGCCTCTGTGAAAAGGCTGGAGGTAATACAACATGCTGTGAGGTGCCAACTCTGGAGCCTGACCAGATCTGCTCTATGAGAATGTTTATTAAGCCACTGCATCCTTAAGGAAGGAAAGCAATGACAGGGCTGCATAAAGGTAGGTTTTTATTGGTCAATCTACAACAGGCAGTAAGGATCAAAGGAAATGAGAATTTATGCTGGGCTGTACGACATGAAGCCCACGTACAGCACGGCCTCCCAGTCCTTCCTGTCATCTATCACGGAGGTCTTAGATGACAGCATGTGGGAGAAACTGGACAAACTGCTAACTCTGGATGAGCTGACAAACGCCGTCAGGTCCTTCGAGACGAGTAAAACTCCCGGAAGCGATGGCTTACCGGTTGAGTTGTATTCGGCCCTGTGAGACTGGATCGTCCCAGACCTGCTGAAAGTATACGAGAGTTTGCTTCTGGCCAGCAGCATGTCAGAATCCATGAGGAAAGGCATCATCACCCTCATCTACAAGCGGAAGGGGGAGAGGGCGGAAATCAGAAATTGGTGGCCCAACTCACAGCGTAATGTTGACTACAAGATTCTGTCCAAATTCATCGCCAGTCGGGTCAGGTCTGCTCTGGAGTTGGTGATTCACCCTGACCAGACCTGTACTGTACCCAGCAGGAATATCTCTGATAGTCTCATGCTACTCAGGAATACGATCGCCGATGTACGGGACAGGAGGGTGGACACCTGCCTTATCAGCTTGGACCATGAGAAGGCATTTGACAGGATATCGCACACCTACATGATGGATGTGCTTTCCAAAATGAGGTTTACGGAGGGAATCTGCAATTGGATCCAACTGCTCTACACAAACATCAGTAGTGCAGTCTCAATCAATGGATGGGAGTCAGAAAGTTTCCCAATCCAATCTGGAGTCAGTCAGGGATGTCCTCTCTCCCCTGTCTTGTTTGTTTGCTGTATCGAACCTTTTGCTGAGTCTATTAGGAAGGATGTGAGCATAAGAGGGGTGACAATCCCAGGCAGCGGAGACACTCAGGTGAAAACCTCCCTGTACATGGATGACGTCGCCGTCTTCTGTTCGGATCCGCTGTCTGTGCGCAGACTGATGAGCATCTGCGACCAGTTCGAACTTGCCTCGGGAGCCAAAGTTAACCACGGCAAGAGTGAGGCCATGTTCTTTGGGAACTGGGCTGACCGATACTTTGTCCCCTTCACCGTCAGGTCAGACTACCTGAAGGTACTGGGGATATGGTTCGGAAGGGCCGGGGCATGCGCCAAAACCTAGAAGGTGCGAGTAGCCAAGGTATACCATAAACTGAGCATGTGGGAGCAGCGATCTCTCTCCATTGTGGGTAAGAACCTGGCCATCAGGTGCAAGGCGCTTACGTTGTTGCTGTATGTGGTGCAGATCTGGCACATACCCCACTCCTGTGCCATGGTGGTCACCCAAGCCATTTTCTGCTTTATCTGGAGATCCAAATTGGACCGGGTCCAGAGGGACATGATGTTCAAACCTCTGGATAAGGGCTGGAAAAATGTACCCAACGTTGCCCTCATCCTGATGACCACCTTCGTGTGCGGCTACATCAAGCTGTGCGGAGGCCCCCAGTACGCAAACACTAAGTGTCACTAGTTGCTGAGGTTCTATCTGTCCCCAGTGTTGTGAAGGATGGGCCTGGTCACATTGCAGTGGAACGCTCCATCCAGTTGGACCGTGCCGTACCACCTATCCTTCGTGGAAAAGTTTCTGCGGAAAAACGCCTTTGACCACCAATCCATCAGGCAGTGGTCTGCATGGAATGTCCTCAAGGCCCTACGGGAAAAGGAGATGGTGGATCCTGTCGGATGATTCCCTGAGCAGACTACCAAAGTCATTTGGCAGAATGCCTCATCACCAGAACTTTCAAATAAGCACCAAGATATAGCTTGGCTGGTGATGAGAAGGACCCCCCCCGTCAGATCCTTCCTGCACGCCTGGAGTCTCACCCCCTCCGCACGCTGCCCTCGAGGTGGGTGTGGTGGAGAAGAAACTGTTGCCCAACTCCTTCTGTAATGTGTCTTTGCAAAGCAGGTGTGGAGAGAGATGAAGTGGTTTTTGTTGAGGTTCATCCCAAGCAGCTCTGTAACACAGGAGTCTGTGCTCTACGGGCTGTTCCCAGGGATGCACACCAAGATAAACATCAACTGCTGCTGGAGGACCATCAATTCGGTGAAAGACGCTCTTTGGTCTGCCCGAAACTTGCTGGTCTTCCAGCACAAAGAGTTGTCCATGACCGAGTGTTGCAGACTGGCACATTCCAAGGTCCAGGACTACGTGCTGAGGGACGCACTAAAGTTTGGGGCACCCGTTGCAAAGGCTTAATGGGGAAAAACCACTGTGTAAGGTCCTCCCACGAAAGTGAACTGAGGGGCTGGACCCATGGAAAACCCCTCTGGCTGTATACACCAAATATGGGGTTGCTGCAAAATGTACATGGCATGCAAAATGGAATGGTAGGGTTGTGAGGCAACTCACTCCTGTATCGAAGAAAACTGATACCCTTTGCACTTTTTGGAATGTCAACTTGGTGCTGTTTTGAACTGTATTGTAATGTATTTTTTACAGATTTTTATGAATAAAGTATATTTTTGGAAAAAAAAGAGTATGTATAAGGGCATCCTGAGCTTCCCTTGCATGTATCTCATGGCCACTTCTGTTGTCCCTGGAGTCCTTCATCTGGCCTGGCATGCCCATCCTCCCCCTCCGCATCCTCATCATCTACGCAGTCCGCTCCTCACTTTCCTCGTTGCTCATCGAATCCCCCGCTGAAGCGCCAGGTTGTGCAGTGCACAGCAATCTATGACGATATATGAGACTATTGACAGGGCATACTGAAGGGCTCCACCAGACTGATCTAGGCACTTGAATCTCATCTTCAGCCAATGGTCTGCTCAATGGCTGCTCGCGTTGTTCTGTGACAGGCACTGTATCTCTCCTCTGCATCTGTGTGTGAGTTCCTCACAGGCATCTCTAGCCATGTCCTCAGTGTGTAGCCCTTGTTTCCAAGGATCCATCCCTGAAGGAGGAAGGGAGGTCAGAAAAGTTCTGGAATGTGGAACTGCCTCAAAATGTAGGCATTGTGACAACTTCCCAGGTATCATGCACTGACCTGCAGGATCCATTTACGCTGGTTGTAGACCAGTTGTACATTGAGGGAGTGGAAGCCCTTCCTGTTGATGAAGGCCACTGGCTGGTGTTCAGCAGCCTTGAAGGCCACATGCTTGTAGTCAATGACACTCTGCACCTGGGGGAATCCAGCACTGGCCCTGAACCCAATGGCCCTCTCAGCTTGAGAGTTGGGGCTCGTGCAGAAGCATAGTCTTTGATCCTCCTGAAAAGGGCATTGGTGACCTCCTAGATGCACCAATGAGCACTGCTGACTGTGAGATCCCACACATGCCACCTATGGATCCCTAGAATGATTCAGTGGCTTGGAAGTTCAGTGCCACTGTTATCTTCAGGGCCACCGGTATCAGATTCTCACCAAGTTCCCTGGGGTACAGCTCATCCTGCATCATGGCACACAGGGCTGAAACGACCTCCCTGGAGGGGTGGAGTCTTAGTTGGCACTGCTTCTTGGATATCTATAGGTAGTTGAGCCTCAACCTGAAGACCCTCTCTGGAAAGTACCTCCTTTTGTGTGGGGCAGCTCCCTCTCTCTTTCCCCTGCGCCATTCTCCAGCAGGCCACTGCTGACCCTCCTGTGGCCTCACAGGCCGTTGCAGTGCTGCTGCAGGTGCCTGGTCCTCCCTTCCGCTCTGCTGTACCTCGTCTCTGATGACGTCCCCGAAGCCTGGTTGAATGAGGCCCATGATAGGTGGCCTCTCCCTGAAAGCAAGCCCTTCTCTGCCAGTGGCTGCCCCTTCTTTCCCCCACTTGTGAGTCTTGCCCAGGTGTTACTTGCCCCCCCCCCACCTTGCAATGGCAACCTCCCCCCCCACCCCACCACTGTAGCTCAAACCACCTTCCCCTATCCTCATGCAATGCACGTAGCTCTCCCTTTGTAACCCTGCCAGCCCTCAATGGTTGCCCTCCCAATGGCCTCCCCTAGCAGGCAGCCATGTTCTTCCACCTCCATGGCCTCTAAAGCCCTGTGAGAACCTTGTGCCATTTGAAAAATCCAATCTGGACCATAAATTCACTTTCAATTGTCCTCTGAAGTATATTAATTACTTACCCGCCGTGTCACTTTTCGATCTCCACCCTCCATGTTTGGCACCATGGATAAAATTGGGATGGGACATCACGAGGTTGGACAGGAATCGATATCCTGACTTTATGTTCCCCCACGCCTCTGTTCCCATCCACTTTGTTCCTTTAAAATTCAGCCTATTTAATGTGTTTTATAAATATTTGACAATGTCGCAAGTGTTTTGTTTTTACACAAAGGAAACACTGAGTGATCTTGTTCTATAATCCATTTCTTCTTTTGAGGCCAAAGGTCACTCTGTGGTATATTAATAGCATATAATTTAAAGTGATTATTTATGTTAGTAATTATAATGTTTTTTATGTCATACACCTGGAGATAAATGTATTTTTTTAAATGAATAAAAAAATAAGAAGAATATGCCATGTGTGTGGCATTTAGGCTGTCCCCACTTCAATTACCAAAAAGTGGGATTAGTGTTTTCATCTCTCCCACTCCCTACACTAGCCTGTGGCTACATAGAACTGAAAAGGTAATGTTGGAGTTAGCAATGATGAAAAGTGTATATAACTTGCATACAAGATAAACAAAGAAAGAAACCAAAAGGGTTATTTTAAAACTGCTAAAACTTTTCATGAAGTTTTATTCTAATAAAAGAGGAATAATTTATCTCTATTGTTTTCACAAATATGCCAAAGACTAGAAATTACTGCTAGCAATGCTATCAATTTTAACATAAACGAGCAGATCTCCCACAGAGGATAAATTATTTTATAACAAATAGGGTGTTATGAACAAACTCTCATAGGGAAAGGGTCACAGGAAGTAAGTGAAACACTTACAAGAAGTGTTCTAATCTATTATGAATGGATTAGTGCCACTTAAAATAGAGGAGACAGGAACTTGGTCCAAGCAGGTTAAGGATTCATGTAATAATATCACCAACAGTAATTTTCAAGTTTAAGTCTCATTGGACAATGGCAATTGTGTGTGAATTTTTTTAATGCTATTTTAAGACTATTGAATGATGCAGCATGCTCAAGGGGCTGTATAGACATCTGCTCGTATTTCTTATGTCACTTTAGACTATGCAGGAAGGCCCTGAGCTTGCCTTTTGACATCCAACACAACATTTTGTTTTCCCAGGAACCACCTCAGTCAAATTCATTAGTCAAAATAAGGGGACCTATCCAATATATTAACCTGTTTTCCCCTTTCTGATGCTGATCCACATGCTGTGCCTTTCTAGCATTTCCTAGTTTATTTCATATTCCGAGCCTTTTCATTTTTTATCTCATGAAACATCTGTTGTTACAGTTGTAGCCAGCTGCACTGTTTTGCTAAAAACAATTTGGACCATTGCGTATACAATTTTCTTCAATGGGAATGTGGTTTGTATGTGTTTGCCTAGTCCTCTTACCACTTCCCCTGTTAGATAAATTTCTCCTTAGTTGCTTTCACTCTGTGTATTCACACAGCAGATATTTCATGGCTGACTAAGTCTATTTCACTGCTTGATTTGCAGTCAGTATGGTGCAAAAGGAAATTTGTGTTGTCAGTATCATTTTGTCTCATTATCTCTTCTACAAAATATGTGCTGACCTTTACAATGAATCACCAATCTAAGTTACAAATGGCAAACTTTAGATTCTGAAAGATAATGGATTCCTTATAAGGGTAATAATATTCAAAAGTTTAATAATCCTGAATATATCTTTAGTTTTATTGACCGATATATACTTTTCCTTGCTTTCATGGATGGGTCCATTAATAATGTCATGGGTTGACTCAGCCATAATCTCTCATCTTCTCACTTCTGCGTTGCCTGAGCAATTCTTTATTGGGTTTGAAAGTAAACATACGGACAGCACCATGTTCAGTGATGCAGTGAGATCAGGGCACCAACTGCATAACTTTTCCTTCTCCAGTTTTTTCCTTCTGTTTCCCCTTCTATTCTGAAAGTGGTGGAAAATTACAGTGAAGTTTTTAAGCCTGTGCTTGCAAGTAGGAACCACTGCTTAGGGGCCAAGAGAAGGTTCCCATTTAACTTTTCTTCTCCTTCCTAGTTTAGGGGCTGTCAGGCCATTTACAGCACTTCAAATGCAGTCCTGAATACAGATCCTGAAGTCAAAGATTAAAGTAAGGACTTTGTTGGCAGTAAAACTCAGTAACCTGAAATTTCAAACTAAAAGAAGGAAAGTTAAAGAAATTCTGCTTGAGTTTGTACTGTTATAAATTACAGCCACCAAGTTTGTGGAGTGGGCTATTCTGAGAATTTCCTTCTTTTGAGTGTCACTGTCATGTCTGAGTATAGAAAATTATGGACCATCCTGCAACAATGTTGTCTGCGCGTGCTATTGCTAGTTTGATCGACATTCCTGTCTCGTCACATGTATCATCCCATCATCTTCTTGGTCTTTGGCATTTGGTTTTTCCCATCATGTTCACCTTGCCGAAGTGGTCTCCTACCCCTCTGGCTATGTGTCCCAATATATTTATTCTGTGTGGCCCATGGGACACTGAGAATTTTTCTATACAGGTGCATCAAAAAGATTTGCAACATTGGGGTGTCCCTCTTTTGGACTCTCCATACTTTTCATCCATCAAAAGCTACCTGCCATATCATAGTTTTGAATAACCTCCCCCTATTCCACAGAATATGTCTCTTTCTGTCCAAATTTTGCTGGGGCTGTCTAAGTCTTATTTCTAATGAACTTTCTTTGTGTCCTGTAAACCTAAATCTGAAATAGTGAAATCTGCTGACTAGTTCAATCCACTTTGTTTATATTTATGCCCACCTCTCTTCATCTCTTGTTATATACCATTATGTTTGTTTATTTGGTGATCACCTTGGGTGCATAGCAGCTGCTTACAATGGCCTATCTGTCCACCAGTTCATGTAGTCGTTTTCATTCTCAGCTATGCATACAGTGCCACCTCAGGTTATTTAACATTCTGTTTTCCAGCATTCTGACCCCTTTCCAAAGGCCCACACAAATGCCAACCACAGCAACCCCCCAAAGAATGAACTCAAGAACATACCCTTTTACAATGAGGGAAATGCTGATGTCAGATGAAAAATATGAGCACACCATTAACTGCCCCTAGCTGCACAAGAAACAAAGTGACCCAATCCAACCCCAGAAAAATATAGGGCATTTCTGCTTATTTGTGTCTGGCTGTTCAGTTCCCAGCTGTGTCTGTTCTGATTGTGAAGTATTTAAACCTGCTGTACAAATGGGCACAACCATATTGCCAATGTATTCTCATGCAATTATTATTACTTTAAGAAAATTAAGTACAACTACACCAGTATTTAAAACATTCTAAAATCTTTCAACTTAAAACCTCAAAAGATTGTGTCTACACCTTATCCATTAATTCTTAAATAATTGACTGCTTTCTTGTTTGGATTTGTGATAACTAGATTCATTAAATAAAATTCAAATTAAAAAAATACGTTTCTGTTTCTTTGGACTTTTGTAATTCACCTTGGGTACTAGTACATGCAATGATTTTCCCTTATTGTCTAACTGTTCCTTATGTCTCCGATCAGTTCATGTGGATGCTAGTGAACCCCGGAGACAGGTTTGCTTCCTTCTCTTTTCTGCTTGCCTGGAATTAACAACAATGTCTGGAACTTGGTGCACTTTAGCCTCTTAACTGCAGCTCTGACTTCTGTTTAGTGACAGAGGATCAGTCTCTTCTGTGATCCATGATTTTTCCTTTAAAATACCATATTTGTGTAAATTCTCCTGAGTTCTATCACAATCTGGGAAGAATCTCTGCTGTCCTCCCTTTTCATTCTCATTTCCATTTCCTCACATCCTTCAGTTCTTTTTTGTTGTTTCTTGTCAACTTCTGATTGTTTCCTCGTATCTCCATCTGGGTTCCTCACATTGGTCTCTTCTCACTTTGAACTTCAGTCTTTTTGATGGTTTCATATTATTTTAGTGATCTTGGCTACAATCTCTGAGATTAACCTGCTTTAAAATTCTGTCCTGCATTGATAATGATCTCTAATATAATCATCCTGCTAATTAATGTGATTTGACAGTTTTCTGAAAATGATATAAGCAAAATATTTGATCTACCTTTTTCGTTCTTGAATAGGCTGAATTATTTGGTGAGATTGAGAGCCCATTGATACTATTTTCTTTATGCCCTGCAACATTGAGTTAAATTTAAATAGAAGTTGCAGGTGTTTTACGTCTGCGTTGTAATTAATAAAAGATTTTAATTGGTTAATAAAATGTTTAAAATATAGTATTTATTTTGAGCCCTGGAACTTAAAAATCATTTTAGGACTGGAATGATCCTGTGAACTTAGTATTATATCTTTGCTTATGGGAATATGACAGATGGTGTTTGGTCACTATTTGACAGAACTCACATGATCTACTGGATTGCCCTTGTACTGCTGAGAGTCACAATTAAAGTTTAAATTTAAAATAATACAGAAGTGTCCACTCTTATACAATAACGTGATTATTTTATAGAACACTGTAGTATGATTGCTGTCGCCACCTATGAACTAATAACCTGGTGCTATTCTACTTGTGAATTAATTGAAAAGAAAAGCTCCACTGTGTAAATAATGTTCATATACAACAGATCATGATCTATATGATTTCAGGCCAGGTATAACTCTACCCACTTCTCTAAAAGTAACTAGTGAGTCTCACTTAGTCCACGTGTACTAGGATTTCACAAGGCATGCTTGGATTTATTCTTTCTTGTATTTCTGTACTGTAGACTATATGGGTAATTTAACTGAATCTTCCTTATAGCAATCACAAAGTACTTCATGTTATTTTGCAATTGAGCTTTGGTGACATATTCTTTTGAAGATGGAATCTTTTAAATATGAGACCCTGTAGCACAATGCGTTGCTTATGCAATCGATTTCAGCTTGGTGAGGTGGGATTCTGTCACTGAGATAAGCCAACTTAATCATTCCCCAATCTCAATAGTATGTTAGGAAGTGAAGAACAAAACTGAGCTGACATTCAACATAAAGGAAGAGAGAGAGAAAAGGCGGGGAAGCCAATCTGTGCCAGTCTTCTAGTGACGGTTGCCATTTGAAATGTTTATGTACATGTCCTCTGCTGGGGAAGATGTGGGAGAAAGAGAAGTGATCTGCAATGGGGTGAAAAATAACAAAAATAGGTATAAGAAAGAAAATATTTAGGTTGTTCGAAATTATGTGTCTGATTATGAAGTACAGTGAAACCCAAATTAATGTATATCTGAGAACTCATTTAAATAACCCACATAAAGGGTTAAAATACGGCACAAAACTTTTTCTTATGATTCTGAATAATTTCCAGATGATTTAAAATAGAACTATTTAAATCAATTTTTTTTTTGAAAAAGTAATCAACGGTTCAATCTTGGAGCATTTATTTACCATTTATACACTGGTTGTTGTTGACTGTGACTTGCCTGGTGTCCTCCTGGAATGTCAGTCACCTGTTCTGTGAGACATGGTGCCCTCCTTAGCTGAGCACTTTCTCCAGCCCCTCTGAATTTGCAGTGAGGTGCCTCTTGTTCTGCATAAACAAAGCTCTCAGCAATCGGAAAAACTGTTTTGAAGTGGCAAGGTTAACAGAAGCAATGAGAAAAATAGCAGCATCGTCTTTTTAACTGACTACATTTTGTTATCAAATAGGTTATTTGTTTGAGCAGGATCCACTGCAACTTAATTCCAAAGATGGAGACAGTGTCACAGAATACAACATGTTAACTTCAGGCAATGTAAGCCACAGGCAAGTTTGAAAGCAGCATGCCGATAAATACTCAGATTAATTTACACACAGCATTGATAAATTCTGTCAGCGTGAGAGTAACATTTGACTTGTGTGGGTCTTTGCAATCTGTTTGATTATTTGTCTTGTTTTTCTGTCTCCACAAAGTTATTCTATAACTAGCAGCGACCTGCAAAACATTTGCAGTCAAATTAGTATCTTTATTGCAACAAAACTTATTTAAATACAGGATTTCTAATTATTCTTTCATTAAATCTTTAACAGAATCAAAACGTCTCACTTGAAAAAGCTACATAAAGCTGTCCATGTGTAAAAACAGGCTGAGGAATATAAATACAAATTTTGACAAGAGTCTAGCCTGTTTATAGTCGTAGAATATAAAAGTCTAATTGGGAACTGTTTACTCCCGAGTTGAAAAGACAGGTTTACATCTGATGGGCTCAATATTATTCAAGGAATAAACACTCTATTTCCTTGAAATCAGAATGTTATAATTTAAGCATCTGTCAATGAAGAAAACAGCTTCCTAACTGCCAATCTTATTCCATGACAAAGTCTTTGTTTCGAATTCGGGTTTTGCTTCTTCCTTGATCTAAATTTGTGCGGTGGCATGCCCATTGGAGTTAGATTGTGTGGAAACTCTGGACAATATAGACTGTTATCATCTTCTTCATCTATAAAATCAACACTGATGTATTCTTTTAATTCACCTGACAGCTTTACTAAAACTTTTTTCAGTCAGCTCTTTTGAAACTTCATTTTTGCACAAAGAATAGCTTTCGAATAGTAAATTGTATCAAATAATTGTCCCCGCCATTTTGCCACACTTAACAATTCCATCATCTCATCCACCCCTCCCATGCCATCACCATTCCATGCTATTCCACCCTTCATATGCCATCCCCACCCTGCTCTTGCCATCCCCATCCCTCTCATCAATCCCATCCCATCCCTAATGGAAACAATCGCTCCAGCCAGGGTAACTCCAGTTCCGAAGAAGGGTCACTGACCCGAAACGTTAACTCTGCTTCTCTTTCCACAGATGCTGCCAGACCTGCTGAGTGATTCCAGCATTTCTTGTTTTTGTTTCAGATTTCCAGCATCCGCAGTATTTTGCTTTTATTTTAGGGTAACTTTGATGTTGGGCTCCCCTTACCTTCCATTTCTTTTGTTCTCCACCAATCCTTCCATCCCGAAAACCGCCACTGCTGCCACCAACCGTTGGCATCACGTGCTCCGGTCCTCCACAAGCCCCATGTGCCTCCATGTGCATCAGACACGGCCCACCAAATTAGCCCACCAACATATGTGCCCCTTAAACTGACTAATCAAAATATTCTGGACAGTCAAAAACTAAGGGTTATTATTATAGATTAAAAAGTCAACTCTGCAACAAAGGCTTTGACCAGTAATACTACAAGTATAAAGAGAAGGGCCCACTCCTTGTGAAAAGTCTATCTTCGTCTCATCAGCTCCATCATAGCAGCACTGAAATTTGAAGTTTTCTTGGCAACAGCTATAACGCAGATGTACATCAGGGTTCAAAGACCTAGATTATTGGACATTTGAGCTTTAGACCTTTTATTTACTTTACATAGCTGCCCTATCCTGCAATTGGGAAATGCATGTAGCACTGAGTGTACTTGTGAAGGCTCCAAAATATTTAAATTAGTTGATAGCCCCATAATGGCACCTTGGAATGCATTTTGGAAGGTCTAATGCAGGTGGGAAGTATACAGTAAATGGCAGAACCCTTAGGAGTATTGACAGGCAGAGAGATCTAGGCGTACAGGTCCACAGGTCACTGAAAGTGGCAACGCAGGTGGATAAGGTAGTCAAGAAGGCATTCGGCATGCTTGCCTTCATCGGTCGGGACATAGAGTATAAAAATTGGCAATTCATGCTGCAGCTGTACAGAACTTTAGTTAGGCCACACTTAGAATATTGCGTGCAATTCTGGTCGCCACACTACCAGAAGGACGTGGAGGCTTTGGAGAGGGTACAGAAGAGGTTTACCAGGATGTTGCCTGGTCTGGAGGGCATCAGCTCTGAGGAGAGGTTGGATGAACTCGGATTGTTTTCACTGGAACGACGGAGGTGGAGGGGCGACATGATAGAGGTTTACAAAGTTATGAGCGGCATGGACAGAGTGGATAGTCAGAAGCTTTTTCCCAGGGTGGAAGAGTCAGTTACTAGGGGACATAGGTTTAAGGTGCAAGGGGCAAAGTTTAGAGGGGATGTGCGAGGCAAGTTCTTTACACAGAGGGTGGTGAGTGCCTGGAACTTGCTGCCGGGGGAGGTGGTGGAAGCAGGTACGATAGCGACGTTTAAGAGGCATCTTGACAAATACATGAATAGGATGGGAATAGAGGGATATGGGCCCCGGAAGTGCAGAAGGTTTTAGTTTAGGCAGGCATCAAGATTGGCGCAGGCTTGGAGGGCCGAATGGCCTGTTCCTGTGCTGTACTGTTCTTTGTTCTTTGAAATAAGCTCAGTTGCACATATAAAATGAGCACTGGCTGTAAGTTAGCCCAGAATCCCAGTTAACACATTCAATATGGAAAAGTATGGCTGATTGTACTCAAAGAGGGTTCTGCTGCAGAGGACACTGGAGTAGCCACAGTCCACAGTGGTTTACAGCTCAGTCAGGCAAACATGCAGCATTGAAAAAGTGCAGATGCTGGGCTCTACATACTTTTTTAAAATCATTGTTCATGAGATGTGGGCATTGTTGGCAATGCCAGCATTTATTGCCCATCCCTAATTGCCCTTGAGAAGGTGGTGGTGAGCTGCCTTCTTGAACCGCTGCAGTCCATGTGATGTAGATACACCCACAATGCTGTTAGGGAGAGAGTTTCAGGAATTTGACCCAGTGATGATGAAGGAATGGCAATATATTTCAGGATAGTAAATTACTTGGAGGGGAACTTACAGGTGGTGGCGGTCCCATGTGCTTGCTGTCCTTGTTCTTTGAGGTGATAGTGGTCACCGGTTTAGAAGGTGCTGTCGAAACAGTCTTGTCGGGTTGTCGTAGCACATCTTGTAAATAGTACACACTACAATCATGGTGTGCCAGTGGTGGAGGGAGTCAATATTTAAGTGGGTGGATCAGGTGCCAATCAAGTAGGCTGCTTTGTCTTGGATGGTGTCAAGCCATGACCCTGAATTTAGCATGCTGCTTGGCACATTCTTAAATGACTTCCTGAAGTACAGATACTGAGCTATCAACTTGTGTTTCTAGGCAGGCCCACTGAGATCCAAGTACCTGGATTTAGGAGATGAAGGAAGCATTGTGCTGACCAGAAAGTTCTGGATTTTCTAATTCTACATCCATGAGTTCATCCTCACTCTTTTTCAGTGATTCACCAAGTGCTCCTGTCTACAGTTCACTAGCTGAAACTCCGCGGGTAGGTATATCTGTGCTGGTGCTTGTAATGATAGGAGGGACTTTTTATTTATTTATTTTTTTAGAGTTACAGCACTGAAACAGGCCCTTCGGCCCACCGAGTCTGTGCCGACCATCAACCACCCACTTATACTAATCCTACACTAATTCCATATTCCTACCACATCCCCACCTGTCCCTATATTTTCCCTACCACCTACCTATACTAGGAGCAATTTCTAATGGCCAATTTACCTATCAACCTGCAAGTCTTTGGCATGTGGGAGGAAACCGGAGCACCCGGAGGAAACCCACGCAGACACAGGGAGAACTTGCAAACTCCACACAGGCAGCACCCGGAATTGAACCCGGGTCGCTGGAGCTGTGAGGTTGCGGTGCTAACCACTGCGCCACTGTGCCGCCCCGACTGTTGCAGAGTGCTGCAAAGTGCTTACTACCAAGCAGGCATTAGCACCTATACCTTCACTTGGGCACTTATAGGGCAGATGAATAATACATGTTACTGAATTCCCTGTTTGGCAAGATGAATATGTGACAATACCAACACATTTTCATGGCAATAGTACACAAGCTGCCCTGCAGAAATATGTGCAGTTGGAAAGTAGGTGAACAGCTGGCAATGTGCTATACACATTTCACCTGTTACGCTGAACCAAGCTTGTAGTGAAGTGCAAGACGATATTCTAAAAGTAGGCAAAGTGTGAGCACGTTTATTTTCGCAACCTTTTGAAGACCTGCAATGTTTTTCCTGATCTGCACTCATGATTGGTACAAATGTGACACTGAGGGCTAAAAATTGGATAAGGCCCATTACTTGGCACAGGGATCACTACGCGTAATTACGTACCTGATGGAAGTGATGCAGGCAGCATGCAACCTTTGTGCTCTGCTCATTTCCATGAATGTGATGTGTAGTCCTGCACTAAACGTGCTGCTGAGTGGCTGCACTTTCATCAGTGGCCCAGGTTTGTTCAAGGCTAGCACCAATTTAAACGAGCCTGCACTACTTAAAGGGGAGGTTGCAATCTGGCTGCAGCAGGTTCTGGACGTGGCTGGGAAAGATTTTGTGAGCATGAAGAATCTGAGAAATGGAGCAAAAAGCCAGAGTGAGGGTTCCAAGGTTCTCAGATGCAGTGCTGGAGGCTTTAGTAAAGAGAGATCATTTTTCCACAGGAGGTCCTCCAGTCAAGCTCTTAGAAGGGAACGGAAGCAGATAGCTATGGAGGTGAATGCCAGGAGTCTGGCCCCAAGGACCTGGATACAATGCTGGAAAAAGTTCAGTGACCTCAGATGAGTGGTCAAGGTTGGTAAATGCATCATTAAATGCCATCTTCTACCAACCGCACCACCAACCTCTCACACTGCTCAATGCATCACACCCCATCACTCACCCATCAGCAATCTCCAGCAATCAGGACTTATGCAGAGCATTTAGATGCTCCACCTCACCCTCACACACTTACCATAGTTGCAAGCCTCACACTCACATCTCGCAGCTTCCACCTACTTCCAGCTGTTCAGCTCTGAGAGACACATCAACCAAACACATTGCAACACACTCACTGACACTCTTCCCTCATTCTTGCAGGACAGGATGACACGCAACAAGAGGGAGCAGCAAAGAACTGGCAGGGGTCAGGCATTGGTGCAGGTACTCAGGCCCTCGAAGGAGATGGTGCTCTGCATTATTGCTGCCGCCATCACTGAGGCCATTGCAATCAGCATCACTAAAGTCATCCAGGTATGTTCCTGCCTTATGCACCTTCTCAAATTCCACTTCATCCTCATCCCCAATTGGAAATGAAATAAAAGAGGGGGGAAGTGGTCAGGTGAAGGGAGATTTAGAAATCTAGAGAGAAAAATCAAGGCAATAGAGCAGTGTTGTGATTTAGCTAAAGACAGACAGGCAAGCAGAATGGGACAGGAAGGGGCAGAGAGTTTAACAGTAATAGTGCTTCAGCAAATAAGGTCCATGCAAAGAACAGTGGTAAAAAAAAATTAAAGGCTCTATCTGAATATGCAAAGCATTCATAATAAGCTAATGGCACAAATAGAGATAAATGATCTCGAACTAATCGCCATCACAGAGACATGGGACTAAATTTCACCAGCCCAATGGTGCCGGGCTGGAAGGTGGGAGGAGTCATAATATTGCAACAAAAGGCATTGGGAGAGAAGCTTGATGTCTTTACCTTGCTACCAGATTTTCCAAAGGACATTCAGCATGGCGGGAGGACCTCACACTGGAACACGGCAGGAAGGTAATTAAGCCTGTCGAGCATGCAATTGACTGCTATTTTACCAGGAATTTCAAATTCTACACAACATGCACTGGATCCTCGGGGCTTCAGAGCCTTGGCAGGTATAAGGAGGCAGTGGATTAACAGGAGATCAGTGCTGACTCCAGACGGCAGCCATTGGGAATGCTAGCATGGTTTGACGGGGAAGGTGGAACAGCGTGAGCATTGGCAGTGGCAGTTAGGAGCAGGGACAACTTGCCAGCACAGAGGGAGCATACTGCTTGAGTGCCATCTTGGAAGTGGCAGTTGTGTGAATAGAGCAGGGGTGTGGTGAGAGGCCCTGGAAACTGAGTGCAACTATCTGCCATAGACAACTCAGGCTTTGCGAACTCCAGTGAGCAGGAGCATCAGAGGGGGAGAGAGCTGTAGCCACCAGCAGTGGGTCAGAAGCAGACTGAGGGCTACCAGGAACTTCATCCTTGGAGGGGTCACAGAGGAGGAGGGTGCAGAGGGGCATGCAATGTGCCTCTTCTGTTCAGAAGAGCATACCTCCCAGTGATGAGCTACCACCAGAGGCTCAGCTTCCTGCAAATGTCGGAGTAGCAGTGTCACCGAAGACTGTGCCTCTGCAGAGAGGCGGTCACAGAGCTGTGTGTCATGATGGAGGATCAGCTTTGCCCTATGGAAATTGATGGTCACCCAATGCCTGTGGCATTAAAGATCACTGTGGTGCTGAGTTTCTACACCTCAGGATTATTCCAAGGATCTTCTGGCAACATGTATGGGATCTCCCAGTCTGCGGCTCATCGCTGCATCAAGATGATCATCAATGCCGTCTTCAAGAGGGCCAGCTAGTACATGCGCCTTCGTACTGACCCAGAAAGTCAAGGTGAGTGGTCTATAGGCTTCAGGAAATCACTGCTGGATTGCCCCAGGTGGATGGTCCCATCGAATGTGCGCATGTGGTCATCAAGGCTCCCGCAGACCAGCCTGCAGCCTTCAACAGGAAGGGCTTCTACTCACTTGTTTGGGACTGGGAATAGTATTGCACGATACTAGATTTAAAATAGCTTTATCCCCAGTTGATTACACAATGTATTATTCCAGGAAACTGTCACGAAAAAAGTGATTATAATATTATAATTCCATATTAAGTTTGAGAGTGACATACTCCAGGCCCAAACAAGAATCTTAAACATAGACAAAGCCAATTACAGAGCTGTGACATAGAGCTGGATAAGGTTGATTGGGTAAATAGACTAAAAGGTATGGCAGTAAGTAAATCGTGGGAAACATTGAAAGAAACGATTCAAAATATTCAACAAAAATGCATTCCAGTAAAGAACAAAAACTGAGCAAGAAAGATGCACTTGGCTTACTAGGGAACTTAAGGATAGAATTATAATGTTGCAAAGAATACAAGCCTGAGGCCTGGGAGAATTTTAGAAACCAGCAAAGGGCGAACAAAAAGTTGAGAAAAAGGGAGAAAATAGAATGAGAGTAAACTAGGCAGGAATATAAAAACAGATTGTAAGAGCTTTTATAAGTATATAAAAAGGAAAGTAGCTAAAATAAATGTTGGTCGCTTAGAGGAAGAGATAGGAGAAAGTATCATCGGGAATGAGAAAATGACAGAGATGTTGAACAAACATTTTGTATCTGTCTTCACAGTAGAAGACACAAATTACATACCAGAAATAGAGAGTAGCCACAGAGCTAACAAGAGATCTAGACCTTGGTGTACAGGGCACAATTTCAAAACTTGCAGCTGATGCGAAACTTGGAAGCACTGTGAACTGTAAGGAGGATAGTGTAGAACTTCAAAAGGACATAGCCAAGTTGGTGGAATGAGCGGACAGGTCGCAAATGAAGTTCAATGCAGAGAAATGTGAAGTGATTCATTTTGGTAGGAAGAACATGGAGAGACAATGTAAAATAAAGGGTACAATTTTTGATTGATGAGGGAAGGGCTGTCGATGTCATATACATGGACTTCAGTAAGGCGTTTGATAAGGTTCCCCATGGCAGGCTGATGGAGAAAGTGAAGGCGCTTGGGGTCCAAGGTGTACTAGCTAGATGGATAAAGAACTGGCTGGGCAACAGGAGACAGAGAGTAGCAGTAGAAGGGAGTTTCTCAAAATGGAGACGTGTGACCAGTGGTGTTCCACAGGGATCCGTGCTGGGACCACTGTTGTTTGTGATATACATTAATGATTTGGAGGAAAGTATAGGTGGAATGATTAGCAAGTTTGCAGACGACACTAAGATTGGTGGAGTAGCAGATAGTGAAGGGGACTGTCAGAGAATACAGCAGAATATAGATAGATTGGAGAGTTGGGCAGAGAAATGGCAGATGGAGTTCAATCAGGGCAAATGCGAGGTGATGCATTTTGGAAGATCCAATTCAAGAGTGAACTATACAGTAAATGGAAAAGTCCTGGGGAAAATTGATGTACAGAGAGATTTGGGTGTTCAGGTCCACTGTTCCCTGAAGGTGGCAACGCAGGTAAATAGAGTGGTCAAGAAGGCATACGGCATGCTTTCCTTCATCGGACGGGGCATTGAGTACAAGAGTTGGCAGGTCATGTTACAGTTGTATAGGACTTTGGTTCGGCCACATTTGGAATACTGCGTACAGTTCTGGTCGCCACATTATCAAAAGGATGTGGATGCTTTGGAGAGGGTGCAGAGGAGGTTCACCAGGATGTTGCCTGGTATGGAGGGCGCTAGCTATGAAGAGAGGTTGAGTAGATTAGGATTATTTTCATTAGAAAGACGGAGGTTGAGGGGGGACCTGATTGAGGTGTACAAAATCATGAGAGGTATAGACAGGGTGGATAGCAAGAGGCTTTTTCCCAGAGTGGGGGTTTCAATTACTAGAGGACACGAGTTCAAAGTGAAAGGGGAAAAGTTTAGGGGGGATATGCGTGGAAAGTTCTTTACGCAGAGGGTGGTGGGCACCTGGAACGCATTGCCAGCGGAGGTGGTAGATGCGGGCACGATGGAGTCTTTTAAGATGTATCTAGACAGATACATGAATGGGCAGGAAGAAAAGAGATACAGAACCTTAGAAAATAGGCGACATGTTTAGAGAGAGGATCTGGATCGGCGCAGGCTTGGAGGGCCGAAGGGCCTGTTCCTGTGCTGTAAATATCTTTGTTCTTTGTTCTAATTCTAAAGGGGGTGCAGGAGCAGAGAGACCTGGGTGTATATGTGCATAAGTCATTGAAGGTGGCAGGACAGGTTGAGAGAGCGGTTAATAAAGCATACAGTATCCTGGGCTCTATTAATAGGGGCAGAGAGTACAAGAGCAAGGTAGTTATGTTGAACTTATATAAGACACTAGTCCGGCCTCAGCTGGAGTATTGCGTCCAGTTCAGGGCACCGCACTTTAGGAAAGATGTGAGGGCATTGGAGAGAGTACAGAAAAGATTCACAAGAATGGTTCCAGGGACGAGAAACTTCAGTTATGAAGATAGATTGGAGAAGTTGGGACTGTTTTCCTTGGAGAAGAGAAGGCTGAGAGGCGATTTGATAGAGGTATTCAAAATCATGACGGGTCTGGACAGAGTAGCTAGAGAGAAACTGTTCCAAATCATAAAAGGATCGAGAACAAGAGGGCACAGATTTAAAGTAATTGGTAAAAGAAGCAAAAGTGACATGAAGAAAAACTTTTTCATATAGTGAGTGGTTAAGGTCTGGAATGCACAGCCTGAGAGTGTGGTGGAGACAGGTTCAATTGAGGCATTCAAAAAGGAACTGGACTGTTATATGAAAAGAAAGGATGTGCAGGGTTACAGGGAGAAGGCAGGGGAATGGCACTAAATGGATTGTTGTTTCGGAGAGCCGGCATGGACACAATGAGCTGAATGATCTCCTTCTGCACTGTAACAATTCTGTGCTTCTGTGAGAACTTAAAGTAATTAATACCAGAGAGAAAAAGTATTAGATAAACTTAAGGGACTAGTAGCCAACAAATCTCCAGGACCTGGTGGCCTAGCTACATCCTTGGGTTCTAAAAGAGGTAGCTGCAGAGGTAGTGGATGCACTGGTTATGATTTTCCAAAATTCCCTAGATTCTAGGAAGATCCCAGGGGACTGGAAGTTAGTAAATGTAACACCGCTATTCAAGAAAGGAGGGAGAGAAAAAAAACAGGGAATTACAGGCCAGTTAGCCTGATGTTAATCATTAGGAAAATGCTGGAATCTATTATTAAGGAAGTTTTAACAATGCACTTAGAATTTATTAGAATTTTTTGAGCATGTAACTAGTAGTGTAGATAAAGGGGAGCCATGACGTAGTATGCATGAATTTTCAAAAGGCAGCGATAAGGTGCCACACAAAAGGTTACTACGCAAGATAAGGCCTCATGGAGTTAGGGGTAATATATTAGCATGGATAAAGGATTCATTAACGGACAGGAAGCAGGAGGTAGGGATAAACGGGGCATTTTCAAGTTGGCAGACTGTAACTAGTGGAGTGCTGCGAGAATCAGTGCTGGGGACTTAGCTATTTACAACCTATATTAATGACTTAGACGAAGTGACTGAGAGTAATGTATCTAAATTTTCTGATGATACAAAGCTAGGTGGGAATGTAAGCTGTGAGGAGGACACAAAGAGGTTGCAGAGCGATATAGACAGGTTTAAGTGAGTGGACAACAAGGTTGCAGATGGAGAATAATGTGGGGATGTGTGAGGTTATTCACTTTGGTAATAAGAATAGAAAAGCAGAATATTTTTTAAAAAGTGTGCAACTTCTAAAATAAAAATAAAATACTGCAGATGCTGAAAATCTGAAATCAGCACTTTTTGTTTTTATTAGTGCAACTTCTAAATATTGATATTTAGAGAGACTTGGGTGTACTCATAAAAGGAACTCAGAAAATTAGCATGCAGGTACAGATGCAATTAGGAAGGCAAATGGCCTGTTGTCCTTTATTGCAAGGGGATTGGAATATAAGAATAAGGAAGACTTGCTACAATCGTATAGGGCTTTGGTGAGACCATACCTGGAATACGGTGAGCAGTTTTGGTCTGCATTACTAAGGAAGGATGTCGGGCAGGCAGTATGGGATGATGAACCCCTTGTAATAGAGGTGAGGATCATTGAGAGATTCGCAAGGGAGGTTTGGGACAATTTCATATGTAACCGGTTCCTGCTACCATACTGCCTGTTCCAAGAAACTCAATTAAGACAGTCCTCACTGTGTTCTGCATGTCACCTCTTTCCAATCGCAATCCCGCATCTTGCGCCCAGGCTCACCAGGCACATGTACAAAGCTCAGAAGGTGCCTAAACGCAACCTGCCCCTGCACTGGTAGCCCATTGAGGAAGCAAGCATGAAGGTGGCATCTGGCATTCTCAGCAAGGAAAGTGACATCCATTTATTGAAACGTTTACAATACCAATAACCAGACCAAGTTCCATATACCCGTGAAACCCCAAGTGTGTCTAGGTGCTCTTCCTCACGCACTTCCATGTGCTTCTACAAAGTACGCCCCCTATACTGGCAGTTGGACTGGAGGAAGGCTGCTCAACATGCTGCCCTGTGGCCTGGGATGAACTTGGTGGCTGTCCTCTGGCTGCCTGAGGCCTGGAGGGCCCCGGCTGGCTGAGGGGTTTCTGCAGACGTGCAGGAGCCTCATCAGTCGTTGATACTGGAGTTGGGGTCACTGGCGGGGAGGCTAAGGAGCCACTGTCCACACTCAGAGCGCCCTGAGGGGAGCCCCCAGATGTGGAAGTCAGCCTCTCCTCCTCCCTTTCAAGGCTCATTTGAACCTCCCTGCTGACCATGGATGGACGAGGACCTGGAGACGACACCAGGTGCCTCATTCCCTTCTCGCCTTATCACTGCTGCTTTGACCTCATGGCCAAGGTGAGTGTCTGCGTGCATCTTTGTGATCTGGCTGCCCTGGAGAGTCACCAAACTCTCGATGGAGGAAGCCATGCGCTCACACGCATAAGAGATGGCAGTAGTCATGGCATGGACTCAAAACTGGGCATCCATGAGGCTCTATGGGCCATCAGCAACAGGAGAATTGTATTTAAACACAATCTGTAAACTCATGGCCTGGCATATTCCCCACTCTACTGTTACCATCAAGCCAGGGAACTAACCCTGATTCAATGAAGAGTGCAGGAGGGCATGCCAGGCGCAGCACCAGACATACCTAAAAATGAGAAATCAGCCTGGAGAAGCTACAACACATAACTATTTGCATGCCAAACAGCAGAAGCAGCATGCGACAGATAGGGCCTAGCGATCGCACAACCAACCGATCAGATCTAAGCTCTGCAGTCCTGCCATATCCAGTCGTGAATGGTGGTGGACAATTAAACAACTAACAGGGGGAGGAGGCTCCACAAATATCCCCATCCTCAATGAATGGGGATCCCAACACATCAGTGCAAAAGACAAGGCTGAAGCATTTGCATCCCTCTTCAACCAGAAGTGCCAAGTGGATGATCCATTACAGCCTCCTCCTGAGGTCCCCAGCATCACAGATGCCAGTCTTCAGCCAATCAGATTCACGCCACGTGATATCAAGAAACAGCTGAAGGCACTGGATACTGCAAAGGCAAGGACAATATTTCGGCAACAGTACTGAAGACGAGTGCTCCAGAACTAGCCACGCCCCTAGCCAGGCTGTTCCAGTACAGCTACAAAACTGGCATCTACCCTGCAATGTGGAAAATTGCCCAGATATGTCCTGTACGCAAAAAGCAGGACAAATCCAACCCGGCCAATTACTGCAATATCAGTCTACTCCAAATCATCAGCACAGTGAAGGAAGGGGTTGTCCATAGTGCTATCAGGTGACACTTGCTCAACAATAACCTTCTCACTGGCGCTCAGTTTGGGTTCCGCCAGGGCCACTCAGTTCCTGACCTCATAACAAGATTGGTCCAAACGTGGACAAAAGAGCTGAACTCCAGAGCTGAGGTGAAAGTGACTGCCCTTGACATGAAGGCAGCATTTGACTGAGTATGGCATCAATGAGCCCTAGCAAAACTGGAGTCAATGGGAATCAGGGGGAAAACTCTCCGCTGGTTGTAGTCACACATAGCACAAAGGAAAATGGTTGTGGTTGTTGGAGGTCAATCATAGTCTCAGGACATCAATGCAGCAGTTCCTGAAGTAATGTCCTAGGCCCAACCATCTTAAGCTGCTTCATCAATGACCTTCCTTCAATAATAAGGTCAGAAGTGGGGATGTTTATTGATGATTGCACAATGTTCAGCACCATTCGCGACTCCTCAGATACTGAACAGCCCGTGTAGAAATGAAGCAAGACCTGGGCAATATACAGGCTTGAGCTGATAAGTGGCAAGTAACATTCGTGCCACACAAGGGCCAGGCAGTGACCATTTCAAACAAGAGCGAATCTAAACATCTGCCCTTGATGTTCAATGGCATTACCATCACTGAATCCCCCACTATCAACATCCTGGGGTTACCACTCTCCAGAAACTGAACTGAACCAGCCACATAAATACTGTGGCTACAAGAGCACATAGAAACATAGAAAATAAGAGCAGGAGTAGGCCATTCGACCCTTTGAGCCTACTCCGCCATTCATTATGATCATGGCTGATCATCCAACTCAGTAACCTGTTCTCACCTTCGCCCCATATCCTTTGATCCCTTTAAACCCAAGAGCTACATCTAACTCCTCTTGAAAATATACAATGTTTTGGCCTCAACTGCTTTCTGTGGTAGCGAATTCCACAGGTTCACCACTCTCTGGGTGAAGAAATTTCTCCTCATCTCAGTCCTGAAAGGTTTACCCCGTGTCCTTAGACTATGACCCCTGGTTCTGGACTCCCCACCATCGGGTACGTCCTTCCTGCATCTACCCTGTCAAGTCCTGTTAGAATTTTATCGGTTTCTATGAGATCCCCCCCTCACTCTTCTGAACTCCAACGCATATAATCCTAACCGACTCAATCTCTCCTCATACGTCAGTCCCGCCATCCCAGGAAACAGTCTGGTAAACCTTCGCTGCACTCCCTCTATAGCAAGAACATCCTTCCTCAGATAAGGAGACCAAAACTGCACACAACTTCCAGGTGTGGCCTCACCAAGACCCTGTATAATTGCATCAAGACATCCCTGCTCCTGTATTCGAATCCTCTCGCTATGAAGGCCAACATACCATTTCCCTATTTACTGCCTGTTGGACCTGCATGCTTACCTTCAGCGACTGGTGTACGAGAACACCCAGGTCTCGTTACATGTTTCCCTCTCTCACTGCCTGCCATTCGGAAAAAGACCCATTTATCCCTACTCTTTGCTTCCTACCTGCCAACTAATTTTCTATCCATTGCAATACACTACCTCCAATCAATCCCATGCGCTTTAATTTTACATGCTAATCTCTTAATTGGGACTTTGTCAAAAGCCTTCTGAAAGTCCAAATAAACCACATCCACTGGCTCCCTCTCATCAACACTACTAGTTACATCCTCGAAGAATTCTCGTAGATTTGTCAAGCATGATTTCCCTTTCGTAAATCCATGCTGACTCTGCCCGATTCTACCACTGTTCTCCAAGTGCTCTGCTATAAAATCTTTGATAATGGACTCTCGAATTTTCCCCACTACCAACGTCAGGCTGACTGGTCTATAATTCCCTGCTTTCTCTCTATCTCCCTTTTTAAATAGTGGGGTTACATTAGCTACCCTCCAATCTGTAGGAACTGTTCCAGAGTCTATAGAATCTTGGAAGATGACCACCAAAGCATCCACTATTTCTAGGGCCACTTCCTTAAGTACTCTGGGATGCAGACCATCAGCCCCGGGGATTTATCAGCCTTCAATCCCATCAATTTCCCCAACTCCATTTCTCTACTAATGCTGATTTCCTTCAGTTCTTCTCTCTCACTAAACCCTGTGTTCCCCAACATTTCTGATATGATATTTGTGACCTCTTTGTGAAGACAGAACCAAAGTATGCATTTAGTTGGTCAGCCATTTCTTTGTTCCCCATAATAAATTCCCCTGTTTCTGACTGTAAGGGGCCTACATTTGTCTTCACTAATCTTTTTCTCTTCACATTCCCTTAGAAACTTTACAGTCAGTTTTTATGTTCCCCGCAAGCTTGCTCTCGTACTCTATTTTCCCTTCTTAATCAATCCCTTGGTCCTCCTTTGCTGAATTCTCGACTGCTCCCAATCTTCAGGTCTGTTGTTTTTCCTCACAAATTTATTTGCCTCTTCCTTGGATCTAATGCTATCTCTGATTTCCCTTGTAAGCCATGGTTTGGCTATCTTTCCCATTTTATTTTTGCAGCAGACAGGAATAAACAATTGTTGCAGCTCATCCATGCACTCTTTAAATGTTTGCCATTGCCTACCCACCGTTATCCCTTTAAGTAATGTTTCCCAATCCATCATAGCCAACTCGCGCTCATACCATTGTAGTTTCCTTTACTAAGATTCAGGACCCTTGTCTCAGAATCAACTATGTCACTCTCCATCTCGATGAAGAATTTATCATGTTATGGTCGCTCATCCCCAAGGGGTCTCGCACAACTAGATTGTCAATTATTCCTCTCTCATTACACAATACCCAGTCTAGGATGGCCTGTTCTCTAGTTGGTTCCTCAACGTATTGGTCCAGAAAACCATGCTGTATACACTCCAAGAATTCCTCCTCTACGGTATTGTGACTAATTTGATTTGCCCAATCTATATGCAGATTAAAGTCACCCATAATTACAGATGTTCCTTTATCGCATGCATCGCTAATTTCCTGTTTAATGCCATTCCCAACATCACCACTACAGTTTGGGGGTCTATATACAACCCCCACTCACGTTTTTTGCCCCTTAGTGTTTCTCAGCTCTACCCATACAGATTCCACCTCTTCAGAGCTATTATCTTTCCTCACTATTGCGTTAATTTCCTCTTTAATCAGCAATGCAACTCCACCGCCTTTTGCTTTTTGTCTGTCCTTCCTAAATACTAAATACCCCTGGATGTTTATTTCCCAACCCTGGTCACTTTCTAGCCATGTCTCCCTCATCCCGACTATATCATACCCGTTTACATCTATTTGCGCGATTAATTCATCCACTTTATCGCAAATGCTCCGAGCGTTAAGGCACAAAGCCTTAAGGCTTGTCTTTTTAACATTACTTGGCCCTTTCCCACTATTTTTCACTGTGGCCCTGTTTACTTCTAGCCCTTGATTTCTCTGCCCATCACTTTTCTTATTCCGTTTACTGTCTTTTGTTCTTGTCTTTTATCTCCCCTCCTCTGACTCCTTGCAAAGGTTCCCACCCCCCTGCCATTTTAGTTTAAACCTTCCCCAACCACTCTAGCAAATACTCCCCCTCGGACATCAGTCCCGGTCCTGCCCAGGTGTAACCCATCCAGTTTGTACTGGTTCCACCTCCCCCAGAACCGGTCCCAATGTCCCAGGAATCTAAAACCCTCCCCCTCACACCATCTCTTCAGCCACGTATTCATCCGATATATCCAGATATTTCTGCTCTGACTAGCACGTGGCACTGGTAGTAATCCTGAGATCACTACCTTTGAGGTCCTACTTTTCAACTTACTTCCTAGCTCCCTATATTCTGCTTTTAGGACCTCATCCTTTTTTTCACCTATGTCGTTTATACCAATGTATACCACAACCATTGACTTTTTACCCTCCCCCTTCAGAATGTCCTGTAACCGCTGTGAGACATCCTTGACTCTAGCACCAGGGAGGCAACATACCATCCTGGAGTCTCTTTTGCGGCCACAGATACACCTATCTATTCCCCTTACAATTGAATCCCCTATAACTATTGCATTCCCACACTTTTTACTCCTCCCCTGTACAGCAGAGCCAACTTTGGTGCAACGAATTGGGCTGTTGCTGCTTTCCCCTGAGTAAATCTGTTTTGCAGGGGAATAGCTCGAGTCGCTTTAAACAGGCTCCAGATGCTGGCCGAGCGTGTCTACCCTGAGGCACAGTGTGGTTTTCGAGCAGAGAGATCGACCATTGACATGCTGTTCTCCCTTCGTCAGCTACAGGAGAAATGCCGCGAACAACAGATGCCCCTCTTCCGAAGAAGGGTCACTGACCCGAAACGTTAACTCTGCTTCTCTTTCCACAGATGCTGCCAGACCTGCTGAGTGATTCCAGCATTTCTTGTTTTTGTTTCAGATGCCCCTCTACGTTGCTTTCATTGATCTCACCATAGCCTTTGACCTCGTCAGCAGACGTGGTCTCTTCAGACTACTAGAAAAGATCGGATGTCCACCAAAGTATCATCACCTCATTCCATGACAATATGAAAGGCACAATTCAGCATAGCAGTGCCTCATCAGACCCCTTTCCTATCCTGAGTGGCGTGAAACAGGGCTGTGTTCTCGCACCTACACCGTTTGGGATTTTCTTCTCCCTGCTGCTTTCACATGCGTTCAAGTCTTCAGAAGAAGGAATTTTCCTCCACACAAGATCAGATGGCAGGTTGTTCAACCTTGCCCGCCTAAGAGCGAAGACCAAAGTACGGAAAGTCCTCATCAGGGAACTCCTCTTTGCTGACGATGCTGCATTAACATCTCACACTGAAGAGTGTCTGCAGAATCTCAACGACAGGTTTGCGGCTACCTGCAACTAATTTGGCCTAACCATCAGCCTCAAGAAAACGAACATCATGGGACAGGACGTCAGAAATGCTCCATCCATCAATATCGGCGACAACGTTCTGGAAGTGGTTCAAGAGTTCACCTACCTAGGCTCAACCATCACCAGTAACCTGTCTCTCAATGCAGAAATCAACAAGCGCATGGGAAAGGCTTCCACTGCTATGTCCAGACTGGCCAAGAGAGTGTGGGAAAATGGCGCACTGACACGGAACACAAAAGTCCGAGTGTATCAAGCCTGTGTCCTCAGTACCTTGCTCTATGGCAGCGAGGCCTGGACAACGTATGTCAGCCAAGAGCGACGTCTCAATTCATTCCATCTTCGCTGCCTCCGGAGGATCCTTGGCATCAGGTGGCAGGACCGTATCTCCAACACAGTAGTCCTCGAGGCGGCCAACATCCCCAGCTTATACGCACTACTGAGTCAGCAATGCTTGAGATAGCTTGGCCATGTGAGCCGCATGGAAGATGGCAAGATCCCCAAGGACACATTGTACAGCGAGCTCGCCACTGGTATCAGACCCACCGGCCGTCCATGTCTCCGCTTTAAAGACGTCTGCAAACGCGACATGAAGTCCTGATCACAAGTCGTGGGAGTCAGTTGTCAGTGTTCGCCAGAGTGGCGGACAGCCATAAAGGCGGGGCTAAAGTGTGGCGAGTCGAAGAGACTTAGCAGTTGGCAGGAAAAAAGACAGAAGCGCAAGGGGAGAGCCAACTGTGTAACAGCCCCGACAACCAATTTTTTCTGAGCACCTGTGGAAGAGTCTGTCACTCTTGTATTGGCCTTTATAGCCACTCCAGGTGCTGCTCCACAAACCACTAACCACCTCCAGGCGCTTATCCATTGTCTCCCGAGACAAGGAGGCCAAAGAAGAGGAAGAAGCCACAGGAGATTCCTGCACTGCCTGCATAGTCCTCTTGCTCTGCCTGGTGGTCACCCATTCCCTTCCTGCCTGTGGGGTCTGAGCCTGCGGTGTGACCACCTCTCGATACATGCTATCCACAATACTCTCCACCTCGTGAATGCTCCACAGTGTCCCCAGCTGCAGCTCCATCTCCGAAACCCAGGCTTCCAGGAGCTGCAGCCGGAGACACTTCCTACACACTTGCTGGCCCCGGGCACTGGAAGTGTTCCCGGCTTCCCACATAGAGCACGAGGAGCACACCACGGCTTTGAGCTCTCCTGCCATGATTTAACCCTTTAAATTAAACCTTTTGGAAGATCTTAATATCAAATAATATCAATTACTCTAGGGCCCTTCTTCCCTGGTCCTTGTCACTACAGAACTCCCTAACAAACACTACTTACTAAATATGAAAATAAACTGTAAACCTTTCTTACCTTAGATACTTACCCAGCTATTTAGAGCTATTCCCTAACAGCAGTGACCCACCAACCAATCAACTTGCAGCTTTCCTATGACGTCACTGTGGGCTTTTTTTTTTCAAAACTCTGGTGCGCTTGAAAAGGTCCAACTGCTGTCCGCTCCTGAAGGTAAGTGAAGGCCCCAAGCCTAGCACTGGATTTATCCGCTCCCAGTTCTGGTTGTTTCCACACAGGTCTGACTGCTCTCCACTCCTGAAGGTCAGAGGCTGGGAGTTCTGCAGTGAGTAACTCACCTCCTGACTCCCCAGTGCCTGTCCACCATCAACAAAGCACAATTCAGGAGTGTGATGGAATACTCTCCAGTTGCTCGGATGGGTGCAGCTCCAACAACACTCAAGAAGCTCAACACAATCCAGGACAAAGCAGCCTGTTTAACTGGCATCCCATCCACCACCTTAAACATTTATTTATTTTTTAAATTTATTTAGAGATACAGCATTGAAACAGGCCCTTCAGCCCACCGAGTCTGTGCTGACCAACAACCACCCATATATACGAACCCTACATTAATCCCATTTTCCCCACCACATCCCCACAATTCTCCTACCACCTACCTACACTAGGGCCAATTTACCTATCAACCTGCAAGTCTTTGGCTGTGGGAGGAAACCGGAGCACCCAGCAGAAACCCACGCGGTCACAGGGAGAACTTGCAAACTCCGCGCAGGCAGTACCCAGAACTGAACCCAGGTCGCTGGAGCTATGAGGCTGTGGTGCTAACCACTGCGCCACTGTGCTGCCCCTTCACCACCAATGCACAATGGCAGCAGTGTGTAGCATCTACAAGATGCACTGCAGCAACTCACCTAGGCTCCTTGGACAGCACCTTCTAAACCCGTGACCTCTACCACCTAGAAGGACAAGAGCAGCAGATGCATGAAAACACCACCACCTGCAAGTTCCCCTCCAAGCTACACACCATCCTGACTTGGAACTATATCGCTGTTCCTTCACTGTCACTGAGTCAAAATCCTTCCTAATGGCACTGTGGATGTACCTACAGCACATGGACTGCAGTGGTTCAAGAAGGCGGCTCATCACCACTTTCTCAAGGACAATTAGGGATGGGCAATAAATGCTGGCCTAGCCAGCAATACCACATCCTATGAACGCATAAAAAAAAGTGGATGGACTCCTCCATCGTCTGCGCATTACTGCGCATTGCTACTGTCAGCTCTGCCATATGTTCCCTTACCTCTCTCTGCAACTTCAGCATGTTCTGTGCTGTCGACACCAGAGGTTTGTCATCAGCCAGGGGCTCAGCGTGGGCCTGGCCACCCACAATCCTCCAACTGTCAGTGGCCTCACCAGTCATGGCCTCTGTCAGCTGCTCGGACATGTGTGTGGTGCTCTCACCTGCTTGTGACCCTGCATCTAAGCCCGGGTACATACCCACTGAGGTGAGAGTTTCTACGCTGATGGAGGGTGCAGCTGAATTGTCTGATGGTGCACCGTCTGAGTGCTCCTGATGGGGGCTCCCGAATGCCTCCTCCTTATGTTCCCCTTCCTCCTCAGAGTACAATGGAACTCCAACTGTGCCAGCAGATGATCTTCCCTCTGAGGTGCCGCGATCTGCATGAGAAAACGCAAACATTTTGGGGTTCTGCTGCATGGATCTGCTCCTGCCAACCTGGTGTGATGTGGTTCTCTAGAAGAGCGATGGTGAGCACATGAACACAATGCCTCCTTATTTTTTGGGTGAACACTCCTGTCTCTCCGTCTGCTATGGAACAGCCACCCTAGGAGCTCGATATATCCAGGGCTTCCTCCTCTGTCAGGGTCAGTTCTCGGGTTTCTGGGATCCCACCTCCAGTCTTTGCCCTTTCCCTAGCATTGTCGGCCATTTTCTGCTACGAGCAGAAAGAGGGACAGTGAAAGTTTTCCCATGGAGACACGCAGGATACTTGTATGGTGGCTACTCTTTGGCTCCTGATGGGGGCTCCTGAATGCCTCCTCCTCACGTTCGCTCTCAAGGGACGTGGGAGCAGCTAGGACAGAAGGTTGGCTTTCTTGGAGATGCAGCCATGCAGCTGACATAATAGTTGCCTCAGCCCTTTGCCATCCCCTTTGCAGCCACTCCCTGACCATGTCACGCTCCCTCCCGTGTGGCCACATGCAAGCCCCAAAGATGGGATGGCTATGGAGGACTCACCTTGGCAGAGCAAAGGAGGTCATTGACCTTCTTGTGGCACTTGACCCACTTCACCCCACAGCTGCTGACCTCTTCTGTGGTCTCCATCCAGGCTTGCTTGGGCAGGCGGAAGGGTCTCTTCCTGCCATCCCTAGGGACGAGAATTTCCCACCTTTCCCTTACAGCCTGGAGGAGAATCACAGGGAGTTATTCCTGAACCATGCGGCCATCTGGTGCCTTCCACCTGACATGGTTCCTCTTGGCTTCCGGATCCTGGCCTTTTGAGGCCTTGGTCTGCAGCACAGCAGCACTGGGTCTGGAGCCAAGGCCAAGGGGAAAGGATAGCATGAGTGCCAGCTCCCTGCAGGGCAAGGTCGCAGGTGGGTTCTGCTGCAGAGGTCTCAGATGATGACTTTGATGGGGTGGCATACAGGAAAGGCTGATAGACATGCACACTGAAATGCTTGGTGCATTTACAGGCCTGCCAGAGAACATCTGGTCACTGGCAAGGTGCATGGAAGAGTCCAGCTCCAACTCACACAGGGCTTCATGCAGAACTTGGTGCCCATCCTTTCCCGAGTGGAAGTGGTGGCCAACTCCATGATGGCATTTGTAGAACCAATTGTGATGCAGTGTCTAATGGCCGATGTCTCAGCTTCCATTGCAGCCCAGGCAGAAGTCAGCCGACATCTTAGTGCTGTAGTGGAAGCTCAGACTGAAGTCGTGAAATTGCTGCTTGTTGCTATGCAGGCCCAGCTTGGTGCCATTCAAGTTCAGACTTTTGCCATCATAGCTCTTGATAGCAGTGCTCAAAGGAACATACAGGCTTATCTCAGTCCAGCAATCTGTGTTCCAACAGGAGTGGGGAGTGTCAGATACCACGTGGGAAACCCACAAGTATGTCTGGCACGTCTGTTTGTGGCTTTTTAACGCAGCCATCTCATTACCAATTTGCTTCCTGGTATTGCATTCAATCAGTGGCAGCGGGCATGATCAGGACTCGTGTAATGCAACTGCAACCCCTGTATTTAAAGGGCTAATCCAAAGGTGGAATTTTCAGGAGCTTAGAGTTGGAAACAACAAAGGAAGAACTCCCAGTATAGAATCAGGACACTCATAAGCAACACCCCACATTAATGATGCATCCCTGGATGTACTGCTAGGGTGGTGAGGAGCCAGAGAGAGATACCCTTCTGCAGAAACAGGAGGAAGAAACCTGCTGCTGACACCAAGAAGGCAAGGTTGGAGATGGCCAAGAAGGTCAACAGCAGGAGCATAGTACCACGTTCCTGGATGTGCTTTAATGACCAGGTTCGAAAGGTGAGTACAGTTGCACATTCACCTACATCCTGCTGTTCACATTGCCCCATCCCCTCAATCTGCCTTGCAAGCTTACTCCATAACATCACTCCTCACCCCACTTACTTTGCACTCCTACCCTCCATCTTTTTCTGCATTTCCTCACATCCCCATCTATCCATTCACCACTCCCACTCACCCACACCATTCTGCAATTTCATGCATCTCCCTGATACATGCCCTCACCAAATGCACTCCATCCATTGGGTGCACACAAGTCAATGCATGCATTCATAGGTTTGTTCTTTCCCTCATGTAGAAGAGAGTACAGACCACCTGGGAAAGGGAGAGAATTGGAGGTGGCTCTTCATGTACTTCCCAACTTACAAACGCAGAGGGGGAGGGGCTGAAAATCAGTGGCGACTCAGCATGCCTGGCGATCAGAGATGAAGGGCTCCCAGCCACTTGGTGACACAATTAAATATCAGCCACTCACATGTCATTCTGCACTAGTCATGTTGACTTTACTTCAACAATGAATGAAATATAATCATTTTCATAATGATAACTTGCAGCATCTTACCTTGCCAGTACTCATTCATTTTTTTAAAATCTCCCACAGGGCCTTCACGCATGCAGCAGTAAACAGTGGAGATAATGGACAACCATTCCTCAGAGGAGCTGAATCTTCCAACAGTGCACTGTCACATGACCAATGAACCAGATCAGATATTTGCACATCAGTGGGTCCAATAAGGCAGATAGTTGGGTTTTCACCTGTTGACTCGCACTTGACAAGAGAGCAAGAGCAGATGGTAGTGGCAGCAGTGGAGATTCCATGTTGAAAGGCGCAGCCCTGCCCACGCTCTGCTCAGTTGGACAGAGATGCTACTTCCTAGGGGCTGTCAAAGAAAAGGAAAATCAAAGAGCAGCAGCAGAGAATGTGCGATGTACAGACAGGTCTTCCAAGTACACTGTCCACAATTGCAGAGAGATTGGAAGAATCTGCCTCAAGCATGAGTGGAGTTGATGTCACATGGCACTACGATGGTGTCTTCTTGCAAGGACAGACAGGTCAGCTGCATGAAACATCAAACATGGCAATCACACAAGTTGATGCAGGCCTTGAGCAAGGACTTGCACTCTCTAGATGCCACATTAAATAGGAAGGCAGACACCCTATCCTTGGCTTTGCAGCATCGCCCACCACCACCCCACCACCATCCCCACCTCGATCTGCAGCAGAGTGCTCTTCAACAGAGTGGTAGTTGTGAAATATGGCTGGGCCATGAGAGGGATGATGGTGAAAAGAGACATGGAAATGGGGACTCCACTCAAAGCGTTTTCACTTGTCATCTTTTGACCCCCTCCCCCTCATCCCATCCCAGCCAGTACCCCACATGCTGCCTTGTGTCCTGATGGCTGAGTCTGCCCCTGCACAGATGCCTGCACCCAAACCCACATGCTCCTCCATGTTAAAATTCTCCCATTATTTCAGTAAACCTGATGTACAAAAGCAATGGGCAAATTGCTGCCATGTTTAGGCTGCAGCTCAGCTACAACTGGCTCCTTGTGAGAAATGCCACAGGATGTCAACTAATTTATTAAAGTTGTGCTGAGTACTGTTAAAGCTTTTCCTCAAGTTCACAATGACGTTCTGTAGGCCTGGCAAAAACACGTAAGAACTTAGTAGAGACGAAGGGGCTAGTTATAAATAATTACATATTGTGTAGAAACACAGGGGGGGTTGGGTAGAAAAGGGGAACAAGACACAGATGTCCAAGGAGTTGCAGACAATAACAGAAAAACATGATGACAGTTAGTGTCCTTGCCCGTATCAGACAAAGAAGTCACCTTGGATACGAGACATAATTAAACTTACGTTTAGACATTAGCATTGAGAAAGGGAAAGTGCTGACCAGGCCTTCACTGAACCAAATAAGGAATTATCATTATACCAGACCCCTATGAGTACGTAAGAGGGGACAGTCTTGGAAACAAGATTTGACCCCTGGCTGAAACTAGGGATTCAGAGAACATAGGAGAGCAGCCGCAAGTCCGAGACTGATCACCTTGTGCCTTGACGGGTAGTATACTGTGCAAGTTAGTGAGAGCTTGTACTTGATGATTTAGTGTGCGAATAAAATATTGATATAACCTTCACCAATCGGTGTTCACAAGTTCATTAAGAGTAAGTGTGTATTAGACACAACAATTCTTAGACTCGACATTAGTAAATTATATATTTATGAAGTTTTTTAAATTATTTGCAGATTGTGGGTGTCACTGGCAAGACTAGCATTTATTATTGCTAGGTACAACTAAGTGGCATGATAGGCCACTTCAGAAAGCAATTAAAAGTCAATCATGTTGGTGTGGGACTGGGGTCACATATATGCCAGATCAAGTAAGGACATGAATGAACCAGTCAGGCTTTTACCACAATCTAAAAGCTTCTGGGTCATTTTTACAGATTTTTATTCCAAGATTTAAAAAAAAACTGGATTCAAATTCTCAATCTCCCATAGTGGAATTTGAATTCATGTTTTCTGGATTACTGGTGTAGAATCATACTACTGCACCAGCAGATAACTCGTCTATATCACTGAGTCAATTAAAAATTCCTAATACTGCAGTTTGTCTTACACAGTACATTTACGATGTATCAAAGGTACATTTTGTCCATCATTCTATCCCATTGAGGAACTTCTACACTCAGTTCAACTTTATTGGAACTGATTTTCCTGGAATGGAACTGAATAGGTTAACTCACTGGGAAATTATTTCAAAGCACTAATGTAACTTGGGGTTCAGATGACATTGATAAACTGCATAAATTTCACACTTGTGGTTTGTGACCTTCTCTGAACCCACAGTGCCTTACTGCCTTGTTGTACACTTTGAACTTTCTGTTACCATGTCCAATGACTGTGAAATAATTTGCATCCACATTCTATAGTGGAAATAGTACTTTCTTAATGCTGTTGCCATAATTGTTCTCATGCCAGATACGCTTCATAACATAAAACAGCTTAATTACTTTCAGCATTTCAACACATTTTCAGCTTTTTTTAAATCAAGCACTCCACTTAAAGTTCCAAGTTTGATTGATGTAACTAACTGTACTTTTCTGTGAAGGTGAGGATTGAATTAACCTGTGACTCATGCATTAATTACTCCTTGAATCAGTTCCCGATTTCCTGTTATTATTTATATGTAAGTTTTAAAAAAGTCCTTTTCTCCCTTTTTCTTAAATTTGCAGTTGGGTGTTGGACTACAGCAGTCAGGCACTTACAGCCCTTTTCTATCTTCATTTCTTTTTCAAAGTGGCCATTTTCATTTGTGAATCCAAACAGCAAGTGCAGGCAGGCCATTTGATTGTAGGGACCATCACAGTCAAACAAGATCTTACCCACACCTGATGTTCTGACATACACTTTCTATCTAGGGCTACAGGGGAATATTCAAGTGTAGAAATCTTGGTTGATTTATTTCCCTCTCTCGCATGGGGATGGTGAGACAAACGTAGCACCTATATTACCTCCACTGTTGCTGATATCAGCTAATTCAGCACAGAACAAATAAATAAACTCAAAGCTCTGGGTATTCAGGATAATCCCTGGGAATGGATAAGTAATTAGCTGAAGGATAGAAAACAACAATTCTTGGTGTTATGTCAG